>NC_137069.1:550000-772500 GCF_032717465.1 Coenobita brevimanus | reverse complement strand
AGATGATGATATGAAAGGAATAATGAAGAATTAGCCCCAGGTCATAGTATGGCTACGGGAATACCATGAACAGAGGTGAGACGGAAGAGCAGAAGAGGACAGTCAGGAGAGAAAGACTGGAGACAAACAGGCCCCTTTTAATCGCCTCTTACGACAAGCAGGGATATTGGGGGAGTATTCTTTACCCGACTCCCCTGGGAAACTGATGATGATATGATGGAGAAAATGATGATTCAAGAGACACCACAATCGCAGGGAGGAACCTAATTCATGCAACTAAAAGAATGTGTTATATCCTGTTTGTTTTTCCTTCATTAAAACAATATTCGAACACCACAAGACTAAATCAAGAAAAACGAAACAAAAATGTGATTCTTCTCCATTTTTTGTGTTGTCTTTACACCAAAACAACACGACTTTGATCATGAATTAAAAGTTACAATTCATATATATATATATTTTTTTACATATTTTTCTGTCCACCACACCGCCAAGACGTCTGTTTTATCTGTTTCCATCTTCAGACGATTTTATTCTGCACTAGAGAGACGGTTTTCAGAGCTGGATGGGTTAGATATTTCCCTCACTCGCCCCTTCAACACGAGAAGCTTTTACGAAGTTGGACAAAAATCGTCTGGCGGTATTATGAGTAAGGCAGGAAACATGATCTCGTAGGGAAGGGAGTTAATTTTAAAACATCCGAGACGCCAATTTGTTTTCTTTCGCCAAAACACCAAGCAAAGACTGTCCTGAGTCATATTTTGCTCTTTCCTAAGTAATAATAATAATAATAATAATAATAATAAAATACTAAACAATTAATAAGAATAATCATAACCATCGTAGACAATATTAATAATGTAACTAATAATAATAATAATAATAATAATAATAATTAAAACGATAACCTGCTTTAAAAAACTGATAAACTTTTTTCTTTTCATGTTCACTATGGTCTATAACTCGGTCAGACAAAGAGGCTCCCAAACACCTTTTCTTTTGCGATTTATTTTTGGATCCGACCGGTTACTGTCATTTTATTCATTACCTATGAAGAGTATGGCGACAACTGAATGATTTAAGAAAGACAAGGAGGACAGTAACATATAATAAGGCAAATTAATCGCTTATGAAGAGGTGTTAAGGATACTGCGGACACAAAACAGCCACAACGTAATATGAAAAAGAGGAACGGTAATTAATATTCTTTTCTTCAGTAAACGGGACGATCAACGAGAGAAAATTGGGTAAACGTGTGTGTGTGTGTGTGTGTGTGTGTGTGTGTGTGTGTGTGTGTGTGTGTGTGTGTGTGTGTGTGTGTGTGTGTGCGCTATCTTTTCCACTAAAGCACCTGTGATCATATAGGTCTTGTTAACCCTCTCATCAACACACCAAGAAAATGCTAGTGAGTCATATTGCTTCTCTCTCTCTCTCTCTCTCTCTCTCTCTCTCTCTCTCTCTCTCTCTCTCTCATTTTCTCCTTCGGCACCAAACAGCACGGGACTAACAAAGGTGGCACTTGAGGGCATAAACATTCAATTGACCGGTTTGTCTGGTGTACTGGCCAACCTGTCCTTGTTGATGCTTACGGCTAACCTGGGGGGAGGGAGAGGGGGAGAAGGGGTAGCGGAGGGGGAGGGAGGAGATGGGGAGGGGGAGGGGGGAGATGGGGAGGAGTACGAGGGGGAGATGAAGAGGGAGAAGACGAGGAAGTGGCAGAATATGGGGAGGAGGAGGGAAGGGATAAGAGTTGGAGAGGGAAGGAGGAAGGGATAGGGGATGGAAAGGGAGGGGGAGAGGGAAAGGGAGGAACGAGGGGGGAGGGGCAGGGGAGAGGGGGAGAAGAGGGAGAAGACGAGGGAGTGGCAGAATATGGGGAGGAGGAGGGAAGGGATAAGGGTTGGAGAGGGAAGGGGACTGGGAGGAGGGAAGGAGGAAGGGATAGGGGATGGAAAGGGAGGGGGATAGGTAAAGGGAGGAACGAGGAGAAGGAGAAGAGATAAGACTGGAGAGGGAGGGGAGAGAAGGAATGGGTTAGAGATAAGGAGGGGATGGGGAGAGGGATAGGGGGGATGTGAAGAGGGACAGGGAGGAGGGAATGAGGAGGAGGAGGAGGAGGAGGAGGAGGAGGAGGAGGACAGGATCTGGAGAGAGAGGGAGAAAGGATAGGTAAAAGAGGAGGAGGATGGGGGCTGGAGAGGAGAGGGGCGAAATATACGGAAAGGGGGGAAGGTAAGAGAGGCGGGACATGCCTGAAGTGGAATGGGGGTGAGGCGGGCGACAAGAATGCAAAGTGAACTAATGAACTTGCTGAACAGATAAGAAAATTGTTTACACTTAGAACACTACAAAATTTTAAGGAGGAAAAAAACGAAAACTTGCTCTCTCTCTCTCTCTCTCTCTCTCTCGCTCACACACAATCACCATCATCATCATCATTACCGCCACGCCGATGCAATACCAATAACCAAACAATACATTCAAGGTCAGGGAAGGTCAAAGCTCTCCCACCCGTCACTCACTGTCAGTCATTATGTAAATTCAAACAATTACACTGATTTACGGTCACTAATGAGATCTTGAACCTATTTTTTCATTGTAGGCAGGTGGGGCGGTGAATAGTGAAGGACTGAATGATGAATGAATGGAATTTAAGCCCGTACTGTCTGGCAATGGGGGTCCCTAGCACGTCATCCTTTGCGATTTATTTTGGGATATGGCTGGATAACATCCCTATTATCTATGCCGAGTATGATCATATTAGAAGAATTTATGTAACAGAGGAAATTAGTAAGGTATAATATGAAAAGTAAATCACTCCAGGAAATGATGTTAGGGAGCTTCCTTACCCCGAAAAAAAAAAAAAAAGGAATTATTTGGGAGGATAATTATTCAGTAATAAATAGCATATCAAGGTTAAGTTCTCAAGGAAGTTACAATCCTTCAAGACGTTATGGACGAATCTGGTCTCCCTCGCAATTAAAAGGTCATCGATAACTATTCTACTCGTGTTACCCTAATCTGACGTAGTTATTACCTCTCCCTATTTTCATTGCTGATTACGACTAGTTATGAAGAAGTGCTATGGCAGGAATGTAGAGCCGTGGTATCGCCCTGTTCTTAGACTGAGTTTCACAAAATAGGCTGCAAAGGGACGAAAATCTGAGCCAGGGCGAAACGAGGACAATGTAGCTCCGAAATGGCTGTAAATTCTATCCACGTTCATATTCAATTTACTAGTCAGAATTAGCACAACGGTAACCTCCCTACGGTACTCATACATTTCGGGGGATAGTGAATAACCCTAAAGCCGATGAATATTCGCTAAGTTTTTCATACATTCTAAGGGATAGTGTATAACGTGAGAGGTTACTTTTGAGAGACAGAGTGAGGCGATAAACGGAGATGGAACGTAAGTCAGGTGAAGTGTTGGGGAGCATCATACTAACTAAACAAGGGTGATATAGCGCTTTCCTCTCCCTTCTCTCTCTCTCTCTCTCTCTCTCTCTCGTAACTCAGGTGGAGTGTGGGGTCGCATCATGCAGTGTAAACAGCAGAGATAGTAACAGCCACACGGGTAAACTTTCTCACTCAGCTCTCTCTCTCTCTCTCTCTCTCTTACACACACACACACACACACACACACACACACACACACACACACACACACAACTATACTCCAATGTGCACAAAACCCGAGAAAGAGAGAAAAAAACTGACAAAGGTTGGAACAAAATGAATAAAACAAGGACTCAACTCCCGTCTTAAAACTAGCAGTCACATTAATATATCAACCTTACAATTCCTTGGAGAGCGACTTAATCAGGGCGACATGGAGGCGATTTGTTTGTGGCCACCCCTTACGGGATTAAGGCGTCTGGCAATAGATAGATAGATAAATAGACTTAATCAGGTAAACTCAATAGGTGTAGAAAGTTTGATGATCTGAAGTGTAGGGGAAGAGACATAACTTTTGCTGAACGAGAAGATTATGCAATGAACAGACGCAATCGTTATATTACTCTTTATAGGCTGTGAGTATTCTACCTTCTTAAACGAAATAAAGACGATGACAGAGAGAGAGAGAGAGAGAGAGAGAGAGAGAGAGAGAGAGAGAGAGAGAGAGAGAGAGAGAGAGATTTGTTACCTGAAAGTAACAGATACATAGATTGACAGAAATAGACAAATAGATGAATAGTGAGCGAAAAATTTCATTGATGATAAGACTTAACAGGAAAAGGAGAGAGAGAGAGAGAGAGAGAGAGAGAGAGAGAGACTGGAATGGAATATACACAGATATATAGATATACAGATAAAATAAGAAAATTCACTGAGGATACAGACAGACAGACAGACAGACAGAGAGAGGAGTTACTTTAAAGAACAGAGAGAATGAAAGTACGTGAATCTAGTGTTTTTATCAATACAGTATTTACACAAGTGCCAGACAACACTGCCATCTGATAAAATGTGACAAAGCAACGTATAATTGATTTTTAAATTAGATTATAAATTTACCATACAGTACAAGCCCTAACAATCTGGGAAACAATGGCGCTGAAGGGATGCTGACTCATTTCTCGCAGCAACTCTTCCTTAACCATTTATTATCCACACTACGCATAATATCCTTTTCTTCTTCTTCTAACACCTTTTTATTTTCCAATCTACCCATTAATGTCCCCTTTTTTTGCTTCTTATATCTTTTCAATATCGACGGTGCATAACACACAAGAACAGTGTAACAGGGCAAAATCAGAAATAAATCGGTAAGGAAGAGGTGTTATGTAAGCTTCGTAATCAAAGAAGAATATCGGCCAATGACACATAAAGGAGACAAAACTCATCATATTATGCACAATTACAAATACAAATAAAGGAGCCATTCACTGCATTAAAAATATAGATAATTGAGATCCTAATTCCAACGCAGTCGCCCAACACACCCGCGAAAGAAAACCGGATTTCTAGGCGTCAGTAGAAAGAAAATGAACAGTCTTCTCTTATACCATTATAAACTGGGAATGTACTCAATATCGTATCCTTTATAAGGGCTCCTACATGCTTCCTTCGTCACCTAATGGCGGATCTCCTTGCTGTTCGATCTCTGGCAGCCTCCCTATTCAGCTCCTTACCCCTGAGGTCACACCCTATGATCTCGTCCAAGGTCTTTTTCGGTCTGCCTCTCGCAACCCTATCCTTTTCTTACCTTGAGCACCCAGTGTTATCCCCCATCCTCTCCACATGCCAAAACCATCTCCATCTACCCCGCCTCATCACAATACCAATACAATCCAGTCCCATTCCCCCTTTGCTCTCCTGTACCCTTCCTCTTTCGCCTTCACAGACACTTCATGTAACATTGTTAACTATAAACGCTAACTTGCCTGGTACACCTAATTTAAAGTATGTAAAATGTGTGATATTTTTTAAGGCATCCCTGATTTACAACGAAGACTACTACATACATTACATCTAGTGATTTACTGTAACCTGACAACAGATTCCTAAACCCCTTTCATCTCATCAGTGGGCCATGTGTAGTTTGATTAGTAGTCGCTTCCTGTCTCATACTTAAGGTCCCCCGACTTTCACGTTATAGCTTACGATTCAGAACGCCCAGTACCGTCATGTAGAAACAAACTATAGTAACGAAGGAGAATCATTCGTACCTCATAACTAATGCTTGTTTAATTTCATGCCACTACGACACAGTACAAGGTATGGTGCCGTGCAACAGAATCGAAATACTGGTGGAATTCACAAAAGGAACAATTTTGGAATGATAAAACACATTCTTCCATACGGCACAACGACTTGGAAGGGATAAAAGGTGAAACAAAGACGAATTAGATGTTACCCTCCTTGACTAAACACAGACGCCTTCATCCCAGAGGTGGTGGGTCACTAACAAAACCCCTCCACGTCACCCTGCCCTCGGTCACCAGGCTGCCCTCCCTCCTACGCAAACCACCCTCCTTCATATACCTCTCCACCTCATCTTCGGTCTCCCTCTCCTCCTCATTTACATACGCTCCTAGTTAATCTCGTTTTTCATAATCTCCAGCCAACTATAGAAGAGGGTAGGCACAAGCTACAGGATGACAAGAAATTACACAACAGTTAGCGCCTTCTGAGAGCAAGTTAAGAGAATCTGTGATATTGGTTACGGTGTAGTGGTGAAGAGTGGACATTGACTACTGAAGTGAGCACAGTTTAGCACCCTTTGAAAGCAAGTTCGGTGAGTCTACGGTACTGATTACGTGCGAGGTTAGAGTGAATAGAATATAGTTATTTCTGAGAGCGAATTCAGTGATTGTTATTGGTTACGGTGTGGCTGCAACATCGACTCAGTTACCCTCTACAGGTGCACGGGTGAGGGTGTTGGTGTGACCGCTGCACCTGGGGATCAATTAACCTTTTAGCCGCGCTGTGTCTCCTTCACCTGGAGGAAATCGTCTGTAGTCTCACTTTTTTATATATAAACATGAACAGAGGAAAACGCAAAAAAAAAAAAAAATCATATACCAAATTACAGAGATAAATTAACCCTTTAGCAGCGCTGTGTCTCCTTTCACCTGAAGAAAATCGTCTGTAGTCTCACTTTTTTTTTTAATAAAGATGAACAGAGGAAGGAAAAACGCAAAAAAAAAATCCATATACCAATTTACAGGAATAAATTAACCCTTTAGCCGCGCTGTGTGTCCCCTTCACTAGGAGAAAATCGTCTGTCCCCCCCCCTTTTTTTTTTTTACAGAAGATGAAGACAGGAAGGAAAAATATATATATAAAAAAAAACATAAACTCACAGGTGTCCTCCATTCATTAAAAAAAAATTAAAGATCTTACAGTTGGACTTGAACTGTTGTAAGATGAAGTTTGGGGGAAAGTGGCTCAGGGGAAGCGAGTTTTATCTATCTATCTATTTATCTCGCTGTCTGTCTATCTATCTATCTACCTATTTATCTCGCTATTTATCTATCTATCTATCCCTCCAGTTCGAAAAGTCTTCCCTGAGCAGAATAAAATCGTCTGAGAGTGGTAAGAATAGTGAAAGTCTTAAGAGGCAGCAGGTTCTGATGTAAATAGCTGTGCCCTGATGAGCAGTAGAAAAAATAAGTAAATGAGTAATCAATTAATAATCACGTAAGTAAGCAAGTAGGCAGGCAGGTGAGTAAGTGAGTGAGTGAGTGAGTGAGTGTGTGAGTGAGTGAGTGAGTGAGTGACAGTGAGTGAATGACTGACTGAGTAGAAGAAATTTTAATCAGAGGGTGCCAAGTGAGTGAGTGCAGTAACAATGAATAAACGAACGAGTGAGCGAGTGAGTGAGTGAGAGAGTGAGTGGATGAGTGAGTGAGAATGAGTAAGGAAGTACCACTATACTCATTTCACCTTAACCTGGCCTAGATTTTCGTCTCTTTTGAAGCTTAATTTCACGTAGCTCAGTGGCAGAAAAAGGCAATGCTACGGCTCTACCTCCTTTCCACAGCACTTCTTCCTGAACATCCTCATACTCTAGTGTTAATCTATTGTTACAACTCAGCATTCAAGATGGAGACATGGTAATCCTCAGGCCAAGTTAGGGTAAAATGAGTATTGTATGAGCATGTAAAATGAGCATGTAAAATAGTAAGAAAGACTGTAATATAATGAATAATGCATGTGCAGTAAGATATTTGAGCAAGATCTAGGTAAATAAACAGGAATAAGCGTATGAGAGAGAAACAAAAACAGTATAAGAAATTTTATAACAGAGAGGCAAATTTAATAATAAGAAACACAAATGTATGTACAAAAATAAGAAATTATAAATGCGTAAGAAATATAAAAGTATTATAAGGAATATCATAAAAGCAGAAATATAATTAAAGCAGTGTAAGAAACTTTACATTAAGACACAGAAGTAAATAAAATACTAGCACTGCATGAATTATAAAAGCAGTATAAGAAATTTTATAGGAAACAAATTAAAATAACGAATAATACCAGCGTAAGAAATATAACGGTGATGTGATAAATATTAAAACAGCGAAATACTATGACGGTGGTGGGAATGGCATATATATGACAGGCGAGGCATGATATATGGTCGTTAGTGTATATTTCATTACACAACAGATTGGCACAGATCTATGGATTATGCACTTCATTATATATATATAGATAGATAGATAGATAGATAGATAGATTGATAGATAGATAGATAGATATAGATATAGATATAAATATTTCGTAACATATTCCATATAGCTTTGTTCTTCACATTACACCCCAATATTCTCTTGTATACCACTGAAGGACACTACATCGATAGCAAAACGATAAAAAATGACAGACAAGAGAGTTCTAAGACGAATTCCGCAACATAAATCGCCAAGGAGAAGGTGTTGCGAAGCCCACCACGCCACCAACGATACGGCCCATAAACTGACACACTCCCAGTTCCAATACACAAAAATATCAAGGAAAAAATGCAAAGTGTTGCCATATAATCCTTTGCCAATACGGTGACGTGATTTATACCTATTTATGTTCTACAGTTCGTTCAATTTAAATGGGTGAATATTTCTCCTCCTTTCGCACACCATTTCCAGCAGTTCCGTGGCACAACAAGACAATATTGCTGTCCCATGTCTCTCCTTTATCAATATCCTCGAACTGAAGTAAATAATGGATTCCCAGCGCCAGATAGCAAACACCATATGGCATCACTTCACAGTAAAGATATGACACAGCTAAGATATATGACTCAGTAAAGATTTAGGACTCACGGCAAAGATTTATGACTCACAGCATATGACACAGCAAAGATTTATGACTTACGGCAAAGATTTATGACTCACAGCATATGACACGGCAAAGATTTATGACTCACAGCATATGACACGGCAAAGATTTATGACTCACAGCATATGACACAGCAAAGATATATGACTCAGCAAAGATTTATGACTCACAGCATATGACACAGCAAAGATTTATGACTCACGGCAATGAGTTATGACACAGCATATGACACAGCAAAGTTTATGACTCACAGCAAAGATTTATGACTCACAGCAAAGATATATGACTAGCCATGGAAGAGAAACAGGGGAAAATATGTAAAGTGATCTTGGCATTGAAGTGGTCTTAGCGTTGAAGTACTTTTGGCGTTGATGTGGCTCCATCGGTCAACTGTTGTTTTTTGTTGTTTTTAATGCAAAGAGGAAGGTCCCAAAGGTCAAAAGCTCGTATCATGTCCTCTCCAAGAAAAAATAAAAACAAAATAACAGACAAATTCAAGATGCGTTCATTTCGAGATGCCTGGACACACTGAAAGGCTTGCCCCAGGAAAGGAGGAAGGGCCGACGTCAGTGGGAAGTTCTTAAACTATTCCTGCCATAATACCAAATGTCTAACCTGATGGGAGCAGAGGGAATTTAAAGGCCGGAAGAAATACAGAAATATCAGGAAGGGAGGTGGGAAAGAAGAGAAGAAAACGACAATAAAAAGAGAAAATACTGAAGACAAACAGGCTCCTTTTAGACTCCACTTACGACAAGCAGGGATACTGGGGAACTATTCTTTCCAACTCCCTTCCCCAGGGGTTATCAACCTCCTTCACTACGAAACGTCCCACGAAAGCTGAATAAAATTACGTGGAGACAAGACTAAACCAATTAAACACGCCACTGGATGGAAGGGCTTAAGACAGACTGCAGTCTCACAATTTCATCGCGTGTTCTCTATAATTCTGTTTTGTTACCTATCTATTTACCTATCATCCGTTTTATTATAATAATTTTACATCAGGAACGTTAGGGCCCAAGGCAGTCCTAGCATATATGATTAGAATGACCAGCCTACCTCGTCCCTTAGTGGCATTAGGTGACCAATAAACTCCAACCATTCCACTAGACTACAAAGCTTTAAAACTAACAAGCCTTTAGCAAATGTGGTAAAGAATATATAGATATGCAATAATAACTATAGCAATTGCATACATACGGACATAAACTAGGACTCGTACACTATCTTTCTTTAAGAAGTGAAGATGATCCAGCAAGTAGTTTCCAAGACACAGCTATTGACAGATTAGTTTCCTTACATGGAAACAGATCGTAAAACACTAACAATGTGGCAATTTGATATATAAGGACACAAACTGGGACTTTTTCACTATCTCTCTGTAAGATATGAAGAAAATCCAGACAGAAGTTTCCAAAATATAACACGACAGTTTTTTCTTTCATGGTGACAGCTCGTAAAGTACAGATAATATGGCCATTTTACATATACGGGCATCAACTGAAGCACATACTCTATCTTTCTGTGTGATATGACGCCAAGCAACATGGTAGTTTCCGAGATACAGGCCTGGACGGAAAGGCGGACAGACAGACGGGGACAGGAGCGATTCCTACAGTCCCACCATATGGAATAACGGTGGGGGTACCTGACCACATATTTGACGTCTGCATACACCTTCATACACACACTTTTAATAGTAAGACCGATACGCTCTTCCTTCATACACATTTCAGTATATATTACTCGAGAAAGATACATACATCAAACGAAGCAAAAACAGGTGAAGTCATACGTTACGCTTTTGTCTGACTATGGATTGCAATTTGTGTGCACGAGTTATTGATGGGTTGTTTGTTTACCGGCGCAGGTGTTATGCAGGTGACTTCATCATTATCATCATCATCAACATCGTCATTATCTTCATTCCAGCCCTTTTTTCTCTATCATCATCATCATCATCATCATTTTCATCATCATCATCAACATCGTCATTATCTCCATTCCAACCCTTTTTCTCCATCATCATCATCATCATCATCATCATTTTAACCTTATAGGCTAATCACATTACAATATCACCACCACTGTCATTATTCAAACCCCGTTCTCTATCAATCATCATTACCACCATCATCATCATCGTCATCATCATTCTAATCTTATATTTCAATTACAATCATCACCACCACCATCAACACTTTCATCATCTAATCCAATTCACTCTTACTGTCATTATCACAAACCTTCTCTCCTACCATCATCATCATCATCATTATCATCAAAAAGAATAAACAAGTAGTTACCCATACTCCCAAATACCATGCCACAAACGACGCACGTAATATAGACCAACAGTAAAGAAATAACCCTTGACAATAACACTTGGTCTGGCTTCTGGTCTATTGATTGCACAACTTAGCATTCTTGAACGTTATTTACCTCACTTTAACATCACTTCACCTTAACACTTCACTTTCATACCACTTCACTTTCATACCACTTCGCTTTAACACCACTTTTTCCCTTAGTTATGTTTCCTAAGTGGAGGCAGAGGCTGGTAACGCCTTCCTTTAAGCGATTTATTTAACACATTACAGCTTAGCATCCTTGTACGGTATTTACCTGGCTTCAATACCCTTCTCCACTGGTTATTTATTTAGTCTACTGCACCTGCTATGTTATTTATACCGTTTTAATATCGACACAGTTTTTATCAATAACACAGAAGAGGAATTACTTCGGATATTATACCTTAACATTTTACTGCGTTAAATATTGTAATACTGGCTGAAAGGGGGCAAAGGAGGAAACAGATTTAGTCCCACAGTCTGATCGGCAAAGACAGTGAATAAGAACAAGGTGAAAACAGATTGTGTTCAACAGTCAGGCTAGCAGTAAGTAAATAAGGTGGAGGAAGGAAGAAGGTGGAGGAAGGAAGAAGGTGGAGGAAGGAAGAAGGTGGAGGAAGGAAGAAGGTGGAGGAAGGAAGAAGGTGGAGGAAGGAAGAAGGTGGAGGAAGGAAGAAGGTGGAGGAAGAAGGTGGAGGAAGGAAGAGTTGGATCGGCAAGATGAGGGCATAAAAAAGGGGGAGTGACTTTGCCTGAGTCTCGCTGGCAATGAAAGAGAGAATAAGGGCAGACTGAAAGCACTCCGCCGAAGACTGATTGGCATAGAAACTGATTAAGAACAATGCCAAAACATACCCTGAAAAGTCTAATCATCAGGGTAGGAGCGAATACGAACAAGAAGAAAACAGACTTCGCCTAACAGTCCAATCGGCATAAAGTGAATAAGAATATGGTGAAAACAGACTCTGCCGGACAGCCTGATCAGCATATAAGGTGAATAAGAACGTGAAAACGTACTTTGTCAACAATCCGATCGGCAATGAGAGTAACAGGGAAAGGATGAAAGACTTTGCTAAGAGTCTTGGAGTACCCTAAAGGCAGAAAATAAATAATACACCAATACATAAAGCAAACTAAGACTGATGCCATAGTAGTGCTGAGTGAACCAGACTGTGCCCGCCAGTCTGACCGGCAAAGGCTCATTCCAAACGTACGGTAGGGTGACCAGTGACAACAGGTGACAAACTCTGCCCAACAGTCTGACCGGCACCAAAAGTGAGGCAAGGAGGCACCATGGATCTGTGTGGTCTTCATATCCTGCTGGCTTTCTCTGTTATTGGTGAGTATTTCTCTCTCTCTCTCTCTCTCTCTCTCTCTCTCTCTCTCTCTCTCACACACACACACACACACACACACACACACACACACACACACACACAGCCATTATTACTGAGATAAAGATGTTTGGTAAGTATTATAAAAACTAGCTTAATTTTTAAAAGGTATCTAGTGTTAAATATTAATGGGGAAAAAACAGGAAACTATAATTAATAACGAATATATAAATAAAAATAAGACAACATGACTACCATCCCGTTCATCTTATTACAGAAATAAGGGGGGGGGGAGAAAGGAGGGAGAAAAGAGGGGGAGGGAAGAAGGTGAAGGAAGGAAGAAGGTGGAGGAAAAAAGAAGGGGGGAAGGAAGAAGGTGGAGGAAGGAAGAAGGTGGGGGAAGGAAGAAATGGGAGAAGGAGGGAAGGTGGAGGAAGAAAGAAGGGGGAAGGAAGAAGGGGGTAGGGCTTGGCTCTCACCCCCTTTGCTGTGCCCATACCTAACATTTACCGTGTCCTAAACAACGTGTAAACAAATGATCCTGTGACTCCAACTAAATAACATTTCACTAACAGCCGACAAAGATGATGTATGTGACACGTGCGAAGGATGTATATCTTAACACTACCCTACGTCTGTCTCTACAATGTGCCAACCACTGTAACAGGAGCTTGTGACTCTCATTAAACAGGAGCTTGTGGCTTTCATTAAAATCACTAAAAACAGATCAAGAAGGAAGTGACGCGAACGAGAGACTTTCTACTCTAACACAAGCCTACGACTGCCTATACAACGAGCCCAAAACTGTATCGAGACCTTATACCTTCAACTAAATAAAAAAAAAGAAAAAAAATTAACACCAGAGCTAGCTGATAGTTGTAACATGGACGCTCGACTTTACATTCTAACACCAGCGCACGTCTGCTTCATGCTAGAGTTGGTTGCAGGCACGAGCTCCTTGCATGCAACACGCTAACATTGCAAACATGTACACTTGCAGACTGAAATTCAACTAATCTTACTTCTGACTTTGGTTCGTACAGTTACGCGCGTGAGAGAGAGAGAGAGGGAGAGAGAGAGAGAGAGAGAGAGAGAGAGAGAGAGAGAGAGAGAGAGAGAGAGAGAGAGAGAGAGAGAGAGGAGTAAAGCGGTGACTGACTGCTGTAAATTCTGGAAATGGACATACTCATGCTATATGGCGTACTAAAAGCATTCCTCATCGGGACGGTGTGTGTGTGTGTGTGTGTGTGTGTGTGTGTGGAGAGAGAGAGAGAGAGACTGGCTCTTCACCATCACCCATCACCTTTTTTTTTTTTACCTTATTTTCACTGCTACCAGACGACGTGGTCAATGGTGGCGACCATCATCCACCCATCTGATGTAGTGCTGCTTACTTCTACGTTCACATTGACATTGTTTTTCTGTGTCTGACCTTTCTTTCTATTTCCCCCCATCTTTCCTGTCCCTTTTTATTACCCTACTTTTTCACATTAGGTGGATTTACCCTACAGTGACACGCCCATGGCTTCCTGTACCCCTGGAAGCCATTAACAACGCTGGGTGGTAACCATATAACCAAATGAGGGGGTGATGTATAGCCTGCTATGGTGTCCCTGTTAACTGGACGGAGACGCAAATGCGACTTCCATCCTGGAACCAAACTTTCACCTTATTCCCGCGCCTCGCTGTGGCGAGGCTCTGTCTGTCACGAAGGAACATCAGTTCATTGCACGGGATGGCCTTCCAGGGACGGTTGCTCCCCTGCTGGCAACAAGTCTACTCGGCCAGACCGAAGATATTCAACAACAACCTGTAAACGACATCCTGTAATTCAGCTCCGGAAACACCTCTGGTGCTGAAGAGGTGAATGAAGGTCATCACTAACCTCTGTAGTTCAGAAGCTTCCAAAACAGAATTGAATCCTACAGAATGTGATCCTCTGGCAGTTAAAAACAAAATCGCAACGTTCAAGAGGTCAATATAGGCTTTATTTCCTGTGCATACACTGCCAATAAGCCAATGTCAAAATAATATAGGAAGGAAAAAGAGTACTATATATACCCAGTATGTGTTAAACAGCCTTCCCGCTTGCCACAACTCTCGCCCTCGTATCTGGCATCGCTAAAACCACTTAGAGCATTGGTATTGAATTCCTTTACGCCTGAACCCAACACTCTTGTACAGTACACCACAGTATACCATCACTATATGCCAGCGTCACGGAATTCTCACATTATCAGACCTGGTTGAAGAGGTTCCGTCGAGTTTGGGGTGATTGGTGTGTTTGTCCGACGATTAAAAGGGGAGGCGAAACTCAACCTCAGCTCAGGAGAGTTCATAAATACAGGTACGGGTACTGTGGCTAATAGTAGTGAAAATACTGATAATAATAACGTCCCTTTCTCCTTCCCAGTAACGACGATGCAACGAAAGGCAGAAGGTGATAACGCTGATGTAGTAAAGATCTTCAGCCGACAAACGTGGCTATGGCGGGTTGATGATGCTACTGAGAATAATAACGCCCTTTCTCCCCTTTCTCCCTCAGCCACGACGATGCAGCAAGAGGCAGAAGATGGCACCAACACTGATCAGGTCAAGGTCTTCAGTCTACAAAGGGGACTATGGCGTGCGACCTCAGACGATGTGTTCCTTCGTTACAACCTATCCGAAGACATCCAGCCCACCTCAGCCCTCACCGTCTGCTACAGGATAAGGGAAGAAAGAGACCAGGCTATTGGTCTATCTATTAACGTATCTATCTCATCTATCTATCTATCTATTTCTCGGCTATAGGTACAGGTAAGATCGAGACTACACTATCCCCCTTTTTATCTCTCTATATCTATCTATATCTATTTCTCTGGGTACTGAACTGTGACAATCAACGACCCATTGAAGATAACAGCAATGACACTAATCAATATCACCTCCTAACCATCCAATTAATCACTCACTTTATATGTTGTTATTACTGAACTAAAATGCTATTTATAACTGAAGCTGGGTGTTATTTTTTGCATTAAATCCCAGGCACAATCATTAATACGTTCCAAGCCTAAATTAACCTAACCTAGCCCATCTCAAGAATATTCACTAGTAACTTAACGCAATGTAATCTTGACCTAACTAAATCGACTTAATCTACCTGCCTAATCCAACCTAACCAAGACTGACAATAAAATCTACCTTAGCCTAACTTAACCCAGCTAAACACGACAATATTCCATCCTCACAATCCAATGTAACCCAGCAGAGACTAACAATCCAACTCAGCCTAACCCACCCCATCCTAATCTAACTTTGGTCGGTATGATGTGGTACTGATGTAATTCGCTCATCATTCCATATTTCTCCCTCTGAAGCGTGGGTGTGAAGCTAGTCTGCGATTACACACACACACACACACACACACAAACACACACACACACACACACACACACACACACATTAAACTCTTGGATATCGACCTACCCTTATAAAGCAAAATAGGTCACCGAAAAATTCCCTGTCACCTTTTGGATTCGAACCAATATGCGTAGGGAAAAATTAACACATTATCGTCAGTCATTATCAAACCTTCCCATATTCCCACTTAAGGACAGATATAACAACAATAACAATAACAGTAATAAATAATAATAATAATAATAAAAATAACAGTACAGATAAAATTAATAACGAACACTACTAGCCCTAATAATAATGATGATAATAATAATAATAATAATAATAATAATAATAATAACAGCAGATAACAAAATAATTCACATTACTCCTAGCACTAATAACAATAATAATAAATAATAAAAATAAATCTACATTACAGGTTTGAGTCGTTCCTGAAGACCAACTCTCACTTCAGTTACGCCATCGCGGACATCAACAACGATCCACTGTCATTGTGTGAGCATTTTTAACAGGGTATACTCCCCCTCCATCACTTATCATCATCACCACCCCTCATATCATCATTTTACCACAACTATCATCCAATTCCCATTCTGGAGAGAGAGAGAGAGAGAGAGAAATAAAGCCAAATGTAGCTAAGATATATAAACTACACCTTTTTTATTCTAACCTGGCCTAACACTGCCATCTCTCCATCTTAAATACTAAATCGCAGCAAGGAGTTAACTAGAGAATATTCTACTAGTCACGAAGAAGTGCAAGGGAAAGGATACAGAGCTATGGTAGTGTCTTGAACTGCGAAAGAGCCACAGGAAATAAGCGGCAAAACGATAACAACCTGGGCTAAGGCAAGGGGATGCGGATGACCCTAAATGAACCTAACCACACCCAAATGAACCCAACTACACCCAAATAAACCTAAAATGAACCTAACTACACCCACATGAACCTTACTAAACCCAAATGAACCTAACTAAACCCAAATGATGCTAACCACACTTGTATTCCTCCCTTCTCAGCTCACACGGGCAACATGATAGAGTCGTGGCTATGGGCGCAGTTACGATACGCGAAGGTGCCTGGTTTGGGATGGTTTGTGCCTGAGGTATGGTATCATTTCTGCCACCTGCTCGACCCTCAAACGTACATCATCTATTGGCAGGGAGAGGTTTGTGGAGCCATGTACCTCTGCACAATAATTCGTATTCCTAAACTGCCGCACCTCAGACTGACATACCACACACTGCCACACTCACATCAGTAATAATCATTCCACAACTCACACTGCCACACCACATGCCACCAACGCACCTCAGACTGACATGCTACACACTGCCACATTCACAGCATCAGTAATAATCATTCCACAACTCATACTGCCACACCACATGCCACCAACGCACCTCAGACTGACATACTACACACTGCCACATACACAACATCAGTAGTAATCATCCCACAACACACACTGCCACACCACATGCCACACAACATAATGACACACTAAACTCTGTCACACTTCACATCGTTATCAGTAACAATCATCCCACATTCTCATACTTCACACTGCCACACCTTCCACTGTTCTATATCACACTATGTCAAAACTGCAATTACCATACACTGCCACACCACACGCAATGACACTACACATTACCACACCACGCGCAATGACACTACACATTACCACACCACACGCAAATCCACTTCACACTGTCACATCACACGCAAATCCACTTCACACTGTCACACCACACGCAAATCCACCTCACACAGCTACACCACACGCAATCCCACCTCACACTATCACACCACACGCAATCTCACTTCACGCTGTCTAAAATCAACATAGAAGTTATTGCAATATTTTACACGAAAACATAACTGGTATCAAAGAAGAGTTTGGGCAGTAGCTACGTCAAAGATCACCAGGCCCGAATGCAGTATACAGTACTCTCTCTCTCTCTCTCTCTCTCCTCTCTCTCTCTCTCTCTCTCTCTCTCTCTCTCTCCCTCTCTCTCAGGAGTTTTACCGAGGGCCTCCTGCTAAGACCTGGCCCTATCCCCTGAACGGCACTGTGGTGGTTGGACAAGAGCAGGATACCGCAGGGGGAGGCTTCGACGCGGATCAGGTGAGATGACAATTGATGAACTTACATAAAATTTCCCACTATACTCCTTTCATTTCAAACTTGGCAAAAAGAAATCTGATCTCGTCATACTTAACTTGGACTAAAATTGTACTCTCTCTATCTTGACTACTGAGCTGTTAATATCAATAATAATAATAATAATAATAATAATAATAATAATAATAACAGCACTATCAACGGTAATAAGTGTAACAATAACAATAATAATAACAGTAACAAAAATAATAATGGCACACGAAATAAGAATAGTACAATAACGTTAATAACAATACTAATAATAATAATAATAAAAATAATGACAAATACTAATACTAAAGATAATAATAATAATATTGCCGCTCGGCTAAGGACACGAAATATACTCTATTCACTTTAACATGGCGTAAAATTGACATCTTTACCGTAAACACTATGCCGTAACCTGAGATAAAGGCTAGAAGATGGAATTAGTCACGAAGAAGTGCGCTAGGAGGAGGGTTCGATGCGGATCAGTCGAGAAAATGTTTATAACCGGGCCTAAAACTGCCAAAAACTGCATACTGTGCTAGTCACGAAGAAGTGCTCCAGGAGGTAGCTTTAATGCTGAACTGGTGAGGTCGTGAATTATACACTACTTCGGCTGGCGTAAAAATGCCGTCTCTCCATACTGAATATTGAACTATAAAACAAATCACCATTAGAAAGGAAGGGAAGGATGGAAATAATAATAAAAAGAATCAGCACCATGCCTGAAAATGATTATATGGCACTAAGTCAGCGTTGATAGATACGGCGACGACGGAGGTTATGATGATAGAGTCGGCGTTGTGATATGGCACTGAGAGAGGCCATGGTGAGCCAGCATTAAGATATGGCATCAAGAGAGGCCATGGTGACAGAGTTGGCGTTGAGATACGGCATCGTGAGAGGCCATGGTGACCGAGTCGGCGTTGAGATATGGTGTCAGCAGAGGCCATGGTGGTAAAGCTGGCGATGAAACACAGCATTGGCAAAGGCCATGGTGATAAGGTCGGTGTTTAGACACAGCACTGGCACAGGGCCATGATAATGGCAAGATCCACACGCATCCTTGGTAACAGTGTCAATGGTGAGAGATAAGGCATCTGCTGGGGCCATGATGATAGAGTCGGCGTTGAGATACGCCACTGGCAGAGGCAATCATAACAGGGTCGGCGTTGAGATACGCCACTGGCAGAGGAAATCATGATAGAGTCGGCGTTGAGATACAGAGGTGGCAGAATTGCTGCTGACGTAGCCAATGTTGATAGAGTCGACATCGTCAGAGTCGATGTTCACAGATTCGGCTTTGGCAGGGTGCTGATGGTGTCGGTGGGCTTGACCTTTCCAGGAAGGAAAGATGGATCAACATCAATGGGATGTCCTTAAAACATCCATACCATGAAACCTAATGTCCAATCACGTGGAAGTAGTGAGAAAATAAAGGCTGGAAGAAATATGGATATAGCACTGATGGTGCGGACAGAGGAAATGAAAACAGTAAGAAGTGAGAGATTGAAGACAAAAAGGCCCCTTTTAGTCGCCTCTTACGACAAGCAGGGGATACTGAGGAAGTATTCTTTACCCCCCCTCCCCAGGGGGTAATTATTACTAAAGTATGGTACTAGTAACTAACAAGTGCCACTGAGTTACGAGAAATAGGCTGCAAGGGGGCGAGAATCTCCGACAAGTTTAAATTAATAAACTATACAACGAACTGGGCAATACATACAGTATATCTAGGGCAAGCAGTTCTGGCAGACCCAGTCCAGACGATGAAATACAAACGAAGAACACGAATGAAATGGAAAGCTTTTGGCAAACTGAATAAATGCACGATGGATAACAATAATCATTATGCCAGAATAAACAGTTCCGTCATCAGAATTATAGGAATTTATTGGTTTAAGCAAGAGGAAGGAATTTATTGGTTTAAGCAAGAGACATAGGTTGCAGAATATGAAGTATTCATTCAAAGGAGAAAGTGAAAGAGGCGAGACTGCGCTGGAAAGGCCATGTTATGAGAATAAACAAAGAAAAACCAATTAAGCGGATGGATCTATCATTCTTTACCATTTACGCTGTCGGCATCAGCTTCTTTAGTCAATCAATTATCTATATCTAAATATTAATTACTCATGCCCTACAAGGTGATGTCACTCGTCTCCTTATGGAATCACTTACTTGTTAACTTATTAAATATCTATATCTATATCTATCCCCCCAGGCCCTACGAGGTGACGTCTCCCAAGTCTCCCTATGGAATCACTTACTTGAAGCAGCCGCGATCCAGCAGATGGCATCCTGTTCCACTCTCGGAAGGGGCAACATCTTCTCCTCTGACACAGCCGAGCTCGAAGTAGTTGGTGCTGAGGAGAAATGGGTCCAATTAGAGGAGCTGTGCAGGTTGGGTTGGATTGGGAAGGGTCTGGTTAGGAAGGGCTGGGTTAGGTTCGGTTGGATTTGGGTTTGGGTTGGGTTGAGTTGCGTTTGATGCAGGCCAGGCTGGGTTCAGCTGGGTTAACAGGGTTGGTTGAGGGTGAGGTTGAGTTGGATTTGGCTTAGTTAATGTAGGTCAGCAACATAATTCAGTCTGAAATACTAAAGGGAAAAACTGAGAATAACATACACCCAATATGGAATAGTGTATTCTAAAAATGCATTTCCTGATGCCTATCACTAAAACAAAACCAGAATACATCAATAATACGACACGGCCATTTTTCAGGTAGGGAGGTGTACTGACCAGTAGAGAAATTTGGTTTTTGGTTGAGTAAAAACACGTTTTCACTTATTCTCTCTTCTGTCCCCAAAACTTTTCACTGGCCTGTTATTTTTTGGGCGACTTTTTCTTTTTTCCTGTCACCAATGAACCTTTTATTCTGCTTAGGGAAAATCCTTTGTCTAAAAGTGTTAATGGTGCATTAACCCCTTTTGTTCGAAGTTTCTCCTGAATTGAATAAACTTTCTGAGGGTAGCAAGGATTAAATGTAAATATCCTCACCGATCATCTACTCTTTCACACCCGTTTCTCAATAAATAATTATTTTTATTCCCTTCCTCACATCACTTCCATTTTTTTTTTTTTTTACACCCGCTTCTCCATCAGTTATCGCATTCTCTCTCTCTCTCTCTCTCTCTCTCTCTCTCTGAGTGTCTAACATTTTACCCAACCCATTTCTCATACAATCGATTACTTCCACTTTTTCATCCCGCCCACTCCATTTTTCCACTTTCTTTTTTCACAGTCACTTCCCCTTAGTGGTAGGTGGTGGCGACCATCATCCACTCACTTGATGTAGTGCTGCCTACTTCTTCCTTAGCCTTTATCATTCTTTTTCTGTGCCTGCCCTCCTTCTTCCTATTTCTCCCATCTTTCCTGTCACTTCTTATTGCTTTTCTTTCCTATACAGGTGGCTTTACATTGAGTGACAAGCCAAATATTTAGTTTCCTGTAAGCCAAGAAACCATTTACAACGCTGGGTGGTAACCATTTAACCAAACCATACGTGCTCCCAACGTGTCAAAAAGTGGGTTGGTGGAGGGTTAGTGCCCCTCCCCATAAAACCAATAACTCAGTCAAATGGCCACCCCTTAAGGGATTATGGCGTCTGGCAATAGATAGACAGATAGACAGACAGTCAATAACCACTCTCTCACCCCCAGACACCTCACTTCCACACATTTCCTCATCCACTCCATCATTTCCCGCAGAGACACGCCCCTCTACGTGATCCTGCCCGAAATGCGATCCTTCCAGAACTCAATATCGCTGTGTGAGTTGCTGAATGCTGAGCTGCCTGTTCCCACCACCAGTCACGAGAATCAGGTAATATTGCTCTCTACTGTTAATGTCGATTGTATCTCCGGTTTAATTTTACACGCGCTGTCTCAGATGATGCTAAAAGGGAGCTCACTTTTAAAAATATGCCCCTAACTCAGCCTAATCCTGAATACTAATTTTGAATGATGTGTTTCCGTTTTAATGTAACCTCTTATTCCCTATTCACACGTCATTTTTACTAATAACTGCAAGAACAACGCATTTACAGCACGCGGTGTGGTTGCAGTATATACAGCTGCACAAAAATGGTACACTACGTCCTTTTATCTCCAGTCCGCTCCGCCACCATTTCGTTTCGTCACCATAGCCCCGATTCGTAACCAAATATCCGTTTCATTGCTGGACCGTGCGTTTCATCACCATAACCCAAACCGTAACCAAAAAATCCGTATCATCACCATATCCCATTTCGTAAAAAAAAAAAAAAAAAAAATGGTGACGAACTGATCTCTATAACATGACTTGTGAGAGCCGCGACCATATTACCGAATACAGAGCACGTACGATAGCGGGCTCTAGATATGAGAATGGTGATTATTGACGGGCAATAATGGGGTTAGGAAGGCGATTAAGAACAAAAAACCATCGCGTGTGCGCTGAAAATAACTGGTCTGCCGAGAGTGGACGCCACCGCTACGGAAAGCGCGGGAACCTGCAGCCACTCCGGTCTGACACATTACGCCCCATATTTAAAACACATTTCTGACCATTTGTATACCTCAAATTGACAGTTTTACCCCTTCAACTTCCTTCAATTTTTAATCTCAACCCTCTTACGTACGGCAAATCACAGACATCGACGAATATGCAAAAAATCACGAGCATGGATCCTTTTGATCCCTTCTGTCTGGTAACCTATTGTTTCATATTCGTGCTATCTAGACGGTTTTATTCAGCTAAGAGAACCGGTATTGTTTCATATTCGTGCTATCTAGACTGTTTTATTCAGCTAAGAGAATTCGAATAGGACAGATTAGATACAGCCTTCTTTAATTAGATACAGCCTTCTTTAACCCCATCACTACCACAGCGCTTCTAAGCTGAATAAAACTGATTGGCGACTGCTAAAATAAAGTACGTCATCGGACTGAGGTAGTTAAAAATGAGGAACCACCAATGTAAAAATATGGAATATACTGGGAACGTCTCCACACGCCAAAATGCAATTCTTTCTGCCCTTTTGTGAAGCGACCATTGGAGCGTGCCATATTATCTTTCTTGTTGTCTGCAGGCGATTTTATTCATTTTAAGAAAGTTCTAACCTTTAGTAACACCTTCACAACATTGATCCAAGCTGCATAAAACTGTCTGCCGGAGCGAGACAAAAAAAAAATCGTTCTGAAAATATTAACACTCATCGCACCGAAAATATTAACTTACAGCCGGTGAAAACATATTCCAGTTAACGCTAGATGATTTCATCTGTGAGCACAGGAGTCAGCACAGTTGATTAACGGAGCCTAATTATCGAAAATTACCTTTGTGCGTTGCTTAGCGCCATCCTCTCAGTTCAAGCACTATTCATAAGAGTATAATATTCAATATATTAGGGTACAAATCCACACCAACTGATATTCAAGTGGCTGTTTCCTTTGCCATCATTAATGTGTAACTTACGTACCAGTAATAAAATCAGGGTGTGCATACAGGCGCCGCGCAGGTTTTGCAAGCCGTCGCACATCTACAAGTCAACATTTTCCCGCCTAATGACGTTCCCGCCTCGCCCGGGCCACCCCTACCTCCGTCAGTTCAATGGCTCTTGGTAATATGTTTATAATTTACTAGCGCCTAAAACACGCATTATTATGGGGTATTAATTTTTAATTGATTTTTTTTTTTTTCAAAAACGAGGTAATTTACGCACCGTTGCATGATACCCTTCACTCCGATGATGCACTTTTGTTTTCCCTACCTGTAGATTCTATTCCACTCAAAACGGTCCTCTCTTGCTGATGAGGGTTAATGATGGCTATATTAAACCCTCCGGTTCGAAATCTCTTCATATCTAAATAATATAGTCTTGAAGAATAGTAACAATGCCGCACATTCTAATGGTTGAGCAATCCAAGCGAGTTTTGGCGCCCTGGCTATCAGAGCTCATATAAAATTGTCTGGTGGGAAAAAAAATCACTGCCGTAGTTCCTTCACCTTAATTTGATGTAGACTTCGTCTTTCCGCAGCTTATATCCCATGGCTCAATGCGAGAAAAGACAATGGCTCTCCTTTTCACACTTCGTAGCAAGCATCATTTTCTTGCATTAATCTAATCAATTGCCACAACTCGGCAATCAAGATCGAGATGGCCATTTTAAGCCAAATTAAAGTGATGTGTATCCATAAAACTTATATGTAAGTTCCTCTTTTGCAATACCTACTGTATGAAAATAATAACCTTCATCAGCTCAAGTCGATATGGAAAAGATTGATACATTAATCCTGCAACCCAACCCTATCAACTCCTTACCATGATCATGTGCTGTTCAATTTTGCTAATTCTACAAGACTGTATTCAATATGGTAAACTTTTCAAACTACAGGGGTTACATTATAATATAAACACCATTAACCCCTCCTAAACTCTGAGGGGTCTCCTCAAAGATAATGAAGTTATGTCAGACGATTTCATTCAGCAGAAAGTGAGCCTTTGAAGGCAAGTATTAATCTCTTTAATACACGAGGCTTTTTGTACACTGTATAAAATCGCTTGGTAGAAGCAAAATGAAAACTACAAAACACTGAACTGTCTGGGTTCATACTTCAGTCCAATGACAGTATTATTCTTGCTTTCTTCTCATGGCATTATTCTTCTTACTAATTTTGAAGCTGAAGAGACTGGACTGTCTCTGTCAGCTTCACTCCTTGGGGTTTAAATTAAATAAAGCAACTGGTATCAGCAAAAGTACTGCAATATCATGTCCATTGGTTAAATTGATTAAGATTCTTTTACACTTTCCCCCCCCCAGGTTCTCACACAGCAGCTCCTCCCCTTCAATATGGTGTGTGTCCCAACAGCCATATGGAAACTTTGGCTAGGCACAAAAGCAAACCCAGCTGGGGTGTGGCGGGATGTAACGACTGAAAATATATTGACGTACACAAATTTCTATTTCACAGTCAATACAAATGACGATGTACTGACTTGTGTTGTCCTCCGAAATGACAGCTATTGGGAAGCAGAACATTGCGAAAACACCACAAAGAGATGTACAGCTTGTAGTGTGAAACGCACACAAGTTTTAAGTCTCCGAGGCCTGTGTTTTGATACAGAGGTGCACACGTGGTTTAGAATCAGTGGAACGAGAGATGGAAGACCCATTTTTCACGGGTACTATGGACTTCTGATCTTTTGGAGTGCTGAAGAAAAAAGATGGCAGCTGGCAGATCCCTCTATTAACACTACCCTAATGTGGGCTGAAGGAGTGATTAGCGATGCCTATCCAATTGGTCTACAAACCTGGAAGGCAGCAGCTGAGGTATGTGGAACGCCCCCTGGTAAAACAATTCCCTTAAGCCTGTCAAAATGTTCAGCAAATCAGTTCTTGTGTTCCTCCGGCCACTGCATTGATCACAACTTACGCTGCAACTTCCACTACGACTGCAAGGACCTGAGTGATGAGAGGAACTGTCACGTCGTGTAAGTTGTTGACGAATTTCAGCGACAGATGCCACCAACGGGAGAATTAAACGAAGAATTAAGAATCGTCCCATCTATGACACTGATACGGATAGCCTCGGTGGATGACTTAAACATGGCAGTCACAGTGGAGTTTCAACTGACTCTAAACTGGACAGACGATCGCCTCAAATTCAAGCATCTGAGGGATGGGCGTGTTTTAGGAAGCGACGATGCTGCTAAAATTTGGAGGCCAAGTCCTAGTATTCTCAATCTTGATGGAGGAAACGTGGCAGTCCTCGGCCAGAGCTTCTTCATTTCATCATCCAGCCTGCCAGTTCCACCAGACATCAATAATGTTGATATGGGTATGTTGAGATACTGTGAACTTTTTTTCTCTGCTTTCAAGGTACACTACATAATATTCTGGTTGTATAAGCAAGGTACATATTTTAATACTGTAGAACAGTTTAAAACTATCAAATACAAACACAATTTCCAAAACTCTCCACATTCCAAAATATTTTTTCACACTATAGAGAGGTTTTGAGAGTACATGTTCTCGTACAACCAATGAATATTTTAAAACAAAGTTCTTCTGTAGATATGTATAAAAATGGACAATAAATTGCTAGTGCAAGGTACTTCATTATATTTACTGTTCACAGTACTCTAAACTATTTTGTTATATGATTTTCTCATCATTATGATTCCACTTTCCAAAATACTTTGTTATTTTTTTAACAGAATTGGTCTGTTGTTGCTATTGTTGAGGTACCAAGTGAACCCAGTCCACCATCCTCTGGGGGATGGGGAGGGGGATTGAAGGGCATTTGTAGTGGGGTATCACTGGCATTTAATTCTAATTTTGGCCAGACAATTTTCATCATTTATGAGAGACCCCTGCCAAACATTATGTGACTAGATTAAATTTGTACGCTAATACTCTAACTCCTACGATTCCCCAGATCTGGTGTACTCAGGGTCAACAAGCACCATATCCTTCAGTCTGCTGTATTCAGTGCGGATAGCCTGCTACTTCGAGCTCTATGCCTACCCCTTTGATACACAGACTTGTGCTGTTACCATTCAACTGCCCCGTGAGTCTGGCAGTTCAGTGCTGTTTTCAGAATCAGCATGGAAGATCAATTACACTGGACCCTGGACACTTGCCATGTACTCGGTAGAAGGTGTGAGAGTGGTAACATCGAGTGGTAATCTGTTTAAGGTTGAATTTGAACTCTCCCGTCGTCAGGGTGTTATTCTTCTCAGTACATTCATTCCCTCAGTACTACTGTTACTCATCAGCTGGTCAACTCTCTTTGTAAAACTGCAGGATCTTAATGTCCGTGCTATAATGTCTCTAACCACACTTCTCGTTTTGTACACACTTTTCTCGAACATGTCCAGATCACTTCCCCCATCAGCCTCCATTAAGCTCATTGATGTGTGGTTCTTCTTCATCATATTCCTCCTTTTCACCAACATTGTGGTTCACATATTTGTTGATTTTAACCACAGTGTGAAAATGGCGACATCAATGAAGATATTTGTTCAGGGAAGTGGATCACACACCCCCTTACCAACTAGCCCTTCCAAACACAAACAACCCCCACAATTCCTTTTGCGCTATAGAACCATCATCCTGCCTGTTGTTATTGTTCTATTCAATGTAGTCTTCTGGGTGACAGTATTCATGCAGTGATGAAAGCACTGTATATGTTGTTGAGCGGTGTGAGATGGAGGAAGGGCCGCCTGATGACAGAGGATGGAGTGACATGGAGGAAATTTTTCTTTATAGCCACTCACTCTGGGATTGAGGTGTCTTGGAATAAATAAATGAGATGCAGTAGACACATTTCTGAGTAACGTGGATAGAGGGCTGAGAATATGGTGGAAGCGCAAGGCTGAGAGATATATAAATGTGGGTGATGTGGGATGGATGGTGGAACACCTGATGGCAGAGGACTGAGTGATGTGGAGGCAATGTGTTCATGGTGACCCTCTCTAGGATGGCATCTGACTATGGTCAGACAAACAGCTGTTACTGTTGTCATGCAAGACATTTTTTTTTTTTTCTTTTCTTTTTTCTTTTTTTTTTTGTGTGTGTGGGCATTAATAGGCCAAGCACATAAAACTTTTGAAATTGCCCATCTTATGCAAATAATATGCCATTTCCAAAATTCCTTCTTTTACCTTGTTCTTGATGCCTCCAGTTTCAGGTAGCTTAGCAGAGACTCTCAACCTGAATAAGATTCTCCACTAAGACTTGAAGTGATAAGGTATCATTTTTATCTACTGCTGCCACCAGACAACTACATAATTACAGTATTTTGTATTAGTGGAACTGAATGGGCGTGTTATTAGGGCATCAATAAATCTAGTGTCACCTGTTTCACTCATCACAATAAAACAAGGATGAATGAAAAATGCCTAGTCAGCTAGCTCTAATGGCTGCTTGGTTGCCAACCCTAAAATTCTGGGGAATAGATTATCCTAGCCTCAGGATCCCGTGCTCAGACAGGTAATACGAGACTGACTGTTGCTGTTATACCAAAGACTGACAAATCACAACTTCATTCAGCCAGTTCTGTCCACAACTTCGGTGCATATTTAAATTTAAAACTAAATTGCAAAGCTCATACAGTATTAATCAATTTGCACGATGTTGTAACTTGCACATCTGAAAGCTCTATTCTGATTAGACGTTGCACAGCCATAGCATTGTCTTGTTCTGCTAAAGAGGTATATGAAATAATATGCAAAAGGATGAGTCTGGACCAAAATAATGTGAACAGACTGTAGTAACTTGTATCATCAGCACAAAAGGCAATGTAACACAACAGCTGTATATAATAAAGTTTTGGTCTACATTCAGATGCACCAGCAAGTTATCATGCACACCAACAACTGCTAGCCAATTACTTTACTGTTTCTGTGGTTTGCATCCCAGAGTTTGAGTCACAGATGTGATCAATTCTTCTACCACGTAAAACACTACCAAAGGCGGATGTTGGCATTCTACCACGTAAAACACTACCAAAGGCAGATGTTGGCATGCTACCTCTATGCTTCAATGGGGGTAATAAGGGACTAACATTTTTTTTTCTATTTACCATTCAGTACCTTGTAATCTGAAGGGTGGGAGGACACTTGCGGTCTTGGGGGAACATAATCAACCCCTTAAGGACAGCTATGACCCTCTGGGATTGTCATGCACTCTGGCAAACACTAACTTTATTCAAACGGAAAAGAAGCACCCTATCCATGTTAAAACTTATCCATTGAGCCCCTAAAGGATGGCTAGAACACTAGATTTATTCTGGTTACTGCCAGACAAGTTCAATTCATAGCCTCAATGCTCAAAGAACAAATGTTATGGTTCCTCCGGCTTCTGAAAACGCCCTTGATGACAAATATTTCTGACATGAATCAGACCAGAATTAAATGTACTGGACTGTGACTGACGAGCCTTTGGCCTGCAGATCTTAACAGAATAGTATGGTATTGCCTGCTGTGAGATTTTACACAAGGGACATGCTGACGACTTGCAAATCTTCCCTAATCAACCAAAATCACATACAGTATATGCTAATAAAAAAAAAACTGCGACCTGTACACACGAACTGTTCATGAAAAGGAAACCTCAGACCACAGTTCAAACTTCCTCTGTGTCTAAGTACTTTAAAGGTATTTAATGATGAATAAAATAATGTACATCATATTCATGTTTTACTGCTTGTTTTACCTTCTCAAATAGTAGGTTAGACCCACTAAACTGGTACACATATATCTAAACTGATGTGTACTATTACTATGCTTAAAAGAACTTGAAACTCAGATTCTGTTTCTATTATAGAGTTACCAATTATCATCATCCTCTCCCTGTTACCGACAGTCTGGATTACATTCATATTGTAATCATTTTATAACTTGCCACTTTCTTTTCCCCCTCCACTGGGCACTCTACCGACAGTTCTCCAACTTTTCCTATTTCTGGATTCTACAAAGTGCATTATAATATAGGGAACAGAGTTAGGCTGATGACACTGATGATGACTTGTTTGGCTGCCAATACAAATTTTGGCCTTCAAGTCCACGATAACACACAGCATTTATTGTTCCTGACTCTGGGTTAACTAAAGAAAATAATAATAATAATAATAATGAAAGAAAAATATATATATTCTTCTTGGCTGTCTCAGGTATATTCTATGACTGTATATTTGCAGTCATGTCAGATACGTAATATCAATGATTCCTCCCCCCCAACTTAAGACCCTTAACTGTGCCTTCAAATCAAACTAAATATTTTTCATTATATACTCATTATATTATTACTACCCTCAATTATACTGTATTCAAGATATGAAGGGCTTCTAACAGTGATGAAGTTTATGTTGAGCTAAAACCATTCATTTCAAAATACCTAATATAAATTATCTGGATGTGGCAGAAGAGAGAGAGAGAGAGAGAGAGAGAGGGAGACAGAGAGAGCATTATACCAAAGGGATGAAGATACAGAAAACAAAAAGTCATATCAGAACTAAACTACAATTTCAAAATGGGTCATGATAAGGTTCTAAAGTATACTAATTATTACCTTCCTTCATCAAAAATACTACTACTCTTTAGCTAGCTAATTTTGCTACTGAATGTAATCACCCTGGACTGCATTTGCATTAAGTTTCTAAGCTACAAATAGACCCTTCAATCCAATGACATATTTTGTATTCCATTACTGCTATCACCAGATCTGATTCAACTTAGGAGTAACTTTTCGAACTGAAGGGGTTAGATTAAGCCTTCATTAACCCTTCACTAGAAAAGATCTCTCCTATGCCGAATAAAAAAATCTGGAGGTAGCACTAAAACAGTAAAATGTGTCAGAATTCAAGGGGTTAACCATGGAATATAAAATGAGTTTCAACACTACCCATCATCATATAAATAACCAAATATCAGTGAGCAGAAATTACCCTTGCACTTACACTCCTAATATTTTTTTCCAATTCTGAATTTAGCAAGATTTCAGAAGTGCAACTGACTGCCTAAACAAATCCTTATCAAGAAGAGGACTGTCTCCGATGAGGTCCTGTGCTGGCAGATTACACAGCTTACGTCTGTAGAAGAAACAGGATACAACATTCAATATCTTTTATACAGAAGTGGCATGATAAAAAAAAAAAAACAGTGAGTTCAGGACCATCTATAAGGAGGTACCAAGCACATAATTAACACAGATTATGTTTAAAAAGAGAACACTGTACTATAATACTGTACTATAATACCATAATTAATGTTTCATATATGGAAGTTATATGACGTAATGTTGAGCTAAAGACTGTCTACACTGAGGTCCTGAACTGACAGACTACCAAGGCTATGTCTGTAGGAAAGAGAGATGAAAATAATTAATTAATCTCTGGATATATGATTCACATGTATCACCTTCTACTGACCCCGCCTCTCCATTCATACTTCAATACAAACAAGGGATAATTCTGGCTATCATTATCTCTCCATGGAGAAGGTACCCATTATTAGATTAAAAAAAAAAAAATGTTCAAAGTTTCATTAAAAAATAAATAAATAAATTAAAAAAAAAAAAAATAATAATAATAATAATAATAATAATAATCCATCCATCCACCATCCAATCCTATGTTGCCCCATGAGGAGCATTGGATCCCAGGGCTAGGCAAGTTGGTCCTGACATTTAAGATGAGAGTGACCAGCCTCACTCATCCCTGAGTGGCATTATGTGAACAAAAAAATCCAACCATCCCTTAGATATAAACCTGCACTGGCTCAATCCAATTGGAGTGCCTTAATTACTTACTAAACCACCAGGTGCCATAATTTGGTTATATGGTTACCACCCAGCATAGTAAATGGTTTCCTGGTGTACAGGAAACCATTTGGCTTGTCACTCAATGCAGAGTCACCCATAGGCATAAGGATGAGAGAAAATGAAGGAAAGGAAGACAGAAGAGGGAGTGTAAAGTCACCCGTACGCAGAAGGAAGAGGAAAGAATGAAGGAAACACTGAAGAGGAAGGAAGGAAGAAAGGAATGGGCAGCCACCCAAAGCAGCAATGCATCGAGTGAGAGGATGGTGAGTACCCCCACGTACTTAATTATAATTTTTTTAAACGTTAAAATAGTCTCCGTCAAAAAAAAAAGGGGGGGGGGGGGACAACCAATCTATACTGGGAGTTTACTGATTTAAAAGATGAACCAATAAGAAAATAGGTCACTAAGACAAGTAGTGCTGGAACACTGGAAGCAAAGAAGATATTGTATTAAACCACAGGCAACACAAACCCCTAAGTATAAGTGATTAAGCATACACACACACACACACGCACACATGCACTCTCTCACTTAGCTCACCTAAGAAGAATGTCCTGTCGAGCACACAGAGCCCTGCGGTTGGGTCCCACACCATCCAGTATCTTTTGCCCCTCCTGCTTCTGTGCCTGTACCAACCTCCAAACCCCCTCATTGCACACCACACCACACACCTCAGGCTTCTTCACTTCTAAAAGGTAAGCAAGTCAAATTTAGGATACAGCAACATGTTTTGGAGAGGCAGTGGCCAAGCAGTATTCATCGCAAATCAGACATTTTCTAAAATATCACAAATTCTTTCCATATAACTGTTAAAATAAATTTGAGGGTGCTGGTGAGGGATGCCTTCTTGTACTCTTCTTGCTGCCCTTGAACACATTGTCAACAAATAGTAATACCAATAATAACGGTTATTCATGACACTAAAAACAAACAGCATAAACAAAGTCAACCACTTACCAGCACCCGCCTCATCAGCCTGTGTGGTATTAGGCTCCTCCGCAGCCGTGGCCGCTGCACACACATCCTTGATCCTGTCCACCACCTCAGGCCGAGCAAATCTTGAAGACACCCCCAGTCTAGACAGCAGGTGGTTGGCCTGGAAACGCTTCAGAGCTGTGCCTGCCGCTACCTCATTGGCTGCTGGTGTCCTAGCTTTATCACGCACTAGGACTGACCAGTTGATGTCCAGTGCACCAGCAACATCTTTAAGAAGGAAAACTGTGTGAAAATAAAAGAAAAAAAAAAAATATGCAGGGAACAGGATTAGGGGAAAGAAAACTAAAATAATAATAATAATAATGGTTGCTGTCCAGTGCACCTGGAATATTTTTAGGGAGAATAAAAGGTGAAAACAAACAAAAAAAACAGACTCAAGAGACAATAATAGAAACTGGAAAAAAATAAAAATAAACAAATAACAATAAAGTAATGGTCATGAGAACCTTCACACAACAGGGAGAAAAGTATGACAAATGAAGAAACAATCTGCAGTAGGAACAGGAATTCATCATATGTCTCACTGCTTTTCCTCTCTCAAGATGGGGTGAGGTAGGATCCAGAAAGAAAAATGGAATTCAAAATTATATTAAAACTTGGATACAAGAACAATACATGAATATACTTACTGAACTTGGCTTGTCGGTCTTCTTCCAGCTCATCGTCACTGATCTCCTCAAAGTGGGTTTCCTCCTCTTCATCCAACAAATCTGGGACAACAAATTATAAAGCCATTATTATTCTTACCACACATCATCATCACCAAAGCATCTGTAAACTTTGGACACTTCAGTAAATAATAAGACCATCTATTTCAATTACCTGGAAATACAAATTTATCAATACCACAACTGTCAAATCAGTAACTTACAATCATTTGCCTGATTTTATCATCAGAAAATCATAATAATATCAAGAATCTCAATAAAATGGGCATTCACTAAACTGTTGCCTTAATATATTAAACACAGTAGTAAAGTCCAAGAAGAAACATGCACCAAACAGTTCTTCATTCATCTTATTGTGAAAAACAGCTTAAAAAAAATATTATTGCACAAGTGTTTTAAAGTCTGTATCAAATATCATGTTTAACAGTATGTTCTAATTACTGCACTGCATTTTTGAGTTACATCACATTAAAATTATGATCACACATGATAAACAAAATTGCACCAACTGCTCACCATCATACGGAGGTCCAGTGTCTCTACTCAGGTTCCGTGGGTCCTGTAAATTAAAAGAGCTGTTAGTATATGACACCGGACTAAATACATTAATAAAAGTCGTGGACTACAGAAATATACCAATAATGTAGGTTTAGGGTGCAGAGACAGTAACACAATACCATGCTCAAATATTGCAATCACCATCCATATATACTGTACTGTGTGTGTGTGTGTGTGTGTATTTATATATATATATCATCACCATCATCATCATCAGCTGTGGAGGTCCACTGCAGGACCGGCGTATCCCTACCGAAGCAGGGACGATACAGCCAATGTATCTCTACCCAGTGGCTTAGGCTGTCTGGCAGAGACTGTATGTAGGGTGAGAAGTGCTTGTTTGTGTAACTGTAATGTTGGAGTGGCTTTGGATGTGTGTGTAGTCTGTCAACCAAATGTAATCGGCCCACCTTAAGCCGACCGGGTGCATGCATACTAGTATGCGACACTGGTTCAAACACAGCACACCTTATGTCCGCCAAAGCGGTCAGTGGCTCGGTGAACGCTTCCCAAAGTCTTTACAACTCTGGCGCGAGGCGAACCTGCATCCACCAGCGTGCGAGACACACACTCTACCACTGTACCACAAAAACTCCATATATATATATATATATATATATATATATACATTTTTTCATTTGTTCATTCATCATCCAATCCTACGTTGCCACATGAGCAGAGTAGGAGCCCGGGCTAGACAAGCTGGTACTCACATTTAAGATGAGAGTGACCAGCCTCACTCATCCCTGAATGGCATTACGTGAGCAATAAACCTCAACCACCTCTTGGATATAAACCTTCACCGACTCAATCCGATTGGAGTGTAGTAATTACCCACTAAACCACCAGGCACCATAATTTGGTTATATGCTTACCACCCAGCATAGTAAGCGGTTTCCTGGTGTACAGGAAACCAATTGACTTGTCATTCAGTGTAGAGTCACTGGTACACAGAAGGAAAACGAAAGAATGAAGGAATGAAAGACAGAAGAGGAAGGAAGAAAGAGAGGAAAGGGCAGACAGCCGAGAGCAGCACTACATCTAGTGAGTGGATGGTAAGTGACCACCTACCACTTAGAGAGAGAGAGAGAGAGAGGGAGGGGGGGGGGCTGCAGTCCTAATGGATCCAGTTCAAATCCCTGCTGAGGCAGGGTACAGTTTATAGATTTGAATTTCATAAAAAGTAGACTTTACTGATCTACCTGAAGACCTGCCGACATGTCATAAAAACACCTTCGCTGACACCAATACACCAGTCCTGTATGAGACAGCCATAGCATGTACTCAATATGGACGATGGGTGTTAGCGCCGAAGTGGTGACATGTGGAGATATAGGAGGACTACTGGGCCTTAAGGATATGCCCTGGGGACAGGCCCTGAAGCCTGTGCCTAGAGTCGGACACATAACAAAATATATATACATTTTCCTCCTTCCCCTCCACCTACGGATGGGGTGTGGCAGGATTCAGAACCAAGGAGAGAGTATGAAAGTAAATAAATAAATCAAATAATGAACTAAATGCTTCAGTACCTCAATCTGGCTGGAGCTGAGGTTACGACTATCCTCCTCGTTGAAGCCTCCCACCTGTCAGGTACAAAGTCATCACCATCATCAGTTATCATTATTATAATCATTACCAATATCACCACTGTCATTTTCACCATTCTTCATCATCATCATCAACATTATACTCAACTGCTGATATCAGGAAAGTCATTACAACAAAGTCTTAAGTACAATAACAGTTACATCTTTCATTTTCACTCTTTCTACTACCAGACAAATTACTCTGGGAGAAACTTTTCAAACTAGGTAGGTTAGACATAACTATCAATCACCCCTCCACTATATGAGGTTTAACCAAAACTTAGGATCTGACAGTGCAGTAGCAAAAATACACCCCTGAAAACTGAAACAGATGTCACCTACCCCAACCTACTTCAGGGCTAAGAGTATCACTGGAATCACCACTAAGGCAGCTCAATACATCCTACTGCAATTATCACTAACCCTATAAGTGTGTAAGTACTCTGCCATCATCATCATATCAATCAATATTACTTAAGAATTATCAAAATACCAACCAACCTGCCTCCTCGTTCAATATTACTGGCATCATTATTGAGACAGCTCAATATTTCCCGCAGCAGTTACCATTCCTTTGCCATCATCATCATCATCATCATCATCATCATAATACCAATCATCATTTAACCCCTTCACTCCGATGACAAACAGTACCATTTTACTCTTGCTACCTCAAGATGATTACATTCAGTTTATGAGACACTTTTTCAAACTACAGAGATTAAATATAGCCTTTTTAAGTCGTCTCCCTGCAGTCACGATGAGGTGCGTTTGGGAAAAACCACCGTTGGGCCGGGGTATCGTTAAACAGGGACGTTATAACATCGAAAGTACCTATATAGGGATGCATTGGGGAGCCTTGTAATCCCCCCACCCCCCCAAATGAGTCCAAAAACAAGTTTCTAGACCACTTAAACCCCCTAATAGGTTTATAACAAGCTAAACTAGGCCTAAAAGCAGTCTATTACTCACCTAAACCCAACAATAAAATATGAAAAACATCAAAAATGAGACTGGAAAAAAAAAATCACACTTAGTAAACTGTACCCAAAAATGACAGTGTTCACCCCACCTATGACTAGAACACACTAATTTCAGTCTAAAAACAGTTTATATACCAATCTAAACACAAAATTTTTGTCTAAAATATCATCAATATCGGTTCAAAAAAACAAAACCCATCGCATAACCAGGGATTGGCCATCACTAGACAAGGAAGGGTGTTAATCTTTTTATACTGCTAAGGCGGGGTATCGCATAAAGGGGGATCAAATAGTGGGGTATACCTGTACTTACCCCTTAACTACCAGGGGACTCTCATAAGCTGAATATAATCACTTGGATGTAGGAAGAATATCACTATCATCATCCAGGCCTCCTCCTCCATCCCAAAGTGATATGAGGTAGGGTCCAGAGACTCAGAAAAAAATTGACAGAATGAGAATAAACCAATAAAATACACCACCAGATTCAAGGGATCATCACCAAAACACCAGCCAACCTACCTCCTGGTTAAGAATATCATCAGCATCATCACTAATGTCGCTGAATGTGTCCTTCTCCTGCAATACCGTGGTGTCGCCTCCCTCACCTGGCACCGGTGAAGGGGACTCCACTCGAGCCCGCTTGGCCTCAGGTTCCTCGGCATTGGTGTCTTCCGGAGAAGTCCTCTTCTTGTCCTCGGTGGCAGCTGCCGTGGGGGTTTCTGATAGTGGGAGAGAAGGTATCATTTTTTTTTTTTTTTAAATCCAACTCTTTACCGCCTCATATTAAGTGCTCAATTATGACTAGTCCCAGCCAATTTCTTTTTAGCTTGAGAAATCTATCAGAGCAAATGAGAACAGCCCTCTTGTTATTGGTGATAGCAGTCATGGCAGGCTCTGGTGGGGGGAGGGATGATATGTAAGCATTCACTTAGGTCTTTTTAAGTACTGATTCTAGGGTAGTTGCAGGTCTGAGTGGAAAGGACAGTCAGCATTTACAGCACAGATGTCTATGTACTGCCAGATGTCTACATCCTGGGAAGGGTGGCTGCAAAAAGCCTTCAAGTCACCCTGCCTGCTGCCATGAGGCGGCCCTCCTTCCAGTTTGTACCATCCTCATTCATATACTTCCACCCCATTGTTCCACATCGTACTCAAAAATCTCTCTCCTCTTCCACATACTCTCTCCTAGTCAAAATGTCATTCACTGTTCTCACCATCTGAACATACCATACCAGCATACTTCTAACACTTACCAGCACATCCACATCAACACCACAATATTCCTAATATCCTCATCTGTTTGTCCGTCTCTCCACACAACTCCAAATGTAATTATCATCATCATCATCCAATCCTGTGCTGCCCCATGAGGAGCACAGGAGCCTAGGGCCAAGCAAGTTAGTCCTGACATTCAAGATGAGAGTGACCAGCCTCACTCATCCCTGAGTGGCATTAAGTGAGCAATAAACCCCAACCACCCCTTGGATATAAACCTGCACAGGTTCAATCAAACTGGAGTGCCTTAATTACCCATTACACCACCAGGTGCCATAATCTGGCTATATGGTTACCACCTGGCATAATAAATGGTTTTCTGGTGTACAGGAAACCATTTGGCTACAGTAGGACTCGCATACGTTTGCGGCTGTGGTGTGGCCCGCACCTGTGTACAGTGTTGCCACGCTTTCTATACCGTTATCTCTCTCTCTCTCTCTCTCCTGGCGGGAAATGTGAGCCACCCTGAGTACTTTTGATTCTTTTATAAGTTATTTATAATTGTGCTTTCATTTGTTAATTTGGTTTTGTTATATTTAGTGATGCCGACAATGCATTCAATGCATGCCCCTCTCCTGCCTCTCTCTCTCTCTCTCTCTCTCTCTCTCTCTCACCGACTGGGTGTGGAAGTGTTGCCGCTCGCGAGTGAATAATGTTTTTTTTTTTTTTTACTTCGGTATTGGCATATGCCTACTATTTTGTCCTACATATTAGCTTATGATTATAAATGTGATTATTCCTCGCCCTTAAAATTATGGTAAAAGCCAGTAAATGTGAGCATTTTTCCCTAGCAACACCTGTACAAGCTATGGTTGGGTCTATGGAGGTACAACGTACTTTACCTTAGGCCAGATGGGTGTGTCAGTGTTGCCACTCACAAGAATTACATGAATTATTTCTTTTACTTTGGATATTGGCATATTTCTTCTTTTTTCAGGCTCATTATCTTATATCCATAACTGTGATATTATTACCCACCCTAAAACTACGCTAAAAACCATTAAAAGTGACTACAATTTCTTTTAGCAACACTGTACAATATGTATGCCATGTTTCTCTGTTACTGTATAAATATTTTATGCATAATATGATTACTGTTGATTCATCCATCAAAATACACAAGTGTAAGTTTTATTCATCTGAATTTATCGAATTTGTGATGCCTTGTACATAAATAGCTTCCGTTTCACATCGCAAGTTGGGGAAACGTGGCACCATTGAACACAGGTGCGGGCCACACCACAGCCGCAAACGTACGCGAGTCCTACTATAGTCACTCAGTGTAGAGTCACCCACTGGCAGATGGAAGATTAAAGAAAGAAGGGAAGAAACATACAGTATAGAGTCACCTGTAGGCATAAGAAGGAGGAAAGAATGAAGGAGAGCAAGACAGAAGAGGATGGAAGGAAAGAAGGAAGGAAGAAAGGAAAGGGCAGTCACCAGAGAGCAGCAACAACTAAAAATAAATTACACTCAACCCTCCGCTATCACGGGTTCCGCTATAACGTATCTCGCTATCACGCCTATATAAAAAACTAACCAAATACCTTTATCATGCACTAAATGCCTGCTATCGCGCCCGCAAATGTTCGAAAATTTCAAAAAGGCCAGGCTCCAGTGCTCCGCCCAGCCAACAAAAGCTTCACTCCGTGATTGGTCATGTGACATCAGCGCCAGCCGCTCGCTGATTGGCCGCCCGACTGAGTCTCCTGCCCGCCAAACCATTCAAGTGCGTGCCCTCAGACCGTGAACAGTGATAGCAAGAACAATAACCTTTTTTATTATATGACCATGGCCAACATACCCTATCCCCGTCCCCCTACCATCACCCAACATAATGCTGTGGCACCTGGCAGGGAAATAAAGAAGAGGAAGAACCTAAGTTATGCAGATAAACTGGAAATGTGAAACTTATGGAGAATTGTGAGACCAAGCGAAGTGAGGGGAAGAAACATAACATCAATGAATCAACTGTGAGGGGTATTTATAAGAATCGTGATCACATCATAAAACATGCTCATTTTTAGACTATTATATATTAATATGTGGTACAAAAAAGGTATCTTAGAGGTAAATATTGAGGTCATGGCACCAATTAAAATTATTACCATAAGTTCTTCAATATGGCTATCACGGTTTCGGCTATAGCACAGCCATAGCGGGACCAACTGGGAGTGATAGCCGAGGGTTGAGTGTACCTTCATGTGGGGTAGGGTCAGGAGTGGGCTTGTCTTTCTTCAGGGGTGACTCGCGTTGTTCCGGCTGGGGCTGTGGTTGTAACTGTTGTTGCTGTTGCTGTTGCTGCTGTTGTTGTTGTTGCTGTTGTTGCTGCTGCTGCGGCTGCTGCTGCGGCTGCTGTTGTGGGTTGTTGTCTCCAGCTCGACGTACCCATGAGCCTTTACCTGGGTCATACTCCCAAAGCTCTCCTGTTGTTAATAGCATAGAAGTAATAGTAAAAACGGACGTTTCCATGTTGTCCTAGCCCATATCCCAATCACTCTCCTTCCTGTTATTAAAGGCACAAAAACCAATGTATTATTTAGAAAAAAAAAAAATCATATTATCCAAGATCACATTCCCAAAGCTCTTCTATTGCTAAAAAGTTCCATTTTACCCCATGCAAGGCAGGTGTGAGGGCACAATGCTGGGCTACAGTAGTTCAATCCTATTACATTTAGCTCTCCTGTATTCCAACAAACAGAACTCAGGAGATGCTGAGGAGGGGTGGGGGGGGGACTGTCCTACTCCCAAATCTGTCCTACTACTGGGGAGGGGGGGGGGGGTTCCATTCAACCCCAATGACCTCTTGTCTGGACAGTACCCCAAGGCTCTCCTGTTACTGAGCACACAGTTCAGGGTAGGTGGGTCCGAAGCCAGACTACAGTGGTCAACATTTACGGGCAAGTGACTAGCCTATCAGTCGTGGTGGGGGAAGATGCCGTAAGGTACTTTAGCTGTGAGGCTCATCTCCATGAGTTGGTCTCTGATCCTGTGGCACATTATTTACCCACTACCCAGGGATACAAGGCCACTGCATCACCCATGCTGACACAGTTACATTACAATAGGTACTATTTTACCAATCAGATCACATGGGGTAAATGAACATCTCAATCAAGAAGCACCAGACTGCTTACACTAAATTTGAATCCTAGCACTATCAACCATTCCATTTTACTCTTCAAGGTGTAAGGCCTCTATACTATGCTACCACAGTTCAGTACATTTAAGGGCATATAACCAGCCTAGTCCCTTGTGACATTACATGACTGAAGCACTTTCAATCACCTACAGGGGACCAAAACCATGCAAAGACAATACTCTGACTGGGGTGTTATAATCAACAGAGCACCAGGAGTAAGGATGTATAAAAGCAGGAGAACCGTCAACAGTCCCCAATGAAATAGGTTGATACCCATGATAATATTCATAATATCATACAATATACAAGAAAACAAGTTGAAAATATACTTTTTAAAAATTTACTGTACAGTAAAACCTCTGCAATTCATCATCCTTCAAGTCGGAAGCCTTGACAACTCGGGAAGGCTCCAAAATATTCATTTAAAAAATCAAAATTCAAAAATTCCCAAAAATGCGCACGTGAGAGGAAGAGAGTCAGCAAAAATTCCCCCAACTCAATAAAGATGCCGAGTTGTACAGTATTGTTTAAGTGTTTAGTGTTTAGTTCCCCAGTACTGTAGAGCACAAGTGATAAATACATTACAGTAATGGCCTTTACAGTGTTAATTGTGCTTTACATAGTGTACAGTGTCACGTACAGTACAGTAAAGGTGTGCCCAAAAATGATCTTGAGCCCCCCTAACACCTCCAAAAACTACCAAAACTCCTCCTCCATGCCTGGTGTATCTGGAATACACCCTACAACTGCATGGAATCATGGTAAGGCAGCTTTTACTGTCTGTTGTAAAAACTTTTAATTTTTTTCCATTTTTTTCCTTTTTTGTGTGTGTGTGCTGGGGGCAAACTTAAAGCTCATCCCTACAACTCGGCAAATAGGCCAACTCGGCAAGGCTTGCATATGTATTATGCTAAGTTGTAGAGGTTTTACTGTACTTAAAAGGCTAATACAAATGTTTTCTAACCCCTTCAGTGCAACAGGTGTTCCTACTCTCACTTAAATAAGGCAGTAACAGTAATAAAATGATATCATCATACTGAAATAGTTAAATCACAAAGGCAATGACTGGTAGTAAGTTTGAATACTTCTTAACTTGAATTACAGTACCTGATATTGATCACATATTCAGAAAGATGAATTTCATGAAAAAAATTAAAAAAACGCTTGGACTGCTAGAAATCCCACCACAGTGCTTTGTCTGTACTAAAGGCATTTAAGTCTTTGAACAAAGATGTGACATCCTGGCATACTTGAAGGATTAAACTGTATTCATGCCATAACAGACACTCACAGGGTTATGCAAAGGCTTTATTCCAAAATTGTGCAAGATGGGCTAAGTTTCAATATGTAAGCATATAAATTGTATGAACATGTACCGAAAACATACCGTAATGACAACAAATAAACCATAAAACCTTTAACAGAAGTAAATATATGAACATAACTACTGTAATCATAAATAATTAACGTAGCCAGGACTTGTTATTTTACGGTCATTTCATCATTTACCCACTGCCAAATTAACGTCTTTCTATCATACACTGTTCTGATTCTCTATAAGCTGCACTGACATTAGAAACGAATGCTTTTTCTGCTTTTAACCCCTCTAATCACGTACCTAAAAAAATGTCTCACTTTACAGAATTTCACAGGGAGTGACAATATGCCTATGCAAGTCCTAATTTTAAATAAGGATTATCTGTCTCATAATTATTTCATAAGATCAAATTTCTGAAAGTCAAGCTTTGAATAACCTGGGGAACATCTGTATTATGATGCAAATAAAAATAACTATTAATAATGAGTAACACTTGTGACTGCAGAAAGCCCTAAGACCCTCCTGTAGTAGGAAGACAGCAAAACAGACAAATGAATGGGTAGAAAAAGTTAAGACACCAGTCAAAGTATTGAGCATAACAGTACAGTAATCCCACAATGTACATTTTTTTACCCCCTTCAACCTGAGGATCTCTTTTGCATTTTATTCTTGCTATCCCCAGACAATTTTACTTCACTAAGGAAGGTTATGTATTTGTGAAGATGGCAAACTAGATACCTTGAAAACACTCACAGGCACTACTTTTGCAAGGCAGAGGGAGTCACTGAAAACACTTCATCCAAACAACAAATAGTGCAAGCCCAAGCTCGGTTCCACCTTAGCAGCCACAAAAATATACAAACTGTTAAAAAAAATAAACAAACATGAAGCTTTATGAACAATAAAAATATGTATGAAGACCACTAAGAGGAACTGGGAAGTGGGCATGAAAGTAAAGTCTTTGCATCACGGTATGGTGATCCCCACTTTAAGATATGGAAGTGAAGCTTGGACTCTGTTGGAAAGACACAAGTTAAAAAGTGAGAGGAGTGGAAATGAATTATCTAAGAAGAGCTGCGTGGAGAGACAAAGACAAAGGAAGAAGAAAAAGTGTTGCGGCACTGGTGTGGATATGCTGCTCGAGAGCAATAAGAGTACTACCTTGAGATAGTTTAGCCATGTGGAGAGAACAGAGAATGGCTAACTAACTAGGAGAGTGTATATGAGTGTGGTGGAAGGACAGGAGGAGGAGGAGGAGACTGAGAATGAGTGAGAGGGACAGGATGGAGAGAGAGAGAGAGGGGTGAGAGGGGTGCGAGTTTGGAAAGAGAGGGCAGCCTGATGAAGAGGACTCAGTAACATCAAAGTGATTCATCTGTGGCCACTCCACGTATTAACCCGACAGCTGCAACGTACTTCATGTGGTGTAAAACTTGCAGTTGAGACATGCAACATACGAGCAAGCTTTCTTTTTTTAAACGGGCATGCTACCTATTTCTCCCATGTGTCCTCTTTACTTCACCACAGCTGAACTAAGGTAAATAATGAATTCATATTTGTTTTTCTTATACTTTTCCATGCACTCTTTCACTTCATATGAGCAAATATTACTTATGACAAAAAAAAAAAAAAAATCTTACAGTTTTTTTGCGTATGGGGGATAAACCAGGAAACCTAATGCCACAGTTGTCAGGTTAACTTGTTCAGTGCCACGTCCGCAGGACAAATGAGCACCTGTTTTCAGCCCGAAAGCAGCCAAGGTGAGTACTTCTACAATCACTAGGCTTATTCTTTAAACACTCCAGGTCCATTCACGCAACAGAAAAAAGTGAAAAATTGCTGACAAAGGGACCCTCAACACAGGGGGGTAACTGGCCAGCAAGGAGTCTGGCACGGAACAAAGTGTCAGGTTATATTCAGACAGACAGACAGACAAAGACCACATACACAAATCACCTGCATCAAGACACAAAACTGCTCCCATCTGAGGACCAATGAACATGAGGTACACAATCTATCCTTTCACAATTCATGTTTCAGCATATGAGTCACCCCATCCCTTGCACCATCCACCGCTACAAGGGAAAAAAAAACAGAATAAAATAAAAACTCCAACACACACACAAACACAAAAAAAGACTGTCTCAACAACATCCCTCCTCCTCCTCCAACCGGCAAAACACTTAGCACATACACAAATGCATAGTTTGGGAGAAGTAAGAAAATAATAAATAATAAAGGACATCAGCCAGAATGAAGGGGCCAATCAGACAAAACTACACTAGTAACGGTGAAGAAGCCAAAACTGAGCTACACCTGACAGCCATGTTCTAGGTAACACTGTAGGCTTTATAGTTTCTCCTCCTTATCAATATATTTTGCACATTACCCCTTAACATCCTCTTGTATGTTACTGATGCACATAAGGTATACAGTAATACAAGCAGCATTAAAAAAATGTTAAGGTGTTATATGCAAAACAAATAACTAAGGCACATGTGTTAGGAATTCTACAAAGCCACACCGAATAGAACACTGAGAAAAATGGAGAGGCCACATCCTACTACACCAAAGGAAACCTGTCTGGGGAAAACACGAACAAAACGAAACATCCTCACACTGAATTGTTAACCCTCGAGTCCAGGTGACAATGTTTTTAGTCTGTTCTTACTGTTAGCACACAAATTTACTGTGCTTCAGACAGACTGTTCCAGTTGTAAAGAAAACAGCAAATACTACGACAATACAGTATACAGTAAATACAGACAGCCCAATAGCAAAGTAAAAGATCCATTATCTCATAATGAACAGCCACCCAAATTAAACAGGTAGTGTAGGATTGCTTACTTGCTGTTAAGTCGTCACTCAGGCTGGGGACTAGTTAAGGAGTGCTGTTCAAGGTATTATTCCTGAAGCTGCCCTGGCTGGCAAAATGTTAATTAAATGTAAATGTAATCCTTCATTCACAATTTCTCTCCATTTGAATGAATAAGTGATGACGCAGCCCTGAGGGGATATTCTCCCTTATTCATTCAAATGGAGAGAAATTGTGAATGAAGGCCTCTCTCCGCATATTATATAGACTGTCCCAACTGGACGTGTAAGATTAGGCCTGATCAAACACCTTCACAATGAGACCCTTCCTAGGCTAAACAAAATACTGTACTATGGTAGCAGCAAGAATAAATCAAGAACATCACCTGCATTTCATGGGATAACTCCTTCGCTACAATGATGTACTTCTCAATTACTCTACCACCAGATAATTTTATTTACAAGCTATATTTAACTATATATAGTAAGAAGGGTTATTACAGCTATCTAATCCCTCCCATCAAAAAAAGCTTCAACAAACAATAAAATCATCTGGTGGCAGCAAAAGCTTAAGATGGGCATCACCCAGCTTCAAAAGGTTAACAACACACAACTACACCTGGAGACAAAAGGGTCAAGAAGCAAGACGGAGGTACACAAGTGGATACAGACGACGGGAGGAGGGTCATTCTTACCATCATTACCTGGCATTAGAGCCTGGTCCTGTTCAGCTTGGAGTGGGCTGCTTACTTCCTCCAGACCACCAGCATTAGTCTCTGTTCCTTCCTCCTCTTGGGCAGGTGGCCTGGTAGAGAGCCTAGTTACAACACACACAGGTTACACTTGCATGCAGGTATAGTCATTTTACCTTAACCTGGAACTGACTTTTGTCCTTTTGCTGCTTATTTTACATAGATCAATGACAATAAAACAATACTATGGCTTTACACTCTCTTCATACAGTTTTTTTCTGATCAGCATCATTTTCTGGTCTAACTCACTTGATACAACTCAGTATTATAGAAGGCAATTTTATGTCAAGTTAGTGTATAAAGGGTATAGTGTCCTACCCATTTAATACTTAAGCTTGTCAACAAATTATGTAAAATACTTGTTTATGAAAAACAGAAATGAACAGAATCATAAAAATTATGGTAATAAACATGAGATTTTAACATCCCTCCTTCCCTTCTATACATAATTCAAACACTAGAAAACTACCCTAAGAAAGTATAAATACAGAGAGACAGCACACATTTTTTTATTTCCCCAGAGACATACTACGTCGAAACTTTCCCTACAAAGACCCTAGTTAAAAAGGAGACTGCCTGTATTGAAATTCTGATGATTATGAATACATTTACCTTCACACTAGACACAACTACATGGTTGGTCAACATGCGTGGGTAGCAGGAGCACCTACCATCTACTCACCTAATGTAGAGCTACCTTCTGGTGACTCTACATTCAGTGACAAGCCAAGAGGTATCCTGCAGCTCAGGCAACCATTTACTAAACTGGGTAGTAACCATCAAGAGGAACCTGATGGTATAGTGGGTTAAGGCATTCCAATTAGATAGGACCAACGAGTTTACATCCGAAAGATGGTCAGGGTTCATTGCTCAAAAATGTCACTTACGAGATAGTGACTGTCACCACTGTGTTAAATGATGAGACTAGGTAACTTAGCCCTAGGCCCCAAGACTCCTTATTAGACAATAAGAGTGGACAACAGATACTATAATTTTTACCCGAATTTAATGCACAGTGAGATCATACACTAATTAAAGAGTTTTCACGTACATTCCATTAGTTCCTACACTAGGGAAATTCTCCCTTATATAGAGTAAAATAATTTATCAGGGCCAACTTCCTTCAAACCAGAAGCATTGCTCTCAGCTCTCTCCTCCTCTGCTCTGGATGGCTTGACAAAATAAACATCTATTTTCAGAACTTCATATGAGTTTTTGAGTAAGGCCAGGAGCTGGAGATGGGCGCCTTCACACAGTGGCACTGATAAAAGGAAATGGCTCCTCTCTCTGATTATACAACCACACATCAACTCCCTCCCTACCCATGATAGGAGGATGGTGAACTGCTGGAGAAAGGCAACTTCAGCTTGCAGTTCACTGGGTTCATATTTCAGAGGAAACTGGGGCTGTTACTGTTACTACTATGGCAAGTAAAGCCATCCAAGTACCAAAAAAGAAAAGCAACAAGCACAGTTTCTTTTCCTAAATTTAAATAATGCAAAATATCACTTTACAGAATATTGGTATTTGTCTCCCTTCACTTCTGAGTGCCTCGTAATATGTATAGAAAATATCATTACTGTATTCCTTTAATCCCTACATCATGAGAAGTCTCCACTAATCAAATAATCTACCATCACTCTAGGCCTACATATTTGCATACATATTTTAGATCTGTATTTTTCTGTAAAGATGTGCTTCACATGGACAAGGGTTAAACTATCATCCAATCCTTTTTTGCCCCATAAAGAGCATAGGGGCCTGGGATTAAACTACTTAATACAGATGTTTATGGTTAGGGTGACCAATTGCTTGGTCTTGAGTGGCATTATGTGAGTGATAAACCCCAACCACCCTAAAATTCAAACCCTCATGGGCCACATGCTGTAGAAGCACTAGGCCAAGCATCAACCTGAGCAGCATATATATATATATATATATATATATATTTTTTGTGAGGAAGAAGGAACCAAAGGCTGCGAGTCCACAAAATTGTTCCTTCCAATGTACTGAATGATTTCCTGGGCTCAAAAGAGAAAAATTGGACTTGTCACTGCTTCACATGCACAAGGGTTCAATGATCAATAAAAGAACTAAGTGCTCACAACTGGTGTCTTGAAGGCTGGTGATGGTGGTGATGATGGTGGTGATGGTGGTGTGCTGGGGGATGAGGGGGTGGCTCCATACCCTGGTCCAGCGGCTCACGGCGAGACCTGCAATCACAGCTGACATTTTGGCACTTCTGGTCCCAAATCAAGGAACTGATATGATCAATGGTAATTCCTTGTTCAATAATTTCATTTAATATACATGGGAACTCTGCCACACATACCAATGTTCATTATTAAGCAGTCATGCTGTGCAGTGAAGGATAAAGGCTGATGCAACTCATTAATGTTTATCCCAATAATGTTTATTATTTATTTCTACAGCTGCTCATTTAATACATACAGACACATTCAACAACATTAAATGCATTTTGATGATAATGCTAAATGACTAACAATTAATAACAAAAAGAATGAAATAAAAAATACAGCAAGAGGGTTAAATGAAAAGTTAACATGAAAGGTGAAGGTGGATGAACAAAAGTGTTTTTTTTTAAATTCAGCAACTCTACCTAGACAAACAACAGCACTTTTTGATTTTGCAAGCCTACCTGCGACCCATGGAGGCAGAAGACGGGGGTGGGGGCTGCTGGCCACGGTCCGCACCCCTCACAGGCTGGTGGTGGTGGTGTGGGGCAGCAGAAGTGGCCGAGTGTGGGGGTGGCAGCAGCTCACGGCCAGCATATGGGTCTAGCCACTCACTCTCCCTCTCCCTGGCACCCCATTCATCACGGTATCCCCTCCTAATATACAAAATAAAACTAGTATGAAACTGAAAAATTATATGAAGGTGTAGAGAAGCTGTAAGCACTAAACCCTGTACACATTTGGGATAGAAGACTCTTGATGCTAAATTCAGCATGATTTACGTACAAATTCAGTTCTTACATTACTCTGAAAATAAAGCAAACTGGAATATACATTACCTTTTTTCCTTAACAAGTTCTAGAATTACCATCTCTTCATCTTAAATGCTGAGATGTAACAAGAGATAACACAAGGATATGATGCAGGCCATGATATGCTATGGATTGGGTGTAGAGCTTAAGTAGTCTTTCTGCCACTGAACTATGTGAAATAATCTGTCCAAGGACAAAAATCGGTCCAACTTTAGATGAAAAAAGTGCAGTACAAACCTTGAATGCTGAGCCCACTGGTCCTGGTGAAGGGCTGAGGGTGGGCCTGCACGGTCGTCCCCCCAGTCATGCCCCTCCTCCCCCCACTCACGTCCCCGACCTCCACCACTACCACGCCCAAATTCATCAGCCCACTCGTCATGTCTGAAAATGTGTTTAACAAGATAAACCTCAATCTACTGTGATTCACTCTCACCTGAATGGCAATAATGATATACAGCAATACAGCTGTACTGCCAATATTAATGTTGTAAGTAACAGTACTAACAATCAGTCTGCTATGACTTACTCTCAATTAAATCATATGGCATCACCTGTAATACAATACTACAATTGTCCTGACCAATAGAGGTTTAATTCAATGAACATCATCCCCTCTTATTCCCTCCCTCAGGTAAAAAAAAAATAAATAGTCAATTAATTTTTTTTTTTTTAGGACATACTTCACATTACCCAATACACAATCTCTGAACTATATAAAAACAAAAAGAGGGAGGGGCTCAGCATCCATTTCTGTCTTTCTTACACAATTACCCTCACCGTAATCTCTTAACTACCCCCTCTCCCTCCCTTTAGCCCAGTCAGATCTCTCCCCTTAACTATTATAATAATCATTCATATATTTCATCTCCTTTTCACTCTTTCTCATAATACACATGCAATATGTTGCCACCTTGCCAGCTTGTGTCGGTCCCATGCAGACTGTGGTGATGGCCTGGTGGGTGGCCACTGAGGCTGGTGGTGTCTGTGGCGGGGGTGAGGCAGGGGATGAGGGGCATGGGCTGCATAATGATCAGGACGCTCCACCAGCCGGTCCAGGTCACGCTCAGACTCCACCCAGGCCTCATGTACCCTTGGGTCCACTGCGCTGCCACCTCTGATGTGTCAGAATGCAAAAATCAATAATACCATTAGCATTAGCATTACCTTTACTGTTGTAATCATAATCATCAACAACATTATCATCAGTGTCATAACTATCTCATCCACTCACTCGATGTAGTGCTGCTCTCGGGTAGCTGACCGCTCCTCTCTTCCTTCCCTCATTCATTCAATCTGCTATGTCCTTCTTTCCTTCTTTTTTTCCACTTCCCTCTGTCTATGGATGACTCTACACTGAGTGACAGGTCAAATGGTTTCCTGTACACAGGAAACCATTTACTACACTGGGTGGTAACCATATAACCAAACTATGGCGCCTGGTGGTTTAGTGGGAAATTAAGGCGATCCAACCGGACTGAGCCTGCATCAGTTTAGGCCTATATCCAGGAGGTAGTGGTTGGGGTTTATTGCTCACGTAATGCCACTCAGGGATGAGTGAGGCTGGTCACTCTCATCTTAAATGACAGGACCAGCTTCCCTAGCCTCGGGCTCCTACGCTCCTCGCGGGGCAACACAGGATTAGATGACACATATACAGTATGCATGATAACTATCACCATCATCATTATCATCATCAATATTTTTCTTCCTATCATTATTATCAACATCATCATCAACATTATGACCACTGTCATCCAAGACAATTATCCATTGAATGATATACATGAAAAAGTCAACTTTTTCCTCATCTTCAAGTTAATTATACACATACATAAAAATAAAGGCATTTTGCATTAATAAAGTTTTAAGTTGTTTCAAGAAAACTTGTTCAATTGTTGTACCACTGCTGTTAGAGTCCCCAGGTTCATCTGAACATGAATGTGGTGGACTGCAAGTTGAAGCTCCCTTTCTCCTGCAATCCATGATCCACTTTTGGATGGGTCAGGGAGGGAGTTGACGGACTCTTGTGTTACTGGGCAGTGGAGTGGAGTTGCCTGATTATATAATCACCACAACAAGAAAGCATCCTAAAAATAAAAACCAGGGCTGAATGTAACGCTACCTCCTGCGGTCATCAGGGAAGCGTGTGTCAAGGGGTGGTGGTGGGCGCCGGTCAGGGCAGCGGTCATCGAGGGGTGGGATGCCCCGACGGTCATGAAGAGCAAGGTCATCATATCTGCTGCGCCCACTCTCATAACGCACCCTTTCTCGTTCACCTGTTCACAGGTTTACGAGGCACAAATAAAAAGTTTAACTGTCATGTCTGCTATACTCGCTTTCATAATATATCCACCCCCCCCCTTCCCTCTCTCATCTACTCATGAATTACACTACAAAAATAAATTGTAAACGACCCATCTCCTATTACTCCTTCAAAAGTTTAGGAACCACAGACTATGCTACTACAATGTTGTATGTTTTAAAGGTTATGACACCTGTCAGCATTAACATACAGGACTGAAAAATCACAGGTCAGCACCATGTGATTTTTGCTTGAAAAAAAAAAAAAAAAAAAAAAAAAAAAAAAAGAGGAGGGGGGGGGGATGAAAGTAACATTAAGTCCCATAAAACTGCTTGGAAAGTAGCCTAGCCTACAACCAGGCAACTGCGGTTCAAATAATTTATGGGTATGTAACCTGATAGTGTTACATAATCCAAAAATCTCCAGTCACATCTTAGGGATTCAAACTCTTAAGTACACAACATAGCATTTACCTAAACTGGCAAACAACACAACTGGACCATTCTCATCAGTACCATCTGAGGCTATGCTTCCTCCAGGAAATTCCTCAACAGGGCATTGTCATGACAGAACTACCTTCATGTTGCTTTGTCCTTCCATACCTCTCAAACACTCCTCTCCCTTCCGAGCAAAACAGCACTAGCACAAACTTACTCTGGAATCTGTCATATGCCGGGTCATCATAGGGCCTCCTGTCATCCAGAGGCAGTGCCCTGGGGTCCATGTCTGGGTGTCCCCTGACAGCAGCAGCAGTGGCAGCGTAGTAGTCTCGCTCCTCCGGGTAGTCACGCGTACCACCACTTCCTCGCAGCACAACCTCTCGCTCACGCACAAACTCGTGCTCACGTCCATATCGGCCTGTGCAAAGGAAAGCATGGAAGGAAATATAAACCATCATCATCATTTCCCTGACCACCTTTCTAATCTAACAATGAGGTAAGCAAGGTAATAGTACTGTACAATACAATCCTCAATTTCACCTCTCACTCCCATATAAACATACATTCAAATCCACACCAGCCTGCTCAGAGATTAAAAAAAAAATATATATATATCTGGTCTAGTGGTACCTACTATGCCCTGTATTTTCATACACACATAAAAACCATGTCAATCACAATTAGCTACATCCACAGCATTACTAAAAATAGTAATGTACAGCAATGTCCTAATTTAGTAAAGCTTACGCTGTCATACAATAGCCATTTTTCTTTTTTCTTCATTAAAAAGGACTAAAGAAGCATCACCATTCAAGATTACAGTTCATCTGATAAAGCCATTCATCCATCCATCATCCAACTCTGTGTGGCCCACGAAGAACACAGAGGCCCCAGGGTAGGCTACTCAGTCCAGACATAAGGCAAAAGTGACTTGTTGCTCACTTTAGTGGCATCACAAGAGCAATAAACTCCCCAAATCCCCCAAAATTAGACCCTTCAAGGGCAAAGCTGGCTGGAGTGTCCTAATTTCCTAAGTATAGCACTAGGCATCTACAACTTTTATGAGGGCAACAGAGCTAGTTCACTATAGAACACAGCACAAAAGCCCACCCTTGATCTTCCTACATGCATCTGAGAACTGTCCCAAAAAACGGGAAAGTAACCAAGTGCAACAGAAGGAATTGGATAAGGTATGTGCATTTTTTTTGGCATTGGGCTTGTATACCTTGACGAATCAAGAGGCACAATACTGTACTGTATTTCAAAAGGAGCATAATCACTCCATGGGTAGGTCATCATTGCCATACTAACCCTTTTCTCCCTTGAAAGGATGGGGTGAAACAGGATCCAGAAAAAGTGAGAGAAAATGAGATAATGGATGAGCCACTAACAGAATGCCCAGTGCAATGTGCCAGTCAATCACTCACACATCATTCAAGTCCCTAAGTTTATTCAAGTATGCCAGAGGGAGAGAAAAAAAAAGGTAAGTGCTGATATCAAGATACCAACACTTTACATCATGTTTTTTGATGGATAAAAATCATTGGCATCCTATGAGAGGCTGCCTATGAAGGGTTCAAACATTTAACATATATTCCAAAAAGGAAACAACTGATATCACATACAGATAACAGAAATTAATCTACGAGCAAACTCATTTTCACTCACTTCTCCTCTCTTCCACTTCTCTCAGCCTCTCCCTCTCTCTCTCCTGTTGTTCTCGTTCCATCATCTCCACTCTCTCCCTCTCCTTCATCAGCTCCCGGTCACGCAGGATCTCCCTCTCCCGCATCTCTCTCTCCCTCAGCTGCTCCCGCTCCCGTTCCTCTCTTCGTGCATCCTCCCTTCGCCTCTCCTCATAGTGCTCACGTTCATGCCTGCACATGAATGACATTGGCATGAAAAGAATTAAACCCACATATGAAAATGATGTTTATCAATGGAAGAATTATACCCATATGATGGAAATGTTTATTAATGGAAAAGTTATACCCACAGGATGGAAATGTTTACAGTACCATCATCATCATCACCCGGACCTCCTTTCCCACCCTAGGGCAGGTGTTTATCAGTGGAAGAATTACGGCCACAGTGCAGATGTGTTTATCAATGAAAGAATTATATGCACATATGGAAATGTTTTTTGACAGAAGAATTACACACACATGAAAATGCTGCATATCCACGGAAGATCTTGGTAAGATTTGAACAAATGAGCTTAAAAGTCTTTCTGACACACCTCTCATAGTCTCTGTGCCGGTGTGCGTCCTTGCGGTCAGCCTCTCGAGTCCTGGTGGTTGCGGAGGGAGAGGAACGTCGGTCTCTGCGTGGCTCTGCATACTCCTCCACACGCTGCTCCTTCTCATATCTGCATTATCATCACCACCACCATCACTAATCATTATCATAATCTTTCATACTGTACATATATTCCTCTACTTGTTCTTTCTCAGATATTCTCAGATCATCATCCTCTTCACCATCATTAAAACTTTTCACATTACACATCCATTTACTTCTCCGGTCACTGCTCCATCTTGTACCTGCATAATCATGACACCATTATCATCAACATAACCAAATTTCATATATACTATATATGGGTCAAGAAATGCCCCACATGCAACCCATCCAATAAGCAGGCCGCTGCTAGCTTTACCCCCGGTGAAAAACGTGAGAAAATTTTCAGGGAAATAATTTGGATAACTATGTAACCAATGGCACCAGAAAACTAAAACCTAATGAGGAAGATAAGGTAAGTAAGAAGCATTCAAAACCAAAGATAAAGTACAAAATTGGGAGATCTACTGCATGGCCAGTGAAAAAGCAGATGGAATTCTGGCTCCACAAGTTATTTTTTTTTTTTTAATGATACGATTCATATACAACTGCTATACATACACCCACAAGAGGAGTCAGGACAATTGTTGAACCATACATAAAATATTTTCGACTCCTTGGTACAGTGGCTTACGTAATTCTAAGCACCTTTCATCTTAGGGAATACTTAAAAATCTATAACCCCTTCGCTACACACTTCAGATCTTTAACCTCATTCACTACACACTTCATAATCTTTACAGTCATTCCCTACACACTTCCGATCTTTAACCTCATTCCCTACACACTTCAGATCTTTAAACTCATTCCCTACATACTTCAGAATCTTTAAACTCATTCCCTATACAGAATCTTTAAACTCATTCCCTACACAGAATCTTTCAACCCATTCCCTACACACTTCAGACTCTTTAAACTCACTCCCTACACACTTTAGAATCTTAAACCCCTTCCCTACACACTTCAGAACCTTTAAATCTCCAACACACATCAGAACCTTTAACCCCAGTCCTACACATTTCAGAATCTTTAACCCCAGTTCATACACACCTCAGAATCCATAACTCCTTCCCTACAATCCTACAATGACATTACTTTTTATTTCTGCTATATATATATATAATCAACTTTACTAAGCTCATGAAATACCTTTTGAAATTGAAAGGTTAGTTATAGCTCTTAATTCCTTCAAACTTGGGCACCCTCCTAAATTCAAAGGCCTGTAGCCAAACTTTTCTAAAGGAGGATGGAGGTGTCATTTTCTGCTGAATCTTGACTTGCATGACAGCCACCTGGTCAAAGGTCTGTGCATGCTTGCTATGGGAGTCTGGGTGTTTGCATAAGCTATGTTGAGAAACAGCACAAAGCTTCTGAACAACAGAGAGTGACTCTTTTTGCACTGATATTAAACAGACCAAGAGAAAGTGAACATTTCAGCAGATGGGTAGATGGGGGGTCATCTGACCCTCTCAAACCCCCTGGCTTGGGGCCTGGCTGAATTAACTACGCAATAATTATGTCTGCTATCACTTGGAAAAGATCCCTAGTCACTTTTCAGCTCACTGAAAGCCAGGTGCAATCTGACTGGAAGATAAATTGTACTTGCAACCATAAAGTTCTAACCTATTAAACCACACAGGTCCTTTTTAAGCTAAATAAAAATTACTGCTGGTAGCATGAATTAATCACTTTAGTATAATGTCCTTTAGTCATTTAGTTTTGCTGCTATCATTTTATTTTTTTATTTATTTTGTTTTTTGCACGAGAAACAGACTAACAAATACAGTAAGTAAAAGACCACTGTGGTGTTGATGTGGATGTGACTGAAACCGTCAAGAAAAATAATCTGAAAGGATGGAGAAGTAGAGAGTGACTAGAAGAGTGTGGGGTGGAGGGGGGAGACAGAGGATGAGGGGGAGGGATGGGGTGAACGGATATACGAGGAAGGAGACAAATTGGAGAGAAAGCAGCCTAATGGCAGAGGACAGGGTGATATGGAGGGAACTTGTTTATGGTCACCCCTTACAGGATTACGGAGGCTGGCTATAGACAGACAAACCTTAGGAAGACCCTCTGATAGTGATGTGGTTAGTTGCTGCTGTCCAGCACAGTATTTAAACTACTCAAGTCTCGAAACTCAGTTATAAACTAAATAAAATCAACAAAATAGAGCAAAGATATAATTAAAGAGACATCTGCAGGCTGAAAGGCTAAAATAAACACACCACTGCATGAAAGAGATTAACAGACAATCCATAAGAAAAAAAAACTAATTACTAAAATACAATAATAATAACAAACTCAATTAATGACCTATCAATAAACATCCATCAATTTCATATCAAGTGAAGCCAACCTGTAGCGATCTCTAGTCAGCTGGTCAGGAGTGACACGGCGCACCCTCTCATCAACACGAGGGTCTCGAGCCGCTCGAGAGGATGAAGATGACGGGCCAGGGTGAGGGGCAAGGGCTGGATCTCGGGTGTGGCTCAGGGAACGCTCAACAAGGCTCCCCCTGTCACTGCGATACTCTAGACGGTCTCGGGGTGACCCAGATCGCTTCCTGCCTGTGGGACAAATGTGTAAGGGTAAGAAAGAGACCAGGTGAAGGACTGAGTACTTCTCCTCACCAATGCTATAAGGCCATAACCCTGACACTGGGGATGCCTTTATGTAGTGGTACTGATATGAGTGGTTTCACCACAGCTATACAAATGTCCCCCAGATCTCTCTAACCCTTCAAAGGAGGGTGGTGAACTGCAGGAGAAGGGCAATTTGAGCCTGCAGTTCACATCCAGAGGAGAATTGGGCCACAATAGCACAAAATGTGCCTTAAACTTTGGAGACAATCAAATTTCCTTCCATGATTCAGCACAAATAACTGAAGTTATCAAATTTCCTTCCATGTCTCCTTACAAAGGTTTCAAGTTATTTGCTAAACTCCTTCAGCCCAAGGACATCCTTTCAGTTGTGTTGTGGCTAATGGCAGATGACTGTAATGTACAAAGGTGAGGGATTAGCGAAGCAAAGGCGAGATGTTTTACTGTAAGAGGTAGAAACAGTGTCAACAGCTAACCTCTGCGGCCCAGTAAGTCTTTTCATCGTATCCTGGCTAACACCTGACAATTTTATTCAACTTAAGTGAAATGTTCTGAATGCAAAGGGGTTAATCTAGAACACAATGGTTTCAATGTATAAAAATAATAAGATAATGAACCACCCCATTATACAATGCTGGCAAAAGTAATCAACTTGCTTCTCCACCTCTTAGAGAAACCTGGTGAGAGCCTGCAAGGCTTTCATGAAAACTAGGGTGATGATAAGCACTTACCGACAGGCAAGAGCAGCTACTTGACATGAAATTTAAAAAGACTTCCTTCAGCCTATGAGTGACTTCACACTCCCTCTTCTGTCTTTCTTTCCTTCATTCTTTCCTCTTCCTTCTGCCATAGGGTGACTCTGAGTGACAAGCAAAATGGTTTCCTGTACACCAGGAAAGCATTTACTACGTTGGGTGGTAAGCACATAAGCAAAATTTTGGCACCTGGTGGTTTAGTGGGTAATTACAGCGCTCCAATCAGACTGAGCCAGTGAAAGTTAACATCCAAGGGGTGGCTTGGATTTACTGCTCATGTAACACCACTCAGGGATGAGTGAGGCTGGTCTCTCTCATCTTAAACTTAGGACCAACTTGCCTAGCCCTGGGCTCCTATGCTCCTCATGGGGCGACATAGGATTGGATAATGAATGAATGAATGAATGAAAAATTAACAAAGACAAAAATACAAAATTAATACAGCAACTCCCTTTCTTAGCTCTCTCAGAGCATCCTGGTGACAGCTTGTGAGACTTGTTTGAGGACTGGGGTGATGAGAAATAATGAATGACGAAATTACACACTGACAAAAGTAAAACACAAACTCACTTTTTGACCTCTTAGAACGTCCTGGTGAGAGCTTGTGAGACTTGCGTGATGACTGGGGTGATGGTGAGCGCTTGCGGACAGGCGAGAGCAACTTCTTGACCATCGAGCTCTTGCGACGGGCTGGGGATCGGCTGCTCTTGTGCCCTCGCATCTTGTCATGGTCCTTCTTGCTTGGGTGACCCTTCTTACTGCTCTTACTGCTGCTGTGTTTCCTCCTGGTTGAAATATTAAGTATAAAATGGTTGAATTACTGTACTACGAATCAACAGCTCTCTTCTTCCTTCTCTGTCATCAATATGCTGTTCCCCTTGCTTCCTCCCCACAAAAAAACTGCCTCCCTCATCCTACAATACCCTCAGCTTCATGTATCGACCCTATCTTTGGCATTTTATCTATATACTATCATGCTTTTCATTATCCATTTAGTAATGCCACATCTCCCTCCACAGCCCATTCCTCCATCCCCATATTCTCCAGAATATCACCGTACATTTGCCATCCACACAGCTTATACCTGCAGCTGTTATGAAAAAGGCAATTTCTACAGCCCATAATCTAAGAACTCTATCATTTATTGTCCATGTTTCAATCCCATATGAGGACATCATAAGCAGCATGCTTTCTTGCATGGCCCTAAAAAATTTGTAAATAAATAAATACTGTAAACTAAATAAATAAAAATGAAAACCCATAACTACCTCACTAAAATGATGTCCATTTGATTTTCTTGTTGCAAACAAGATCAATTAATTCAACAGAAGAAATCCCTCGCATATTGGAACAATTAATGAAGGTCAAACCTAGCCTCTCCAGTTTAAAACGTCTCTTCTATGCTGACTAAAGGTGTTTGGAGACAGGTACCAATAAAATGAAAGTGTGGTATTATGCTGAAGATTGTGTAGATTAAATGCACACACACACACACACACACACACACACACACAAACACACACACACACACACACACACACACACACACAAACACACACACACACACACACACACAAAACAATAATGGCACAAAAAAGTAAGGACAGCCAAGATGGCATGAAGAGGGAAATAGAAAAATAAATAACAACAATCTTAGGATGTTGATGACTTTGCCTTCGTTTTAGCTCTGTCACTATTGTACTGCCTGAGAAGGATGGGATTATTACCTGGAACTAGACCTAGATAGATCATATAGCCCTACTAGGGTTACAGGAGAGCACTACCTCTCCCAGCAAAGGAAGTTACCCAGACATAGCGTGAACTCTTGACCTCGCAATCTTGAGTCACACCCTTTATCACTGAGCCATCCCACTTCCCAGTACTGCTTGAGAGAACTCCTCTCAAGCAAGGATATGGTTTTTTATTTTCCTCAACTCATACTGTCACCTTAACATTGTGAAATGAATAATAATAAAACTATTAATTAAAATTTACGAGAACCAGGATGAGTTGCCTTTTTTTCATCCTCATTCAGGTACTACTGGTACTGTCTGATGGAATTTCTCCTCTCTTACTCGGGTGGGAAATTCTGTTTCCTTCGCTACTGCTGTCACACTTCCTTCCTGACCTTTATAAAGATATGTGGAGTAAAAATAAAGATACTGTACTGTATAAACTTACGAGGATGACGATGACTTAGCCTTCTTCATCTTTGCTCGGTCACTGCTGGTACTGCCTGACGGAACTCCTCCTCTCTTGCTTGGGCGGGACTTTCTCTTTCCTCCACTGCTGCTGTCTCGTTTGCCTCCACCTCGACTGGGGTGAGCGGATGTGGAGGAGGAGCTGGAGGAGGAGGAGGATGTTGAGGATGATGTGGAGGAACTGGAGTTGGTGCTGGAGGATGACGGGTTGCGACGATGATGCCCACTGCCACTCCCGTGCTGACTGTGCATCTGGTGGTAGCACAAGTAATATTACGATTTAAGAAATATGGTGTGTTATCGCAAGAAAAACTCATTATATCCTGACTAATTTTTGACAAGTCTTGACTATCACATGACTGCCTATTATCACAAACACCAAAACTATCTATTGCCAGACAGCCTACCTAAATTCCGTAAGGGGTGGCCACAAACAAACTGACTCCATGTCACCCTGTTCCCCGCCATTTCACTGCCCTTCCCCCTGCCCACACCCTCCTCTCTCATATACTGTACCTCTCCACTCCATCCCTCCATCTCATGCTCAGCCTCCCCCTCCGTCTCCCTTCCTCCATTTCACTCACATGCACTCCCATCGTTAGTCTCTTGCTCTCCATCCTCTCCATTGCCCAAACCCTCTTTTGGTCAATCAGCTCCAAAATTTAATCACTTCTTCCCAACCACATATACAGTGTACAAAGCACTCTGATTCAAAGTTGATCAGGTATTTATGACAAAATACCATACCCTCAAATCCAACTCTGAACTCTAAATGATCTGTACCAAAACAGAAACAATGCACTGCCCCACACAATGTATATGCTAATTTTAATCGAAGCTACTGCAGACATGCATGAAATATCTTAGCATAACCTGATGCAAAGATACATATGCAGAAATGGTCTCGATCATGCTAGCTACCATATGTCTTTAACACGGCTAACACACATTTCACTTACTCACCTTCTTATCCCCAGTCGAAGAGAGGTGATGGTGGTGGTGATGATGATGGTGGTGGTGGGAGTCACTGGCTATCTCACGCATTAACTCTCTTGTCAGCTGCTGCCGCCTCCGTTCTAATGCCCTCTCGCTCTCCTCCTCAAGCGTCCCCGGGTCCCACGCCTCCGCTCCACCCTTCCCACCCCTAGCCTGTGCTGGCCCTCCAGGAGTTGAGGCAGGGTGCTGTGGGCTCGGATAGGGTCCTCTTGGCACAGGGTTCGGGTGTCTTTGGGACTGGTGGGATTGTGCTGGGGTCTCACAACTCTGTCGTGGGGTTGGTTGAGTCTGTCTTTCAGCAGGCTGAACTTCCCTTGGAGCTGGCTGGGCTTGTCTTGGAGCTGTTTGGGCTTGTCTTGGGGTTGGCTGGGATTGTCTTGGAGATGGTTGGGTCTGTCTTGGAGTTGGCTGAGCCTGTCTAGGTGTTAACTGGGCTTGTCTTGAAGATGGCTGAACTTGCCTTGGAGATGGCAGGGGTTGTCTTAGAGCTGGCTGGGTCTGTCTTGGAGATGGTTGGGCTTGCCTTGGAGTAGGCTGGACTTGTCTTGGGGCAAGCTGGGTTTGTCTAGGAGTTAGAAGGGCCTGTCTGGGGGTTGAGTGGGGGAGCTGAGGGGTGGGGTGAGTTTGTCTTGGGGTCGGAAGGAGGTGCTGTGAGGTCTGAAGGTGTCGTGGGGTTGTGTGGGGATGCTGAAGGGTTGGGTAAGGGAGTCTAAGGGCAAGTCCTGGAGTTGACTGGGGTCCCCTTGGGGCTGAATGGTGAAGGCTTGCTGCTGGATGTCCTGTGAGCAAATGGGACTGTCCTTGAGACAGGAGATGACTAAGTAAGGCTGGAAAGGGTCCAAGGAGTGACTGAGTGTGCTGACTGGCAGCGTTAAGTTGTCCTTGAGTTGTATGGGAGAGTCCTGGGGTTATGAAGCAAGGTCCTGGTGTTGGCTGAAGTGCTGATGCGGGATGAGTTTGTCCTGGTCCTGCAAAAAAAAAATAAATATAAATAAATAAATAAATAAATAAAAAACATACAGCACCTAATCACATTATTAAGCTAAACTTTATATGCTATGCTTTTCACTGACACTGTTGCTGTCATATGATGTCCACGCTGCCACAACGCCAAAACTTAAACCTCTTCCAGTGATACTGTCCTACTTGGATATTTTAACAAGGCCATCCCATATGAGGTTCAGGTGTCTAACTATAGACAGACAAATAGATGTAATATGGCTGACGCAAGATTTTATTTAGCTACAACAATCGCAACAAGTCACAGGGTTATAATAGTGTACAGTATGGAAAACAATTGAAATGCATGTGGTATGCTTGTCTAACATTCAATTCCAGCCAGCAGCAGACATCAACAGAGCTCAGTCATACATTACGTCCCTATGTATGCATTTTTCGTGTTCACATAAAGCAGTTGTCTCTTCAGTGATATTTACATGCACTCATTCAGCTGCAATATAAATACACTCACACAGATGTATTGTCACTCCAACAGAATGAACACTTCCCATTATAAGCTCGAAGGACCTTTCTCACCTACACTGTGTGTATAGCAGCTATTGAGGGAAAGCCACTTCTCCCCTCACAAACAGTAGTGTTGCTAAATCCCACGAATCACCTACTACTCAAAACCCACAATGCACACAAATATAGAACTGGCCAGCCATTTCAGATAACTGCCAACATATATGCATGTCATGAGTGGTAGGTGGGGATGCTCACCATCCACTCACTCGATGTAGTGCTGCTCTTGGGTGCCTGTCTTTTCCTCTCTTCCTTCCTTCTGTCTTCTTCTGCCTTTCTATCCTTCATTCTTTCCTCTTCCTTCTGCCTATGGGTGACTACACTGAGGGACAAGCCAAATGGTTTCCTGTGCACCAGTAAACCATTTACTGTGCTGGGTGGTAACCATATAACCATATTATGGCACCTGGTGGTTTACTGGGTGATTAGGGCACTCCAATTTGACTGAGCCAGTGCAGGTTTATATCCAAGGAGTGGTTGGGGTTTATTCCCCACGTGATGCCACTCAGGGATGAGTGAAACTGGTCACTCTCCTCTTAAACGTCAGGAACAGCTTGCCTAGCCCCAGGTTCCTACGTTCCTCCTGGGGCAACACTGGATGATGATGAAATGAGATACCTATACTTTAAACAGGAAAAATCATCCAATATATTACCACTATGCCGGGAATCGAACCCAGGACTCTCTGGTAAGAGCTAGTCGTGATGTAGTGGTACGCTGCCTACCTATCACCTGAGAGTCCCAGGTTCAATTCCCGGCATAGTGGTAATATACTGGATGGACTGAATGATGATGATGACACTGACGCTAAGGTTGATGCCAACGATGATGATGACGACAATGATGTTCACACATTTCATTTTAGCTTCAAATCTGCTTACCTCGCTGAGTACTGCCGTCCCTTCCAGCTTCCCTAGACTGTTGCTGCTGCTGCTCCTCACTCACCCTTACCTGAAACAATACCAAAATGTAAAACTACATCTATAATCTAGTCAAATTTTGTTTTTTCTGTAGATTGCATCTAAATAAACTGATCTGCTTCTAAAGAAGTAATTATCAATACTTTACATGAATATGTACACTGTAAATATTCCTTCCCAATCAAGCATAAAACGTAAAATGAGAATAAAGTCTGATTCTACTGTTCTTCCGAATCCTGCAGGCATTTATAGAAATAATTATGATGATTTCAGCAGTTCTGCAAAATAGTGCAAAAAAATCCACTATCTGTACAGCACAACAAAGTGCAGGGGACAAACAGAACACATAAGTGATGGCAAATTCACAAGCATATTTCACAACTACATATCATTATACAACAGACTATAGCACAGCCTTCATGCACAAGACATGGAATTCTGATATATTATTTCATCTTCTTCACAAACCAATACCCTCCTCACTATAATGATATCTTTTATATTCTGTACTTTTTCTTTATGAGACACCTGGTGCTGAAGGTGCTAATGATGGCTATATAGGTATAAAAACCCTTAGAATTCAAAATATACACTGAAGAAAATCAAGTAGGGATGCTATGAATTGCCATATCCACTCTGAAGACATCTTTCTCATTACATACTTTTGACTTTCTGAATACATTCTTGTCATCTCCAAATGGATTTATTGAGCTCTGGACAGATATTCCATGCTGGAAGGGCTAGCTACATACATTTAGCCATCATTAACTTTCACTTCTAGGGTGTTCTCATAAAATAAAACTATCTGGAGACAGCAAGAATAAATAAAAAAAAGCCATAATCAGATTTCAGGGGTTAAATATAAGTCTTCAGGCTGAACAGGTCATGGCATACAGGTGTGTGTGATGATTTAAAATAACTACAATGTAGTATATCAACTCCAAACTGCAATAACAGCTGACTGTCAATGTCCACAGCTGAATATATAACATTAAATTTGGAACGAAAGTACTATACACAACAATAACATTACGGTTTAAACTGTTCACATTGTATAGTCAGTCCTTAGGTAAAGTCCACAAAATATGCAGGCACTATTTTAATTTAACTGAAAAGAATTTTGCAAGAAGCGCATTTCTGAATCAAGACTGTGAGTTAATGGTGCAAAAAAAATTAAGAATTGCAAATTGTGACTTCAAAACGGCAGTATAGTAAAAGTCCTCTCATTCGGCATCTGATCTTACAGTACTTCCGGTCTTTCAGCGGTTTTCATAAACAGTCCCATTACGAAAGCTCTCTGCTCTTCCAGCACATATGCTGAGCCAATCAGCACAAGCGACGGCGTCCCCAGTTTGTAACTGGTACATGTGCACCAACAGTTGCCAATTTGGCACTGTTGGCGCTAGGTCTAGCACTTTTCATAATACTGTAATTTGGTGCTTTTCGTGATAATTTTGCAAAAATAAATATTACATATTCTTCTATATCTAGTGCGTTTTGAGGTCCAATTTAGCGTGAAAATTTTAACAGTTCGCCCATAGCTTAGTGCATTTTAAAGTTGTGCTTTGCGCTTTTTAAGATTTCTGCTTGCTAACACTGAATGCGCAGTCGGCCATCATGACTCATGAGTGTCCGGTTTTGTGAACGGGACCTTTTGAAAGTTCGGAAACTTTGTCGTGCCATTTTACGGTGTACATATATAAATACACTTAGGTAAGTTCATGTGTATTGTATCATTATATACATTAATTATAAGTTGCTTATTAAATATTTAATGCTTAAGGTTGACCAAAAATACTTCCCAGACACTGTGCTTGCATTGGGGTGACCAACCATGATTGCTAGGAACTTCCTGGCAGTCGGCATTTTCTGCTCTTTCAGCAGCTGTTTGGTCCCGAAGATGCCGAATGAGAGGACTTTTACTGTATAATGAATCACAGGCAACTCTACCTTAAGAAAAGGTGGTATTTGAATAAGAAAATTAAACTATTTCAACAATACAACTTTAAACAAGGACCAACTGTATCTATCATCACACATCAACTTTAATATATGTTCCACAAAACTAAACTCCAAGTAGCAAATGTATGAATCCTTCGGCCCACATTCTCACTGGCATGACAGACTTCACAGCACATTTTCCATAGCAATAAATTTTGCATATCACACCTTAATATCCCCTTGTATGTTCATCATTCATTCATTGCCAGACGCCATGTATCCCAAACAGGGTGGCCAAGGGCTTAGAATTAATTGTTTTACAGGGAGGGGCACTAATCCTCCACCAACCCCACTTGACACGTAGGGAGAACGTTATGCCAACAGCATCTGGTGTTCCCAGGCGGTCACCCATCCAAGTACTAACCAGACCCAACGTTGCTTAACTTCGCTGATCGGACGGGAAGCGGTGTACTCAACGTGGTATGTCATTTATATTTAATGTTGACATAGTTTTCATCAATAACATACAAGACAATATTAAGACATACAGATAGTAAGTATAATAAAATGCTTGGAAAGAAATGCTACAAATACATCTCAGAAAGCAAGAATATGAACTTTTATATCATTTTCACTTTCAGCTGGGTACCAATCACAGTTCTGGTGAACTTAAAGACTTCTGGTACTGAAGGGATTAATTAAGGCTATATCTAACTTACTCATACACTCATCAAGGCTAAATTAAGCTGTCTAATGAACGCCATATTAACATTCAATTTATACATTCCTACATAATATTAGCTGTCTAGTGGTAGCATCGATTAAATAAACCCCTTCAAACTAAGGATGTCGTCGTATTATTCTTGCTACCTCCAGGCATTTCAGATATCTATGTAGACCATCTGTAATGATGGGCTCTGATACGGTCTCTAATAACTCTTTCAAAACCTGACTTCTCTAAGCTGAATACAAATATTTAAAATTCTCTAGGCTAAATACAAATAAAATAAAAAACTCTAGGCTAAATACAGATATCTAAAAAAAAAAAAATCATAAATTACTTAGAGAAAAAAAAATCATAAAATAATACATCAGATTGAAGGAGTTAAAAATACAGAAGGTACTGTGTGCTGTAGAAGTTAATGAGTGTTGGAGACAAGCATGAACCTTGCACAGTATAGCGCATACATAGCTAACCATAATAAAGTCAATTAACCCCATGGATGAGATGGAGAGAAGGGCTGGAGAAGCATATGAGATTTAAAAGGAGGGTAGACAGAGCTGGATGGCAGGCAGCCTGATGGCAGAGGACAGAATGATATGGAGGTAATTTGTTTGTGGCTACTCCCTTGTGGGATTAAAGGTATCTACCTATAGACAGATAGAATCCCTTCAGCTCAATGACATCATTTATATTCTTCTCCTGCTATCATAAAATAATTATACCCAGCTTAGAAGAAAACTTTTCAAACTTGAGACAAGAAATCAGCTATGTTAAAACACACACACACACACACACACACACACACACACACACATTTTCAACAGTTCTTGCTATTACTACGCCACATCGCATTCCAACCCATGCACTCAACCAATCATACCACTACAGTAGATGTTTGAACAGAATACACCATTTATATATACACTATATATATATATATATATATATATATATATATATACAGTACATCCCCATAGTACACGAGTTCCGAGTACGCGATCCCCCTTGTACGCGAGGACCTTTTTTTTTTTTTTTTTTTTTTTTTTTTTTTTTTTAAATGCGAACTGAACTCCTTGTAAGCGAGATGGGCAGCGAAGAGTGGCCCAAATCCGGGGTTACCCCGAGTACGTGACACTGCTCCCCCAAGAAGCAATAACAGGTAAAGGTGAGCAGCCATATTCTTGTTAGTTTAGTTAAGCCATATCCCATAATCTTCTTGGTTTATTTTAGGTAATATGTCTCAGATAGTTTCCCTGCATAGTACAATACTTAGGTCTGAAAGGCATCTCAATGGTTGCCCATGAAGGGGGGTGAAGCCCATGTGCAATTTTTCCCAAAAGTTTATGTATTCACAGTATGCGAATTCCAGGTACGTGACGTCCTCTGCCACTCATATAGGCGCATACTAGGGGGATGTACTGTAAATATATATGTATACATCATTATCATCATCATCAGCCATTTGAGTATATATATATATATATATATATATATATATACAGTATATATACAGTATATATATCGTCCCCACTTCAGTCGGGATAGGCCGGTCCTGCAGTGGACATACGAATGGCTGATGAGATGATATATAGATAGACAGATAGATAGATATAGATATAGTTATAAATTGTTTCTAAACTCTAAGCCTCAAAATCTTGGCTTCACCTCAGAGGCAAAAGAATCATCTATACTGTGCTTAGTTTTGTTATTCTAAATTTCACAGATGTCCGCAAAATGGAATAATAGAACTGACCACTGTACTAAGATAATTATTTGATGAAGTATTTACATTTTAATCAGGCTACGGTACCATCAGATAATATTACTCAACTTAAGAAGGATCTTAAACAATGATGGGGTTAATGAAGACTATGACTGCCAGTTCAAAATAACTATGTTGTGCATATTATTGTCTGGAGGCAGCAAGAACTTAAATGAAGTCATATGAGTGAAGGCATTAAGAAACTGCTGCAACTCTCATTATGCACATTTCAATCCTAGGTTCATCCATCCATGCAGTTAAAAAATGTGTCTATTCTAATACAATAAACTTCTGCACATTACGGGAAAAAAAAAATAATTATACATACAGTCACAATTATTAAGATAACTGTACTTCACATACGGGAATCCAATCACAAATTATCACCATCTAACAATTTATTATCGAAATGGCTGAAATGTAATGGAAACAGCTGAAATGTAATCACAAACATGAGTTCACTGAACTTTGTTGCCAGTTGTGGTGAGGGAAAGTGTTATATGAACCAATTTTATGTGAAGGCTATGCAGCATTCAATAAAAGAGTAGACGGATGGATATTACCTGATATAAAAGGAGAAATTAAAGTTATGGAAGGCAAGTCACAATGCTGGCAAGGGACTGTTGGTGAACTTTTGTTCAAGTGAGTACAAAAATACAGCACAAGACAAGCTATCGCATTCAATGTGGCACATGTGCAACACTGTACACAAAGTCAGCAATGCAGAATCACCTACATGTATTTGTGTACATACATGCATATATGTGATACATTAGCCAGGATGTACAACCATTAATTCTAGGCTAACAGTAAAGTGCAGACTAGGGGACACATTCTTGCTCTAAGGACATTTTCTAACACCTCTTCCATACCAATATACTATACTGTATTTTACTTACAACACATTAACCCGTGGGCTGCGTGCCACAGCTCAGGCTGTGTGGCATCGCGTTGCCAGCCACAGCTCAGGCTGTGCTGGCCGTGCATAACCGCAAACAACTTGACCCGTATGCAAACTTATGCATAGTGCCACGCAAAGACGGAGAGAGGGAGATTTTTCTTTTCACCAGATGATGCCCTGGATGTTTATCTTCAAGTTTATAATAAACAAAAATGAAAACAAAAACATTTGATTTTTTTTTTCATTTTTCACTACTCCCATACATAAACTTACACATGGCCTTAAGCAAGACGGAGAGAGAGAGATTTTTTTTTATTTTCACCAGATGATGCCCTGGATGTTTACCTTTAAGTTTACAATAAACAAAAACAAAAACAAAAAACTTTTTTCCTTCATTTTTTGCGCACCACAGGGTGGGATAAAAAAAAGGTAATTAAGCAATCCACAGATTAATTATATTTTGCATGTTATGTATGACCTTACCATTTTTGCAGTTTAAAATATAAACATGCCATATGCAAAAACAAACTGAACTGGTAAGGAGGAGGTGCCACACAACCTCCTGGGTCCATAAAAATATGAATTAAGATATGAATTTCTGTGGACTACCAAGGCACAGTAGCCCCTCATCCCTAGCAGACTATAATACAGAATGTTAATATCAGTAAACAAGGTAAATTTGCAAAGAGTGTCATAAAGCACTGAACTAGCAATTGCAATACTGCAGTCAAAACCCAGTGAACTGAGAGGATATACTAATGGGATTCAATTCATGATGTTACCATATTTGTTGATATGCCCACCAACATGCCTACATACTTCCTGGCATACTGCCTATATCCCAATCTCGAGAAATGCAGTGAGTAAACATACTCAAGGATGTGGCATGAGGTACTGTCAATGAGCTCATCCATTAATGTGCCACAAAAAGAAAGACTACTGGACTTCAAGGTATGAAATGACTGCTGTATGCCCTAACTTGAATGCTTAAAATTTTATAATACATGAAGATGAGAAATGGACCCATGTTAATACAGCAAATCAAATTAGTTCAAGGATTGCCTCTTATTTTTGGCGCACACTTCTCAGAACTATGCTTAAGGAAGAGGTGTCTGAAAGCCTCATAATACCACAAGAATATGACCCCTCGGGTGGTGACTAAAACAGATTTACAACCAATTCCGTCATAACTGTGACTTGCTTTTGTAGGGGTGACAAGGAGAATACTGAGTCTTTCCATGTGTCCCATTCCTCCTACAAAAAAAAGATCTTAGTTAAAAGAAGAAAATATTGCAGGTTATATCTGTTTTCTGCAGGAGCAACAAGGTACAAAAAGCTTGTGATTAGTTCTTCCCGCAAATACAAATATAAGCTACAACACAGAACTGATCATAAATGAGTTTTAGAATTCCATCCCAGGTTTGACAAAGGTGCTCATCAGCTGCTTGATATCTCACCCTGGCGGCCCCTTGCCCCACCTTGCCCTGCAGCTCTTTCTCCGACTCTTGTTGTTGTTGTTGCTGTTGATGTTTTTCAGGGGTTATGTGTTGACTTCTATGCCATCAAGTGCAGCATTAAGGGAGAGGGGAAAATTATCATCATCAACAAAACCATCATCATCATCATTTTACTTCCCACAACATCATGAGGTGGGTAAGACTCAAAGCCAACTTCTATGTCATGAAGAGAATCATTAGCATAATCCTTTTCCCTTTAACAACAGGATAATTACGATAATAGCTAACTTCTATGACAATGAAAGGCATTTCGATAAATGAAATTATCAACATAACCATTTATCACCTTACACCTACATAGTATCCCACTAGAGTGACATGAGTTGGACCAAAGATAACTTCTACATCAAGAAAAGCATTATGGGAGTGCAGAAATTACCATCACCACCATTATTACATTAGTAGTAGACATACTGTAGTAGTAGTAGTAGTAGTAGCAGTTAGAGATGTACCGATGTATCGGTATCGGTGGTATTGGCTATTTTTAGAGTACCAGTATTGGAATCAGTATCGGCTGATTTTCTGCTGATGCTACCGATACTTAAAAGGACTTTAGTGTGTAGTACATCACTCACTGGAAGTTATTTTTGTTGAACAGAATTTGGATGTTTTATGGGGATGAAAAATAAATTACTGGTAATATCCAATTATTTAGTATCATATTGAGTACATGGTGCCTAGTAATACAGTACATTCTTTGGTAATGAGCCATATCTGCCACCATGGACATGTACAAAACAGGTTGGCAGCCTCGCATCAGCGGCTCAGGGCCCTGCCACAGCCCTCAGATGGCAGGCATCACCCTCCCTCACTGGTATCAGTATCGGTGTCAATAGCAGTATCGGTATCAGTCCAATTATGTGGTATCAGTATCGGTACATCTCTAGTAGCAGTAGTATTAGTAGTAGTCATAGCAGTAGTAGTAAATGGGATAGTACTATCATATTATTACTGTTCATCATCATCCTAACCATTAATAGTTAATTGCTGTGCATTTAAAAATGAACACAAAATGAAGTCCCAACACATACACACACAGCTTAGTACAGAGTAATCATACACTTACTTATTAGCATGGGAAGATTCCTTGTGTGTGTGCTTGGTGGGATGGGATGGGGTAGTGTGTGTAATGGCTTCAGTCTTGGCTTGGCTTGCTCCCCTACGCGGGTCCACCAGAGGCATCATGCACACAACATCTGCAAAGCATATCATACTTAATCCCTAGACAACATCCTTTTCTCTCTCTCTCTCTCTCTCTCACTCTCTCATGACTATAGTACAAGAGCATCCTAAGCTGTGATATGTGGGATAAACTACCATGATACAACTGTTATAAAGTCTCCACTGCCACTCAGAATACAGCCTATGAATTCATAATGTCATGGGTTATTCAAATAAAAGAAACTGTACCCACAAAGTCTTGTAGTGATCATAGAGAAGATAAAACAGTTTCAGCCTGACTTGGATCCTCTTTCCAGCTCCTCCTCAATCTCAAACTAGAAGCAGGCCTCACATAAATGGAGAATTCCACCTCCACACATCCTTGACTAACTCTTTCAAAAAATTTGACACTGATGCTGGATGCAAGGTGTGAACAATGAGGGTAGGGTTGCACAAAGAAGTCCAAAAGCAACCTGGGATGAGGTCATACAGTGTGATCTCAGGGATATGGGACTGAATATACCGGATACTCAAGATTGAGCAGCAAGGACAGCTGCCATTAGATGATCAAGGCTGATGCATGCATGCATGTTAGAGCCTTGGCTATACAAATGAAACAAAACTAACAGCAAATATATTCAAGGTTCAATCTTCCTCTTAACAAATCCCCATACTGAGGCTGACTATGGTGAAGCTGATGTTTTTATGCATTAGACAAGCTAAATAAAGTCCCAAAACCAGCAGCAGTAGAACTTCTCTATATTGCATCAAATGGGGGTAAGCCCAATTCAATAAAGCTGATAATCTGGTGAATGCAATGGTCTCCCCTTGAAGTGGGACTTCAAGCACATAATGGAAAATAAATGAGTAAAACGGCATATTCTAGTACTAAAAATGAAAATTATACCCATTTTACACAAACTTGGCCCATAATCTCACAACCTTTTCATATCACTTCTTTATGACTAGCCCACGTGGGCAGGAAAAACCATCACCAGCACTGGTAATTGCGTTCTGAGTCATCCTGTTCAAGGGAAGCGATCTGGCAGCCCTGTGTCATGTACCCCTTGTAACAGACAGAATTAAAAAAAAAAAAAAGTAGGGGGGATGTCTGGTGGTCTCAGCGTTGTCCAGTAGGTCTGTGTGATTTTCCCATTTACCGGATGGTATCTGATTGGTACGACGGTTTGTCCAGGGGCCCCTCAAAGTGTTTGTTAATTTCGATATCTGGTATAGCAGGGTACAGTATTGTGAGGTTTTCCTGTAATTATTTCTTAAATGTGGCTGGAAGTTCTTGGGAAAAGGGAACTCACAGATGTGGAATAAGACTTGTGGAACTGTCATTTTATATATATATATATATATATATATATATATATATATATATATATATAGTAATCCCTTTAATATCCGGACGCCCAATAACTGGACTCCCCAATGTCCGGACGTTTTGGGCCCAGGCCTTCGGAACCCAAAAATGGTAAAAAAACGTAAAAAATAAAAAAAATAGAAAAAAAATCTTACATTTTTTCAACTGTGAACTTGGCGTGCAGCACCGAACAGCTGTGTTTACGCGCAGCCCCTTGCTTCCTCCCCTCCTCAGTTACCACCTAACTACCATCCTAACTAGACGCTCATCGCAATGGATGCCACGTGCTCGTTTTTGTGAATAAACAGTGAATAAATTGCAATACCTCGCCACTAGACCATATGGGAATTTACAGTGTTGTGCAGTGTTAAGAAATTAGAATTCAGAGTGCAGAGTGCAAACTGGTGGTCCCAAAACTCATTTGTCTTCAAATAATTCAAGTTGGTTAGGTTAGGATAAATTGTTATGTTTGGCTGAATTTGGTTAGATTAGGTCATGAGGTTGCTAGAGAACAACAGTTAGTGACAGACTGACTTTGGAACCGAATCAACCTAAGTCCAGCATGACGGGAGACCGCTGGGAACAGTTTGCATGTAAAACTGGTGTTTTTATCACTGATATCTTCAAAGTCATGCCTTTCAGCAACTTTTAAAAAGCTACCATAATTACATAATAGTTTATCGAGAAAAAATAAATTCTATACAAGGAACTCTCCTGCAATTTAACCATGAAATCTAACAAATCCTGGGCAGAACTAAGAGAAATCTAACAAATCCTGGGCAGAACTAAGAAAGGAATAGACTGGCTGACTATTAACATACTAGGTCATTTTAGGCACCAGCAGCCACCCGAAAAAGTTTACTGCAAGATGAAACTCTCTTGTCGTACCAACTGGCTTTATTACTGTATACTAACTGTTATAATCATCTTATCATCTACACATACACACACACACAAAAAAAAAGAAACAATACATTTTATGGGTATCTGCACTGATCGGTACTCAAGGTAAATAATACCAACAAAAATGCCTCTTTCATCCTGGACATCGATCCATCTAACTTAGACACGCACCATTTTAATGGTTCTTAGGCCATTAACTTTGTAGTATGCTCTTACCGACTTACCTAACAATGGAAGGCTTTCTGAAAAGCCATCCTGATCTTTTTCCGAGGTTAATCAGGTTGAAAAGCTCGACCGCATCGAATGGCCATCAGCAATGTTTACAGTATCGTCTCCAATTGTGAACGGTTCACAAGATATTGGATATTTTCCTAGAAGTTCTCCTAATTCACTCGATCTACCTTAAAAATAGCATTGTACAGCCTGTCAGTGATATATGATAACTTAAAACATATACGATCATAGACCCAAACCCTTTTGTCCCAATACAAGACAACCGCGAGTCAGCTCAGGTCCCCCCCCCTCCCCCCAATTTCTCAGTTGACCCCCCTCTCCCCTCATCATCCCTAGACCCTGCTTGACTGGACTTCTCTTTCACATGTTCCAATCCTTTCTCTCGACCCCACATCTCCCACCCACCCCTCTCGCCCCCACTTCCTTCTGGTTTAATCCCACCGAGACGATTCCCTGTTAGACGACGCTTTAATAATAATAATAATAATAATAATGTTAAAAGCAACAACAACAACAATAAGTATATAACATTCAAAAGCAGACTCACCCTTCATACTTGTAGACTATGGACCAATCTTGACCGGTCAAATGTCTCGCCATCCATGGCAGCAGTCTGGTCCGGTCCTGTCTGATCTAAAAATCTCGTGAAAACACAGCTAAACTTTCCATTAGTTCATGTAGACAAATCGCATCGAAGTACAGTATGGACCTGCGTGTAAATCCACATGTACAGGACACACACACACACACACACACACTCATGCTTCACTGACTTGCAGTACATCAGATTGCATTCTCCTTAGTTACCACACACACACACACATGCTTCACTGACTTACATCAGATTGCATTCTCCTTGCTTACCACACACACACTCACACATATATATATAAACAAAAAAAAAAACTAACAGGCATACACAGCTACACACATACATAACCATATCTCTTTAATAAAAAAAAAACACACACACTGATCATATACTGTATATAAATAGGAGTGCCTGTGTGTGTGTGTGTGTGTGTGTGTGTGTTTTCTCATACACTTCCAGTAATCTACACACATACATAACCATATCTCCTTAAAAAAACACACACACAGACTGATCATATACTGTATATAAAGAGGAGTGCCTGTGTGTGTGTGTGTGTGTGTGTTCTCATACACTTCCAGTAATCTACACACATACATACCTTATCTCTTTAATATAAAAAAACACACACACAGACTGATCATATATATGAATAGGAGTGCCTGTGTGTGTGTGTGTGTGTGTGTGTGTGTGTGTTCTCTCATACACTTCCAGTAATCTCTTTTTAATTCACAGATATCCAAAATTAACAGCTCACACTGCAAGGTACAGTAAGGAAGCCTCATACATTTAATCTTTGCTAATGAGGAAACCCTAATTCTGCAACTGGCTTTTGACACAACAGAACTCAGAGTACCCATATGAAATTAACCCATTCAGATTTACCGTACAGAATTAACCTACAGGTACTAAATAAACCTACAGTCACAGTAACCATATAGAATTAACCAACTGTCAGATTACCCATACTGAATTAACATACAGATACTAGATAAACTTAAATTCAGATTATCCATACAAAATTAATCAACTGTCAGACTGCCCATACAGGATTAACATACTGTACAATATTGTATTTCCTGCTAAAGTTATGGTCTTCGAGAGAAATGAAGTCAGTGAATGTACAATGAGGTTGGATGAGGAGGAAATGGAAAATGTGAGTGCATTTAAGTACTTGGGTAGTGTGATGAGCATGGATGGAAGTTTTGAGGGTGAAGTGCTTGAAAGTGTACAACAAGAAGAAAGGCTGCTGGTTCCTTGAAAGCAGTGATAAGAAACAGGGAGGTGAGCATGGAAGTGAAAAAGTTATTACATGACAGTACTGTGATACTGCACCAACTTTAACATATGGAAGTGAAGCTTGGACCTTGTTGGAGGGATGGAAGTCAAGAGTGAGAGCAGTGGAAATGAGTTATTTGAGAGGAGCATGTGCAGTCACATGGAGAGACAGACTGACAAATGAGGAAGTGAAGGAGCATTGTGGTGTGGATGTGGATGTGATAGGAGGCGTTAGGAGAAATACATTGAGGTGGTTTGGCCATATGGAGATGAGGAGAATGTATGTGAGTGAGGTGGAGGGGGGGAGAGGGAGGGGGAGGTCAAGGATGAGAACGAGGGATGAGAGAGGGAGTTGTGAGCTGGGAGCAGGGCAGTGAAATGGCAGGGGACAGGGCAGCATGGAGGCAATTTGTTTGTGGCCACCCCTTATGGGATTAAGGCATCTGGCAACAGATAGATAGATAGATCTACTCTTCCCTAAAAACATGACTTCTTTAACCCAATGATGCAGTTTTCATTTCATTCTTACCATCACTAAACAATTACATTCTGCTAGGAATCATTTTCTTTTTTTTTATTGGAGGGGTTAGACATATCCTTCATTAATCTCTTCAATACCATATCTTATCTAAAAGAATATGTATTGCCTGGTGGTAGCAAGGAGGGTTTAGACATAGCCTTCATTATTCTCTTCAATACTATATCTTATCTAAAAGAATGTGTATAGTCTAGTGGTAGCAAGGAAAAGATTGGAAAAGACATCACTGTACTGAGAGAGAGAGAGAGAGAGAGAGAGAGAGAGAGAGAGAGAGAGAAATGCACTGACATTTCTCAAAGCTACCTGATAAAAGTTTTCAGATTTATACTATTAAGACTGAAAACAGTAACTACAAAAAGTGCTCTGAAGTCTCCTACATCCACATATAATATAATTCTTCAAATTTAACAATATCAAAGTACTGTATGCCAAATTAAGGTTTAGGAGAAGTGCACCAACATTTCTTTCATCCACTGTTTTGAGAATTTTCAGAGTTTTAAAGCCTTCAATTAAGGACTACTTTACTTTTTTCATTGCTTTGGAGGTTTCTTACCACCTCTTTCTCAGTGGTTTATTTTCCCTATTTATCTACCAAGAAAGGAAGGAATAATGAAGAACTACCACCAAGTCATAAATTGGCTATATGGCACTAAGGCTGGTGATGAAGTACTTTCGGCAATGAAGTGGCTTGGTGATGAAATGGTTTGGCGTTAATGCACAGGAAGGGACGAGGGGTCAGTGTCAATGGGAGGTCCTTAAACTATCCATCATAAAACCAAATGTCTAACCTGATAGAAGGAGAGGAAAAATAAAGACCGAAAGAAACAAGAAAATATCAAGGAGAGGTGGGACAGAAGAGAAGAAGGGCACAGTAAGAAGAGAAAGGTTGGAGACAAAAAAGGCCCCTTTTAATCACCTCTTACGACAAGCAGAGATACTGGGGAAGTGATCTTTATCTCCCTCCTCAGGGGATTTATTTTCCCTATTCACTCATCAGTAATTTATATTCCCTATTTATCAAAAACTTATTTCCCTATTCATCCAATCATCATCCAACCCTTTCAATGCCCCAGCAGGTGTGTGGGTGTCCAGGACTAGGTTATTCAGTCAAGACATTAGAGGAGAGTGATTACTTGCTCTCCCTGCATTTATGTGAGCAATAAACCTCAACCAAGCCTTGGATTTAGACCCCTTTAGACCCTCATAAGAAACATCAAGCTGGAAGGTCTTAATTCGCTAGACCACTAGGCATCTATTTCTTGGCTACATGGTTACCTCACAATGTATCATGTAGTTTACTGGAGGACAACAAATTGTCCCTCAGCGTAGAGCCACCTGACGGTACCACCACATCAAGCGAGTGGATGGTGCATGCCTCCACCTGTGACAATACCTGTTTGCCAACATTACAAAATTGCAAGCTAGGTTAACCCTCGGCTTACTACACATACTGTATCTGTTACATTACCAGCTCAATATCTTACCTATCATTCAGTGTCTGTCAGTGCTCTAAGAGTGTAAGGTGAACTCATCCTCAGACTCCCAGGCATGACATTATTCTCTAAGCTCCTCTGCAGCCATACGCTGACGTACTCAACAGTGCTGGATACATTGAGCTATTGTAGTATCACCTATCTGCTCAATAAATATACCATATCTGTTACCTTATCAGCAAAATACCTATTACCTATCATTCAATGTCTGTCAGTGCTCTTAAACTGTGAGGTGGACTCATCCTCACACTCCAAGGCATAACATTATTCTCTCTGCTTGTGTGCAGCCATTCACTGACATGCTTAACAGTGCTGGATACACTGAGCTTTTGTAGTATCGTTTATCTGCTTAATACACCTACCATACCCGTAAACTTATCAGCTCAATATCTTACCTATAATTCAATGTCTGTTACAACCCAGAAATTGTGAGGTGAACTCATCCTCACACTCCCAGGCATGACATAATTCTCTAAGCTCGTGTGCATCCATACACTGACATACTTAACAGTGCTGGATACACTGAGCTATTGTAGTATCATGTATCAACTTAATAAAAATTTGTGTAGCAACTGTTCTTAGCGTAACACCTGATATCTGTGTAGTATCTGTTCACAGCCTAACACCTGATATCTGTGTAGTATCTGTTCCCTGCCTAACACCTGATATCTGTGTAGTATCTGTTCCCTGCCTAACACCTGATATCTGTGTAGTATCTGTTCCCTGCCTAACACCTGATATCTGTGTAGTATCTGTTCCCTGCCTAACACCTGATATCTGTGTAGTATCTGTTCACAGCCTAACACCTGATATCTGTGTAGTATCTGTTCCCTGCCTAACACCTGATATCTGTGAAGTATCTGTTCTTTGCCTAACACCTGATATCTGTGTAGTATCTGTTCCCTGCCTAACACCTGATATCTGTGAATTATCTGTTCTTTGCCTAACACCTGATAACTGTGTAGTATCTGTTCCCTGCCTAACACCTGATACCTGTGTAGTATCTGTTCCCTGCCTAACACCTGATATCTGTGAAGTATCTGTTCCCTGCCTAACACCTGATATCTGTGTAGTATCTGTTCCCTGCCTAACACCTGATATCTGTGTAGTATCTGTTCCCTGCCTAACACCTGATATCTGTGTAGTATCTGTTCCCTGCCTAACACCTGATATCTGTGTAGTATCTGTTCCCTGCCTAACACCTGATATCTGTGTAGTATCTGTTCCCTGCCTAACACCTGATATCTGTGTAGTATCTGTTCCCTGCCTAACACCTGATATCTGTGTAGTATCTGTTCCCTGCCTAACACCTGATATCTGTGTAGTATCTGTTCCCTGCCTAACACCTGATATCTGTGTAGTATCTGTTCACAGCCTAACACCTGATATCTGTATAGTATCTGTTCCCTGCCTAACACCTGATATCTGTGTAGTATCTGTTCCCTGCCTAACACCTGATATCTGTGAAGTATCTGTTCTTTGCCTAACACCTGATATCTGTGTAGTATCTGTTCCCTGCCTAACACCTGATATCTGTGTAGTATCTGTTCCCTGCCTAACACCTGATATCTGTGTAGTATCTGTTCTCTGCCTAACACCTGATATCTGTGTAGTATCTGTTCCCTGCCTAACACCTGATATCTGTGTAGTATCTGTTCCCTGCCTAACACCTGATATCTGTGTAGTATCTGTTCCCTGCCTAACACCTGATATCTGTGTAGTATCTGTTCCCTGCCTAACACCTGATATCTGTGTAGTATCTGTTCCCTGCCTAACACCTGATATCTGTGTAGTATCTGTTCCCTGCCTAACACCTGATATCTGTGTAGTATCTGTTCACAGCCTAACACCTGATATCTGTGTAGTATCTGTTCCCTGCCTAACACCTGATATCTGTGTAGTATCTGTTCCCTGCCTAACACCTGATATCTGTGAAGTATCTGTTCTCTGCCTAACACCTGATATCTGTGTAGTATCTGTTCCCTGCCTAACACCTGATATCTGTGTAGTATCTGTTCCCTGCCTAACACCTGATATCTGTGTAGTATCTGTTCCCTGCCTAACACCTGATATCTGTGTAGTATCTGTTCCCTGCCTAACACCTGATATCTGTGTAGTATCTGTTCCCTGCCTAATACCTGATATCTGTGAAGTATCTGTTCCCTGCCTAACACCTGATATCTGTGTAGTATCTGTTCCCTGCCTAACATCTGATATCTGTGAAGTATCTGTTCCATGCCTAACACCTGATATCTGTGTAGTATCTGTTCCCTACCTAACACCTGATATCTGTGTAGTATCTGTTCCCTGCCTAACACCTGATATCTGTGAAGTATCTGTTCCCTGCCTAACACCTGATATCTGTGTAGTATTTGTTCCCTGCCTAACACCTGATATCTGTGAAGTATCTGTTCTTTGCCTAACACCTGATATCTGTGTAGTATCTGTTCCCTGCCTAACACCTGATATCTGTGTAGTATCTGTTCCCTGCCTAACACCTGATATCTGTGAAGTATCTGTTCCCTGCCTAACACCTGATATCTGTGTAGTATCTGTTCCCTGCCTAACACCTGATATCTGTGTAGTATCTGTTCCCTGCCTAATACCTGATATCTGTGTAGTATCTGTTCTTTGCCTAACACCTGATATCTGTGTAGTATCTGTTCCCTGCCTAACACCTGATATCTGTGTAGTATCTGTTCCCTGCCTAACACCTGATATCTGTGTAGTATCTGTTCACAGCCTAACACCTGATATCTGTGTAGTATCTGTTCCCTGCCTAACACCTGATATCTGTGTAGTATCTGTTCCCTGCCTAACACCTGATATCTGTGTAGTATCTGTTCCCTGCCTAACACCTGATATCTGTGTAGTATCTGTTCCCTGCCTAACACCTGATATCTGTGTATTATCTGTTCCCTGCCTAACACCTGATATCTGTGTAGTATCTGTTCCCTGCCTAACACCTGATATCTATGTAGTATCTGTTCTTAGGCCTAACACCTGATATCTGTGTAGTATCTGTTCCCTGCCTAACATCTGATATCTATCTAGTATCTGTTCTTAGGCCTAACACCTGATAATATGTGTAGTACCTGTTCCCTGCTCAATAACTGATACTTTGTGATTAACGCACCCACCATCCACTCACTTGATGCAGTGCTGCCTGCAGCTGACTCTACGCTAAGTGACAAACAAATGGTTTCACGTAACCCAGGAAACCATTTACATTGCTACATAGGGTAATAATCATATACCAAAATAAATACCTGGTGGTCTAGGCAGTTGAGGTATTCCAATTCAATGTGGTCTATAGGAGTTTACATACAAGGGCATAAATCCACAAAATGATTGGAGTTATTGCTCACATCATGACACTCATGGGAAAGCAAGTGTTCACTCTTGCCTTACATGTCAAGCCAATGTTGCCTAGCCCTATGCTCCTACATTCCTGATGGGGTAAGAAAAGAAAGGATGATGGATGGTTGGATACAGAAAAGAAATGATGGATGGATGAAGACAGAAAATGAAGGATGAATGAAGATGCATAAAAAATGATAAATGGATGAAGATGCCTAAGAAATGATGGATGGATGAATATGCATATGAAATGAACGATGGATGAAGATGCCTAAGAAATGATGGATGGATGAATATGCATATGAAATGATGGATGGATGAAGATGCACATAAAATTATAAATGGATGAATTATGCATATGAAATGATGGATGGATGACGATACATAAGAAATTATGGATGGATGAATACACGTAAGAAATCACTGTGAAAAAACTGCTATGAAATTTCCTATGCAGCATGTAATACAGTCCTAACATGAGATTTTTTTTCATGACGCGGAAAACTTGCTACTGGTGCTTTTGTGTTAAAATGATATTAATCAACTTTGGATTATCCTAAGGTGAATCTTTTTTTTTTTTAATGATGCTAGAAAGAAAAACTTGGAACTGATTCTTAAGGGTAAAAAAATATATTATAAAATTTCGGATTTCCTCTAATACTGAAGGAGTTAATCAATGCCATATCTAACCCCTCCAGTTCAAAAAGTATCATAATTATGCAAAATCTAATCATCAAGAGATACCAAGATTGTAAAAAATGCACTATCAGAATGAGGGGTTTAAAGGTATGCATGGGTTTAATATGCATTTGTCAAACTGGGAGGAGTAAGTGAGAATCAAGGACTAAATGAGCATCACGAGTAACTGAGAATAAAGAGAAGTAACAAAACTGAACAGTGGTAATCAAGAGGAGTAACTAAGAATCAAGAGTAACTTAAAATCAAGGCATAACTGAAAATCAAGATGAGTAACAGAATCAAGAGGAGTAACAAAATACAGATGATTAACAGAATAAAGAGAACTGGGAATCAAGAAGAGTAGCAGAATCATGAAGCATAACAGGGAATCAAGAGGAGTAATATAAGAATCAAGAGGAATATCAGAGAATTAAGAAGTTACAAAGAATCAAGAAAATTTAACCCCTTCAACATAGTGCCACCTTCCTAATTTCATTCTTACAATTCTCAGATCCTTTCCTTCAACTTAAGACTTTATTCAAGGAAGGTATTAGATATAGCCATCATTAACCCTTCCAAGTACAAGAGGCCATTCTGATGTTAGTAAAATTGTCTGACGGACGGAAGAATAAATTAAACTGCATCATTGAATGAAAGGACTAAAATCAATCTATCTATCAATCTCCCTTTCCATCGTCCTATCTATATCCATCTGTCAACTGCAGCATTGGAAGGAAGGAATAATGAAGAACTAGCACCAAGCCATAATAAGGCTATATGGCACTGTAGGAGTAGAAGGAAAATAAAGACCAATAGAAACACAGAAATATCAAGAAGAGAGGTAGGACAGAAAAACAGAAGAGGGCAGTAGGGAGAGAACAACTGTAGAACAAAAATGCCCCTTTTAGTCGCCTTTTACGACAAGCAGGGATACTGGGGAAATATTCTTTCTCCCCCTCCCCAGGGGAGTTGCATCACTGGAATGAAAGGTTGAAATCTGTCTATCTACCTATAAATTGCATCAGTGAAATAAAGGTTTAAAACAATCTATCTATCTACCTATCTATACTCAAATGCCTTAATCCCTTAAGGAGTGGCCACAAATCTATCACCTCGCTGCTACCCTGTCCTCTGACACTTGGTTACCCACTCTGCAACTCACACACGCCCCTCTCTCAAACACTTCCTCACTCCAGGGTTAAAATACTGTGTTATAATACATAAAAACCTCTTACATTAACCAAGGAATAAACCATCCATTATTATACTGTATCATAATGAACAAAAAACTAATTCACAACCAAAAGTTCATAAAACCATTCTGCCCTATCACCAACCTGCCACACACTGAATCTAAAACATTCCCATGAATCTCAATCCACACAGTTTGTGCAGGAAATCCATGTGATAATTCTGTGGACTGAACTGAAAATGAATAATGGATTCCTGGTGCCAGATATCAAAGGCCAAATGGCACTACTTCAGAAGATGGAAGCATTACACCATATGATATGTACTTAAAACAAGGAGGCACTGCAGACAATATAATGTAAACAGTGAAAGAGGATTAGGAAATGACAATTAAGGGTAAAAACAACTAAAATTATGTAAAGGCAGCAAAAAAAACAAACTAAATAAATAAATAAAATCAAAGGTATGAAATTTTGTGGACTGAAACTCAAGTGAACGTTAATACTAAAAACAATAAAATATAAACAAAATAAATATATAAACAAAGCAGAAAATTTTATGGGTTGAAACTCTTGTTATCTTAGATTCTCACTGTGGCTGGTTGATATCAGTGATATTTGGACATAAGAGAACAGCCATGAGCTAAAATTTATCAACACTTCTCTGTCATTTGTGCAATGGAAGGTGTTACATGACCCAGTTCATTTACACTTTTCTGCCTCTTAGGTAATGTAAGATGTAACATGAGCTATACTCTTGTTATTCTAACCTGGCCCAGATTTTTTTAGTCCTTCTACCATTTATTCACATAGCTCAATGGCAGAATAAAAAACTACAGCTTTACATCCTTTCTAAAGGGTTGCTTCATGACAAACATCACATTCTGGAGCTAATGTATTCTTACAACTCAGCATTCATGATGGAGATGGGAATTTTAGGCAAAGGTGGGTTAACAAGAGCATAGTTTTATGTGACACCAACACTGAGGACAAAAGATGGTGCATGAGAAGTAATGGTACTCTTTGTCAACTGGAGATGGTTGAGAAATATGGATGGCACAACACAATGCTGGAAGAGGATTGTCGGCCAACTCTTGCCGGTTTACAGGAAACCATTAGGCTTGTCACTCAATGTAATGCGACCTGAAAAGGAAAGAGAAATAGGAAGGAAGGAGGGAAGACAGAAAAAATGATAAAGGAGAAGGAAGAAATAAGCAGCACTCCATCGAATGCGTGGATGATGGTCATCACCACTTACCACTTTTCTACACTTACATTTATCTATAGTAGTTTCACACATGTCAGCACCATATTTTCACTGGTGACTCCTTTCTTGGACAAAATTTAAGCAGATTTGCATTTACTATTCCCTATTTTCACTTAATCACATTGACACTAGTTTCTGCATATGGAAACACCATATATCAAACACACTGAACCACCATGGCTCCTTTCTTACAATAATTGTATTTGTTTATACATGTTTTCTATATTTACAATTTTTACACTAGCATTTACGTTTTATAACTTCTGCATATGAGCGCACCATATACCGTATACAGTGCACTGCACTACCTGTGGCTTTCTCACACAATCTATATTGATTTACCCTTATTTTCTATATTTATCTTAAAGTATATATTTTTCTACAGTCTCATGGTTCATTCACTACTCGGAGATTTTCATAATTTTACAGCCTATTTCGGCACATAGTTCACTCAATGCATAACACAATACCATACTATGCTGCTGATTTTTCCAATGGCACTTCTTTCTGACCAATATCATATTCTAGCATTAATCTCTTGATCCAGCTTAGCACTGACATAAAATAAGTGGCAAAACTTTAAGCCCAATTAATATGAAGAGTACAGTTGCTCTATTTTCACTCTTCCACACCTGCATTCGTTGTGGTATGATACATTACCGAACTTTAAAAATCTGCACAGTAAACTCCTTCCAAGACTCGAGAAATACTGACTGGAGGGAGGGTGTCTGTCATAAAAGGCTCTCCATCATACAGCATCACATAGTCTGAGAATTTAGCAGTTCACTTGCATTCCAATTCACTTAATGGTACTCAAAAAGCTTAGACACTACTTCATAAAATCAGCAGCAAATGAAAGTGTAACTAAAAAAAACTTTGTTAAGGTTCGGGGTCCACATTTGGTACCTTCCTTAGGGCTAAGTTTACTTACTTTGGAACTGTCTGACTCACTTCACTTGCCAGCCTAAACAAAAGTTCAACTCAATGAGTTATACTCAATCAACAAAGAGGCACCGGACTGGGAGGGGATAAGGTCCTCTGTGTGTGTGTGTGTGTGTGTGTGTGTGTGTGTGTGTGTGTGTGTGTGTGTGTGTGTGTGTGTGCACATTGTCAGTACATGACTAATTTTCTCATTCAATTCACAACCAATTTTTCTAGTGGTCTTCACTACATTCTTTGTCCTCTCTATAATCTTTGCTCAGTCCAACTACTTGCCCAGCCAACACATTCTCAGTTCTTTCTGACATTTTCTCTCCCTCTTAATCAATCTTTACTCAGTCCAATCTATCAACCAAACCTTGTCCAGTCCACTTCCAACTGTACCTGTTTCTTACTCGTAACTGATCCTTCTGCATTTCATCCTCTCCCAATTCTTTCCCTCAACTCTCACTACTAATTTCTCCTCAGTCTTCTCACACTTCAGTCTCCTACTTTCACAAATTTCTCCTAAACAATTCTTCCCGAGTCCTCTCGTCCTCTAGAACAATCCTTCCCATATTTTTCTGCCTTCTTGTCTATCCTTCACCACTTCTCTCTCTTTTGAACAAACAGCTATGCCTTTCCTAACCCTTCCTCTCTTTTCCATAAACCAATCCATACTTTCCTTCTCTCTTTCTCCTTGACGGGTACTTCGTCTCTCCTACCCTATACTAATCCACAGTCATCCATACTTCCCTCTCTCTCCACACCTATTTGCTTTGGTGCTCTTTATTCACCTATCATTCAATAGGCAACCTACTGAGGGAATTCTACATCAGGGTAGAGCTGTTTTACAGGGACCTACTCTAGGATAAACCCACAGTAGGGGGGGAGGAGAATCTACCCTACTTTGGGGTAAACCAAAAGTAGGTGGGGAGAACAACTGCAAGATCAGTTCCAAGTGGATCACAGCAGGAAATGAGTGAGCAACCCAGAGGGTTTCCACCTCGCAGGTTCCACGGGGTTAAAGTTGAACTTTTCTCATCAGTTACTCAGATCAACTCTTTCCACACAAGTGGACAATCAAGAACCCACTCACAACTTACTGATCCCCACCACATGAATTCTTACCCAACAGCAGCACCACCCAAGCCATACCTGCCCCCTTCCACCTTGTTTTTGCACCCTGCTGACAGGCACTCTTCAGGCACATTTTACCTCTCCCTACTTCTCTTAAGTCATCGTTCAGTTTGCCATATTTCTTTCTAGGCATCATTCAACTCTCCCTTTCAGCTCTCCCTATTTCTTTTCAGGTATTTTTTAGCTCTACCCTACTTCTTCAGGTATCTTTCAACTCTACCAATTCTCTTCAGATATCTTTCAGCCCTACCTATTTCACTTCAGGTATCTTTCAGTCCTACCTATTTCACTTCAGGTATCTTTCAGCCCTACCTATTTCACTTCAGGTATCTTTCAGCCCTACCTATTTCACTTCAGGTATCTTTCAGCTCTACTTATTTCTTTTCAGATGCAGTATATTTTACTGTAAAAGACTGTACACAATACATCTTTCGTTTATTCCACCACTGCATGTCTATTTCTTCTGCATGAACTACAAAAGTAGTAGAATGGATACGGAAGACATGCAGATTGGCCTGGGAGGAAGGTAGAGTCCCAGAGGACTGGAAGTCAGGAATAATTATTCCCCCGTACTGTACAAAGGAAAAGGGGAAAACGAAGTGTGGGGTAATCACAGGGCATTTGTCTTCTTAGTGTAACAGGAAAAGTATATGACAGGATACTTACTGACAAAGTAAGGGAAATAACAGAGAAATTAGTTGGAGAAGAACAAGGAGGTTTTAGGAAGGGAAGAAATGGTGTAGATCAGATATTCATCCTTAGGTCTTTAGTGGAAAAGTTTCTAGAGAAGGGAAAGAAGTTGTATGCAGCCTTCATGTATTTGGAGAAAGCATATGACAGAGTGGATAGACAAGGAATGTGGAAAATATTATGAATGTATGGAGTAAATGGGAAGCTGTTGAATGCCATGATGAGTATGTATGAGGGCACTGAGACTACAGTGCATGTTGATAGTGAACTGAGTGAATTTTTCCACCCAAATGTTGGATCGAAACAGGGATGTGTCATGTCTCCATGGTTGTTCAATCTGTACATGGATAGGGTTACAAAAGAGATACATGGTAGGACAGTGGATGTTGGAGCAGCCCTAATGAGGGAAGGCAGTGTTTGGAAACTTCCTACTCTGTTGTTTTTAGATGATACTGTATTCTTATGAGAAGACGAAGGGGAACTGCATGGCTTGGTGAATAAGTTTTGGAGTGTGTGTAAGAAGTGGAATCTAACAGTGAATGTAGGGAAGAATAAAGTTGTGGTTTTTGAGTGAATTAAAGTCACTGAATACACAATGCGGTTGGATGATGAGGAAATTCAAGATGTGAGTGCATTTAAGTACTTGGTAATGTGATGAATAGGGATGGAGGTTTACAGGATGAAGTGCTTGAAAGTGTACAACAGGGAAGAAAGGCTGCTGATACTTTGAATGCAGCAATAAGAAACAGGGAAGTGAGCATGGAAGTAAAAATGTTGCTGCATGATAGTATTGTGATACCAACTCTAACGTATAAGAGCAAAGCTTGGACCTTGTTGGAAGGACACAAGTCAAGGGTGAGAGCAATGGAAATGAGTTATCTGAGTGAAGCATGTGGAGTTACATGGAGAGACAGACTGACAAATAAGACAGTGAAGGAGTAGTGTGGTGTGGATGTGGATGTGATAGAGAAAGCATTAGGAAATATACAATGAGGTGTTTTGGCCATGTAGAGAATGGAGAACAAGAGACTAATGTGGAGAGTGTATGCGAATGAGGTGGAGGGGGGGACAGGGAGGGGGATGCCAAGGATGAGATGGAGGGATGGAGTGGAGAGGTATATGAGAGAGGGAGGTGTGAGCTAGGGGGAAGGCAGCAAAATGATGTCAGACAGGGCAACATGGAGGTGATTTGTTTGTGGCCACCCTTTATGGGATTAAGGCATCTGGCTATGGATACACAGATACCATTACTATAAGTACTGTACTGTATACAGTAGTGTTTGATCAGCGCAGTGACATTACATACTATGCTGTCCCAAGAATATACCAGGAAATCTGTATTTGAGGTGGTTTTTTTCAACATTCTGATAATTAAACTATACAATATAGGGAAGTTGTTGAGGTTATACTGAATAACGAATTATTGTACCCAAAACGGTTTGGCTGAATTATGATAGCTAATCAGGGGTTTACTGTGTACATATAATTAATTCACACTGAAAATTCCTCCTACGCAAGCACATTTTCTTTACATCCAAATATACTGAACTTAGCCCAATAGTACAATATAAACTCTCAAATATGAAATGCTTGGGACCAAAGGCTATACAGAAAATGGGAACTTTATAATGTACAGTGGACTCATAATGATACCTAGGGAAAATTATAAAATCAACAGCCTGCCATACCAATAACACAATGCATCTATATTAACACTGTAATTTCTTAACTGTTCTTACATCTTTAAAAAAAAAAAATCTTCAAATATGCACAAAATGAGAACATGCAAACATGTTTCCTGTACATATAAAAAAAGAAAAAAAAAGTTTTGAAAAGCACACTAACTGAGTATGCAAGAACATGCTTACATCTTAAAGAAAAAAAAAAAAAAATCTTTAAATATACACTGATTGTTTTTAGATCAGGCAAACATGTTCCCATGTCACTATGATTCAGCAACTTAGTTTAGCAAGCTTATGCAGTACCATAAAAGACTATACACAGCTTTCATTAACCCATCCACTTTTTTGGTAACCTCCTGAGCCAAAAAATCATCTGGTGATAGTAAGAATAAAATCAAGTCATCGTACTGAATGGTCAGCTTATATTATTATAATAATAATAATAATAATGCAATAAAGCAGCTTAAAAACACCGGTCCCGCAAGGGGTTAATTAGTTTCCAGGTATGCATGGTGGTGGAAATGGTCTCATGCACCACTCCGGGTGATGGACAGGTTTGAATCATTAAGAGCAGCTGGTAATGAAGGAATCCCTAACAACATCTGGAAGTCCATGTCATGCAATTATTCCATCAAGGACCAAGGACAGTCACCTACCCCTTAATATTCTGATCCATGGTAGCCTAGTCTAAACCATTTACACTTAACATGGGATAATATGGGTCTGGCTCATACAGTTCATACACTTAGTCCCTTATGTCCAAAGACAGTAATTATAGATTTAATTCTGTTATGCAAATCTGAAGACAATGATATTAATCAAATGTGGAGAGAGGTAAAAGAGGTTTTGCATGAAAGTGCTAAGGTTACTATTAAGAAAAAGGGAAAAGCGAGAAGGAAAAAGTGAATGTCAGATGAAGCATTGAATGCAATTCAGAAAAGGAAAGAGGCAAAGTTAAGAAGTGAAGAACAACATGCTGATGGTCAGGTAGTTGAAGTACTTAGAGCAAAGTACTGAAGTATACATTCTGAAGTAAAAAGACTCATTAGACTTGATAAGAGGAAGCTGTATGATGAAAAGGCAAAAGAGACAGAAATTAAGTTAAGTAAAAATGACGGTCAGAGCACAAGAGCAGCGTATCAGGCCATAAAGGAGTTAACTGGGCCTGAAAAGAGAAGGAAGGAAATACCTGTATGAGATAGAAATGGTAACCTGATGACTAAAGATTTGGATATAAAAGGCAGGTGGAAGGAGCATTTTGAATTTATTCTAAACAGACCAATCCCAGCTGAAGAGGACATTTTGCCAGCTGAAAGAGATTTGCAGATAGAAACAGGGGATATAACATTGGAAGAGGTAGCAAAATCTATAAAGGAGTTAAAGAATTTTAAGGCCCCAGGAGAGGATGGAATATTTCCTGAAATGCTTTAGGTGGATAATGATGAGGTGATGAATGCGCTTTTGAAACTTTTTAATGTGGCTTGGGATAATAGTGGAATTCCAGAAGAGTGGAAAAATGGAGTGATTATAATAATACCAAAAAGGGGAGATTTAAGTGTGTGTGGAAATTGAAGGGGGATAACACTGACACCTGAAGTTGCAAAAGTTTTTTCCAAAATCTTGTTGAACAGAATAGAGCCAGTAAATGATAAAATTCTAAGAGAAGAACAAGCGGGATTTAGAAAGGGTCGAGGCTGTAATGATCAAATTTTTATTGTAAGGCATCTAATGCAACAAGTTAATGAGATGAAAATGCCACTTAGTATGTGTTTTGCTGATTTTTAAAAGGCATTTGATAGTGTTTCACGTGGACCTATATTGAAAATTATGAGATTCTATGGTGTACCAGAAAAGTTTGTAAATATTATTAGAAGCCTGCATGAAGGTACATTTGTAAGGTAATGGTGGGTGGTTCTTTGAGTGATCCATTTGAAGTTAGGTCAGGAATGATTCAAGGAGAAGTTCTTTTGCCTTTGCTGTTTGTTTTTATTATGGATTATGTTATGAGAAAGGTTGTAAGGAGAACAGGTGCAGGAATTAACTGGAAAGAAAATAAGAGGCTGATGGATTTGAACTATGCTGATGATATTGTACTGATTTGTGGATATATTTACGAGATGCAAAGGGTGCTTGATTATCTGGTAGAGGAAGGAGAAAAAGTTGGATTGGTAATAAATTGTGGAAAGACTGAAATTATTAATATGAACGTGGAGAACCAAATCGATTGTGTAATTGGAAATAATGTGGTGAAGAATGTAGAAAATTTTAAATATCTGGGAACAACTGTATCATCCAATGGATCATTAAACAATGAAATTGAGGAGAGGATTAGACAGGCTTGGCGAGCTGTTGGAATGCTGGAATCTGTTTGGAATAATAATATGCTTTTGGTGCATACTAAAGTAAAAATTTACAAGTCCATGGTTAGACCAATTTTAATTTATGGGCATGAGTCATGGTACAGTACAATTGCAACAGATCAGAAAGTATTAAGATCTGAGAATAAAGTACTGAGAAGGATTCTTGGGGTAGAGTGGCAAGACAGAGTTACAAATGAAAGAGTAAGGGATATTACGAAAGTGGAACCAGTTGATGAATATGTGAGACTGTCTCGCTGGAAATGGCTGGGGCACATATATAGAAAAAGAAGGCAGTTTAATACAGGATGTGCCAGAGTGGACTGCTTGAGGAAGGAAAGGAAGAGGTAGGCCGAGGGGAACCCTGGTTAAGAACAATGAAAAGAGAAGTGGGACAGGAGTATTGCTGGGGACCTGAAGGAGATGGCAAGAGACAAATATTGATGGAGAAAGTTCATTGAGGCCTTATGCATCCCGTGGGGTGCCACAGGAAATGACTGATTGATTGATTGATTGATGCTAATTTTATTTGGCTTTGGGGAGATGTACAGGAGTGGCTACATTTAATCTTTCCAGTTTCAAGTTTACCAAGAGCTGAATAAAACTGTCCAGGGATGGTATGAACATGATGAAAAGTATGCCACTAGGTTGAAAGGACTGAATGTGAGGAAGGTCAACTTCTTCCTAAGTTTTTTCCTACCATTTCTAACTCTGGTAACTATGTTCCCTTCATTGCCACTTACCATAAACTATGCCCTATTTTCACTTGACAAAGATCCCTAATCTTGTTTCAGCTTCGGCTGATGGAATGCAGTCACCCTGGATGGTAAATCTGACTAATAACCAAAAACTTATTTCCTGATTTATGACAAACATTTATTTAATTCTGTGCAATCATCACTTTCCCCCCCCTTCCTCATCAGGGGCACAGGGATCTGAAGCTAGGCTACTCAATCCTACCATTAGGGCAAGGGTGATAAGTCTCTCTCACCCTTGAGTGGCATTTTGTGAACAATAAACACAACTATCTATCTATCTATCTATCTATAGCCCGACGCCCTAATCCCGCAAAGGGTGGCCGCAGACAAAACGCCTCCAAGTCACTCTGTCACCCACCATTTGACTCCCCTCCCCCCAACTCACCCCCCCCTCCCTCATATACCTCTCAACTCCATCCTTCCACCTCATCCTCGTTCTACCCCTCCCTCCCCCTCCCTCCACCTCACCCACATACACCCTCTTAGTCAGTCTTTCACTCTCCATCCTCTCCACATGTCCAAACCACCTCAGTGTATTTCTCCTAATATTTTCAACCACATCCACATCTACCCCACAACGTTCCTTCACTTCTTCATTCGTCAACCTGTCCCTCCATGTCACTCCACATGCTCCTCTCAAGTAACTCATTTCCACTGCTCTCACTCTTGACTTGTTCCCCTCTTGCAAGGTCCACGCCTCGCTTCCATACGTCAGGGTAGGGATCACAATACCATCATGCAGAGACTTCTTAACTTCCATACTCACTTCCCTATTTCTCATCACTGCTTTCAGCATGCCTACAACCTTCCTTCCCTGCTGTACCCTTTCACGCACTTCATCCCCCAAAGTTCCATCCTTACTCATCACACTACCCAAGTACTTGAATGCACTCACATTCTCCATATCTTCACCATCCAACCTCACTGCACACTCTGTGACTTCATTCCTCTCAAACACCATAACTTTACTTTTGTTTACATTAACTTTCAGCTTCCTCCTCCTACACACTGTCCCAAATTCATTCACCAAACCTTGCAACTCCCATTCATCTTCACTCAACAATACTGTATCATCGGCAAACAGCAACACCGGAAGCTTCCAAATCTCACCCTCATTCATTAGGGCCACCCCCACATCCACTGCCCTACCTTGTACCTCCTTTACGACCCCATCCATATATATATTAAACAGCCATGGAGACATTACACACCCCCTGTTTCAGTCCCACATTGAGATCAAAGAACTCACTCAGCTCACCATCCACTCGCACCGTAGCCCTAGCTCCCTGCACATACTCTTCACAGCACTCAACAATTTCCCCTCCACTCCATATATTCTTAATACCTTCCACATACCTTTCCTATCTATTCTGTCATAAGCTTTCTCCAAGTCCATGAAGGCAGCGTACACTTTCCTTCCTTCTCTAGATACTTCTCCACTAAACATCTTAGAACAAATATCTGATCTACACCCTTTTCCCTTCCTAAATCCCCCTTGTTCTTCTCCAACTAGCTCCTCTGTCATATGCCTAACCCTATCAATGAGTATTCTACCATATATTTTACCAGTCACACTAAGAAGGCAAATACCCCTATGATTACCACATACTTCTCTCTCCCCTTTTCCTTTGTAGAGAGGAACAATTATACCTGATTTCCAGTCCTCTGGAACCCTTCCTTCCCAAGCCAATCTACACAACTTCCATATCCACTCCGCAACAATCTCACCCCATACCTAAGCATTTCACCACATACTCCATCAATTCCTGGGGCCTTTCCCAGCTTAATCTTCTTCATCGCTTCCACTACTTCCGACCTACTGATCTCTTCCTCCCTCCTCTCATCTCTTCTTCTCCCAGCCATTCCCCAACCACTTATACTCACACTGCTCTCTACTTACATTCAACAAATCCTCAAAGTGCTCCTTCCATCTCCTCAATTCTCTCTCTTCTCTACCAACAATCTATTATTCCTATCTTTCACTCCCCTACTATTTCCCCTTTCACACATCCTTACTTTCTTTACCTCCTTCCAAAACAATTTCTTACTCTCCCTCCATTTCACACTCAGATTCCTCCCAAACTCTTCATCCACTTTCTTCTTACTCTCCTTCACCAGTCTCTTAACCTCCCTTCTCCTGCTCACATATACCTCTCTCTTCTCTCTCTCATCTTCTCCCTCCCTCTACTCGCCAACCATTCACCATATGCCTTATTCTTTTGTTCCACAGCTCGTTTCACCTCATCATTCCACCATGCTGTCCCTTGCACACCCTTGCATCTCCTCCTCACTCCACAAACCACCTCACACGCTGCGCTTATCTCTTCCGTGAATATCTTACATACGTCTTCCACCCCTTCCATCTGCTCTAGCTCATACCTTCCCAATCTTTCTTCCACTATGCTCTTATACTCTGTCCTCTTCTCACTATCTTGCAATTTCTCCACTCTTCTCACAGGAGCTGTTTCCTCCTGTCTTCCCCTTCGCCTCCTCAACCACTTTCTTTGCAGCTCTACCTTGGCCATCACTAAGTGATGGTCCGAGACTCCTTGGATATAAACCACTGTGGGCCCATCTGCATGGACCACCTTAACCCACTAGACCATCTGGCACCATTTGTCATATGGTTACCATCCAACATAGTACGTGGTTTCCTGATTTACAGAAAAATCATTTGGCTTGACACTCAGTGCAGAGTTACCCAAAGGCAGCAGTAAATCACTGGAGTGACATATCTTTACTATACATTTAAAACTTGTCCTGTCTGTTACACTCTACCATTTTGCTTTTCGATTTACCGATCATCAATCCTCATTCAGTATTCTAATCTATCTTGTGTCTATATACTGTACTATCCTATGTCCTGCCTCTTTAAAGTTTTTACCTTTTTACATTTACATTCTTCTCTGAACAATCATCTGTCCCATCTGTCAACCCAACAAATATTCAGCCACTAGTGTTTGTAGACTTATCTACAAACCTCTGAAGTTTCTGATGTTATCTTCCTACTATGTTTTTACCGTTTTCTAAAATAACTCTTGTTCATACTCTAGGGATCCTTTTCTAATCTCAAAACTAACTCATCTTTTTCAAAGCATCTTGTCACTCATGCTAATTTCCTATAACACCAATCCGTTCACTTACAAAAATTCTTAAGTTTCACTGCATCCAAACTAGCAAATTACATTAGTTTCCTCAACAGCTGCTTTTATGGGTCTCCCAGGTACTACCAGAACTAGAATAATTATTAAAACACAACTTAGCCTATCAATATTAGAGAAACTAGCATTCTTGAAACAACTAGCTGTTTTTTTCCAAAAAGACAAAGATAATTTATTTCTATCTATTGTTTATGTCTGTAACCACTGTCAAGCCCAGATGATAACAAGGATTTATGGCAACAGATGGTGGCTACTGGACAGTAATCTGACATTCAATTAAGAAGCCCCAATTTCACATTCCAGTCCCAGAGCATCTGCACCCGCCTCCACCAGGGCCCCACAGTGAGTAGCCAGCCCTACGGATTTATCCCTTACAGAGAACCGCAGTCAACAGAAACAACCAGACTCGAGGGTTAACTCCAGCCAAATTGCCGGCTTGGCCACAACTGGATTTATCAAGAGAATTTACCCAAGTACCAGTGTCAGACATCCTACCTATCCAAACTACCATTTTTACATGACCTACCCACTATATTTTACTCCTGACCTGTCTTCTGACTTAGGCATCATACCTATCCAAACACAGCTATTTCTACATAACCTAACAACTATTATTTTACTTATGTTCTGCCTATCAACTTACCTATTTTATTCATGTTCTATGTATTACCTTACTAATGGCCATATAAAGTTCAATACCTATTTACCCTTGGAAGTGTACCACTCGTATTCTGTCTATCAACTTAATATCTGCCACTTGTATTCCTCCTGTCAACTTACCAATGTCTACAGAGGTCAGTACCTATTTACTCTGAAGTTTGCCATTTGTATTCTGCCTATCAACTTAACAATATCCACAGAGGTCAGTACCAATTTACTCTTTGAAGTCTGCCACTTGTATTCTGCCTACCAACTTGTCAATGTCTGTAGGTCAATATCTATTTTCCCTTTGAAATTTCTAACTTATCTTCCTACTTCTGTTCAGCCTTACTTAAACTTTATCCTTGCTCACAACATAGTTCATTTAACAATCTCAAAGCGATCTTTTTAACAGCATCCTTGTCCTTCCTGTTCTATATTATTATGGGTAATTTTTTTTTTTCTGAGGTAGGTGACGGTATTCACCAGCCACTCACTCGGTGCAGTGAAAACTTAAAGTGATCTACACTGAGTAACAAGTCAAATAGTATAGTTTCTTAGTAATCTACACTGAATGACAAGTCAAATAGTTTCTTATAACCCAGAAAACCATTTATTATATCGACTGGTAACTAAATAATGCCTGGTGGTCTACTGGGCTGAGGCACTCCAACTGGATAGTTTAAATCTGAGGGATGGTTGGGGTTTATTGCTCATAAATAGATTAATGCCACTCAAGGGCAAGTGAGGCTGGTTATCTTTACTCCTAAATGTTGGGATTGAGTGTCCTAACCCTTGGCCCCTTCATTCCTCATAGCACAAAGGACAGTGGAACCCCCGTCACGCCTCCCTCCAAAAGTCTGCCACTAAGTAGCGGGGGCAAAGTTTTCTGGCCACATACCCTTGCCGGCGTCAACCCCCGTAACGTAGTGGAGTACGTTGTGTGATACATAAGACGCATATGGTGTAGTGCATAAGATAGTTAGAGGAAATGTTTGGGAGAGTATGCTCGTCTACCCTCTATGTTAGTGTCACACTGAAAAGGTCAGCAAAGGGGAATGATTAGATAGATAGTGAATATTAGCCATCAGAGGGATGTGAGAAGTACTGTACAGAGGTGACATATTAAAACAACTCTCTCAGCTTATGAATATTAGCCACCTGAGGAAAGTTCTGAGAAGTTAAATAATAAGCAAACTTCCATCCCCACCTGTGTGGTTCACTGTCCTGATGATACAAAAAAAAAAAAAAAAGAAAGAAGAAGAAGGGGGGGAGGAGTGCGAGGCAGCAAAAAGACATTAAACATTTTTAAAGTCACAGTTGCTAGTGTATATGTACAACTAACTAGGCTACAGTAATTATAGGCTACAAGAATTAACACACTGAGTCTAGACATACCTTTTTCATTTTCTCCTTGCAGTCTCCTGATGAATGTATTCATGTTTAGGATGATTAATCTAACTGTTGGGATTAAATATAGCCTTAATAACCCTGCAATACAAGATACATACCTTATACTAAGTTAAAATCATCTGGCAGCTGCAGGGTAAAGTAAAAAGTATGCTGCCCAGCTTCTTGGGGTTAAAATAATCAGTTGATTAAATTTCAGGAGGGAAATAGATAAAAAAAAATGTACTGCTGGGGCACAAAATTCCTTGAGAAGAAGCAGGGTCACTCCCTTAGGGTTATATAAAATCCATCCAGTAATAAGTTTAGGTAGTACTGTAAGTGGGAGGTACTGCCGTGAAAGTGATGTGTAGCTACAAACTTGTTAACTAGCCACACAATCATCACTTTTTGGTAGGAAACATTAAGCCACAATAATCGATTTGTGATTTTTCTTCTCAGTGATAGTAGGGAACATTCAGCCACAGTAGAGTCGCTTTGTGATTTTCTTCTCAGTGACTGTATATGGAGTTACTCTAAGCTGAGACTTTCACTCTGTTACTTGACCTTATTAAACATCTCAAATTGCTTTTTTCCTAAAAGCTTTTAGTAACTGCTGGGGAGTAATTAGCTGGTTCTGGCACCTAGTTTAGCTTTTGGTTCACAGGAAACATCAGCTGTACCATGGCCAACCCCAATAGAGGGACTATTACATGGAAGCATGGCATCACTTTCTTTATGTATGTATGCATGAAGTGATTAATTCGCTTTTTGATTCAGCCGGCTCCATTATCATAAGATCCATTTTAAGAACTCCCACCTGAAAAAGGATTTAACAAAACATCAGGGATGACTAAATATTATCTTATCACATCATAACTACTGCCATCCACTAAATCATTTATGAATGGCATATCACTGAACACAAGTAACAATAGTCAGTTTACTTTCATTTGACAGAAATGAGCTGCTCTCAAACTGAGTAAGTCAGTGAGCCTTAGATATGAAGTATGGATGAGCCTCCTTATTTACCATTCAAATTAACCTTGCAATCTGACTAAACCTGGCCATCAACTGAGCTAAAAGAGGTTACAAAGCTTTGTCAGATGAAAATAAGTTTACTATAGCACTGAAGATTTACCTTCCCCTGAAATACAGTAAAAGTATTAAACTCGAGGTATTAAGTTTCCTTCACCTGTTAAGGAAATGGCTGCTTACCATCATCCTGGAAGGTACTATAATGGCATGGGGTCAAAGCCAAGCAGTAGACCAGGTAATATCCTTTTGTACTTTTTCCCTACCCTTTCTCATTTTATCCATGCCTACCCTTCTCCACTCCTACTTCTCCCATTCCTTCCTGTCACATATTACTCTTCTGTTTAGGTGACTCCAAGCCAACTCAACTGTCAAGCATAATGGTTTCCTGTAACCCAGGAAACCATTTACAACCCAAAAGGGTTTTTACTGTTCTCTACTGACACCTCGTACTCACAGCAATACCCAGGAGGTCTAGAAGTCCATGTAGTTCATTTGATCAAGCCAGGTCCACACGGTTAACCTAATCAAACCAGGCCCATACTGGTCATCTTCCACTCAAGCCAAGTCCACTCAGATTATCATCTTGCTTCATGTTGCATCACTCCATCAATGTGTGATACAGGGAAGGAGAAGGCATCAGGTCACAACACATGCTGCTAATAAAACCCACATACCAAAAGCTTCTGAAAAGAGACAGCATTATTTTGTGCTCCAAAAATAAAGGGTTTCAATTCCTAACTGTCTACCAAGACCTACCTGAGCCCAAACATGATTTAACTCACAACCTGATGACATCAGGGGTTGCTCCAGTGATGATTTTTGATGCTACAATGACAGATTGACTTAGGTCCACTAACCCATCGATGACTTAGGTCCACTAATCCACTGATGAATACGGTACAGAAGATAGGTATCTGAAACAAGACATTAACTTCTATTAGTAGAGTACTTTCATCACTTCCTCTTCTGTCTATCTTTCCTTCACTCTTTCCTCTTTCTTCTGCCTATGGGTGACTTTACACTCCCTAATCTGTCTTTCTTTCCTTCATTCTTTCCTCCTCCTCCTGCCTATGGGTAACTCTACACTGAGTGATAAGCCAAATGGTTTCCTGTACACCAGGAAACCATTTACTATGCTGGGTGGTAACCAAATAACCAAATTATGGCACCTGGTGGTTAGTGGGTAATTAAGGTGCTCCAATCGGATTGAGCCTGTGTTAGTTTATATCCAAGGGGTGGTTGGGATTTATTTAATGCCACTCAGGGATGAGTGAGGCTGGTCACTCTCATCTTAAAAGTCAGAACCAACTTGCCTAGCCCCGGGTTCCTACGCTCCTCATGGGGCGGCATGGGATTGGATGGATGGATGGATTGATGGACTTTCATCACTAGTATCGTTATCATTTTGACCTCTTTTTCCTCCTTAGGATGGGGTGAGGCAGTCCACAGGGCTCACATTCAGATAAGCCTGGGATTGTAACTACTACTGACCTAAGATAAATAAAACTGGAAAAAGTAGCAAGCACAAAATTATTTATGGGACTGAAGGAGACAAACATAAAACTGGTTTGTATTTCAAGTGGCTTAGGAGATTTCACATTCCTTCCTTAGCAATGTATTTTGTACAATATACTCGATATCCTCTTGTATGTTATTGATGCAAATTCTGTCTACATAATAATTTAACTGATATAGGAAATATTACGGTAAAATAAGCTAAATATTAACTAAGGAAGAGATGCAAAGAAACCTACTAAGCCACCTTGGACAGCCCCTAAAGACAATTTTAAATCTACTTACTTGTTATTATTTAGATGGCACGCAACATTACACTTGGTCGATCCTCATCCACGATTGTGTTGACGGCCAATTCCCAGGGCAGGAGGCACCACTGATGCACAGACCAAGCTACCAACACAACTCACACATCACAAAAACTTCTGAAAAGAGACAGTGTTAGCTTGTGCTCCAGCCAAACGATTTGTATTCTGGTCGGCGCAGAAATCTTCGTATTATCTCCTAAGTGATAAGTTTTGCATACTGCACCATACTGTTCACTTGGATGTCACTCAGGTGATACTGACATAGGAGCAAAAGTAACATACAAGAGGATGTAAAGGTGCAATATGCAAAATAATTCATCTAGGAAGAGGTATTACAAAATCTAGGCCACCAAGAACACAAATCTTTCCATTTTCCTAACAGTTCCTACCAAGACCTATCTGAACCCTAACAAGACTGATTTAACTCACGACCCAACGACACCAGGTGTTGCTCCAGCGCTGACCCAATTTTGTATCCATGTGGTCAATTAATGTCCAGTTTACATCCAGTGATCCAGCACTGAGAGCTGTTATGGTGAGTCAGTATCTGGAAAAGCACAGTACAATATACAGGATTAGAAACAAGTGCATTAATCATTTGCATTTGTTTCGTTTTGTTTTGTACCATTTATACAGGCTCCTAACTCAGTCCTTTCCCTCTAAGGTCACACTATGACCTCATCCCAGGTTTTTTCTTTTGTCTGCCTCTCTCAACCCTACCCCAGGTCTTTTCTTTTGTCTGCCTCTCTCAACCCTACCCTCAACATTCAAACTTCTCTCCTTCCACACCCAATTGTCATCTTCCATCCTCTCCACATGTCCAAATCATCTCAATCTACCTCTCCTCATCACAACTCCAATACATTCTAGTCCCATCCTTCCTCTCAACTCTTCAATCTCAATCCTAGCCCTCCCCTCCAGGTCTCAGAACCAAGGATGCACCACACATCCATTTAATCACTGTCATTTCTGTACATTTGAGGCTATGAATATCCTCTTCCTTTACTGCCCAATTCTCTCATACCATACAGCATTACACTCCTAACACATGCCTCATACAAAGATCCCTTACCGTGAAGGGGGAGCCCTAAAAATGTCAGGAGAGGTAACAGTTCCCTGAACTTCCTCCAACCACTCCTTACTCCAGCCCCACCTCCAGCATATAGCGTAAAATATCAACCAAACAACAAAACTCTTCCACATACTCAAAGAGTCTCTCCAGCAAGATCAATCCTTTCATGCCTGACAATTTCTACATGCTCTCCCCAACACACCACACAAACAAAACCAGCACTATCTCGCTGTCTACCTCTAATATCACTACATCTCTAATGCACCCACTTATCACAAACACTGCACAGGATGGAATTACTTCCCATATTTTTGTGGCAAACTGCAAGTGGCCATATTCCCACTGCTTTGACAATACTGCCACCAGCACTTAATATCACTTCTTTTGTTTTATCTGCATTTACTCTCAAACACTTGTGCTCCAGTCCAACTCTCCATTTCCTACATCTTCCTCCTTTTCATTCTCTACAATCAACAAGTCATCAGCATGCACCATCTCCCATGGGCGTCCGTTTCTGAAGTCATGCGAGAATTTTAAGCACCACGACAAACAATGAGGGGCTCAAGACTGACCCCTGATGCAATCCAACATTCACAGAAAACTCATTGCTCAAATCTCCATTCATTCTCACCTGGGTGCAAGAACCCACATACATAAACCACAACCACTATAACCATCCACTCCTTGATCCCAAGCTTTGTACCTCCATTTGACTATGCCAAAGGCCTTCTCCAAATCAATAAAGACAAAGTACAGCTCCCTTTTCTTTCTCATATATTTTTCCTGAAGTTGTCAGACAATGAATATGTCATCAGTGGTCCCTTTGATTAGCATAAACCCATACTGCATGTCATCAGTATTCACTCTTTCCTTTATCATTCCTTCTAAGACTCTCCATTAAATTCATTTTCTCATCCAAAAATTTCATGCCTCCATTATTTCCTTTTTTCAGGGCATCACCCTTGCACACAAATCACATCACATTCTTCAGCCAGTCATCTGGGACAACAAACTTGTATATAATCCGATTTCTCAAATCAGTAATTAAACCCACTCCTTTATCTCCTGAAGCCTTTAATATTTCAGCAGTCAACCACGACACACCTGCTGCCTTCTCAAACTGCATCCTGCCTATTGCCCTGCTCACAACAGCAGCATCAATCAAAGTCTAAGGGCCGAAAATTGGATCCGCTGACTCCAGACTTTCCCTGTTCCAGTCAAATGCTCATTCAGCAACCCATTTTAATGCTTTCCCCATGCATCCTTAATATCCTCACTGTCCACTACTACCTTTCCGCCATCAATTTTCACACACTGCTCACCTATGATATTCTTGTTTTTCCTCTTCATTTGATTTGCCATCTTAAACACTACATTCTTCCTTTCTGCACTACATATATAGATAAGCCAGTTATGTCTCTGAGACTCCGGTTATTCCCTCTACACCTCCTTTCTACCTCTTCACTTGGCAGAAAAATATGCCTCTCCAATACCACCCTTTTTCCACTTCCAGAAGTCTTCTTTTCTCCTTAACTTCAGCTTCTACACCCTCATCCCACCACCATCTTACCATATGTCTTGGAGGGTATCTTGTCCATCCACACACTGAATTGGTAACTCTCAAGAGACTGTTCTTCAGAGCTCTGTATTGTTATTTAACACTTCTGTCCACAGGTCCCTATTGAGGCACCACTCTAATGATCTCGCTATTGAATGCATCCCTTACTGTTTGCTTTTTCAATTTCCATATTTTCTTTCTGGGTGCAAAGGTCCTCTTATTCACCATCTACTTCTTTGGCAACATCACGTATCAGTAACTTGTATTGCTGCACAAAAGCTTTGCTCCCTATAACTTTAACATCCTTCACCAACCTCCTATCAGCCCTCCTCACCAAGTACAGTATCAAGAACAAAATATCATAACTAACCCTTCCTGTCTGAAACAACTTTCCTAAGCTGAATAAATCATCATGAAGTAGCAAGAATGAAATACCATAAATACATCATGGGACTGATAGTCCAGATTATACACACTGTAATGGCAAAACGAAAGCTACTGTACTTACATTTTTTAATTTATGTGACTGGTGACAGTAAACTTGGTCGACTCCCACCAGGCGATTTCGTTGACTGCCAAACCAGGATCAATCCAGCCACAACACACCTAGGAGAAAAAGAAACACACACACACACACACACACACACACACACACACACACACACACACACACACACACACACACACACACACACACACACACACACACACACACACACACTGGCAAACATTCATAACTCTGTCTCTACCCCTTTATCTCTCTGCATCTCACTCTACATTTACTCTGCATTCTCTCCACCCCAACCCCTGTCCCTCCACCACTTTCATCCACACTCACTATCTTGCATTCTCTCCACACCAGCAACTTCCTCTGTTTTAACTTCCACTCTTACCACCATCTCACATTCTCTTTATTCACAAACACCTCACATTCTCTCCTCTCACAAACATCTCACATTCTCTCCACTCACAAACATCTCACATTCTCTCCCCTCACAAACACCTCACATTCTCTCCACTCACAAACACCTCCCCTCTCCACTTAAGAATTTCTATGGGCAAACGGCATTAACTCCGCCTCCCACTTCCACTCACACACCAACCTAGCTACCCTATACTGGCTTGTCATGGGCACCCACACCCAATCCCATCCCTGCACAGTTACCACTAGCCTTGTGCATCTAACTAGCCCATACCCCTAGAAAAACTGATTTTGTGGCAGTCAGCACATGCCACATCACTGCACTATAGGCTAGCTATGTGCACACCCATACACCATCTCACCTAGTTGTGTACAGGTACCCCTAACTGCCACACACCTTAAAGAACTATCTATCCTGTGCCCTAATATTCTGAATGCAGTCTCTACTAGCCCTATAGCAATCTATCTCTCTGTACTATTTAAATGCTTGCCATGAAGTACCCAGACACTACCAGCATGACTTAAGGGTCCTTACTCACCCATCCCTGTGCACAATAAGCCAAGTGGAAGAAAGACTCCATTTTTCCTAAAAGATTTTTCCCAACTGACCTCTTCATCGATGTTTCATCTCAACCTAGCTTTTCATCATTTTCTCCTCAACCAAGAGACCATCAATGATGATCTCTACCAAGCAATGTGAGTCTCCTTCCAACTGCTTCAAAAATGTGCATCAATCACGCTCTCCCATCCCACCCCCAACATTACCTATACAGAGATCCTTGTGCTATGCACCAGGACCTTTCAACAAGCTCTCTCTTGTTATCCATCACCATTCTGCTACCTGGCAAGCAAAAACACAGAAGCCCTAGCCTGATGACAAGCTGTGTATTCCCTAGTCTGGTCATAAACAGTTCCAGAAGGGAACAGCATGGCTAAACCATTCCACAGAACGGACTGGTTAAACCGTTCCATACGGAAACGTACCATCCTAGCCGTTCCATACAGGAACACATTAACACAGTAATCTGTTCCAAACAAAACACTACCTAACTATCCTTAATCCTAAGTACTCACATTTACCCTTTCCTTTGTGAGTCCATGCCTCACCCGCTACCACCAGTCACTGCCTCTCTGCCATGCTTCCATCCTATGGGAGAGAGACTGGGAAAAAAAAAATCATTATTCATGTTCAGGGAAGTGTTTTATGAGCCTAACAGCCTAACACCCTAGCCAAGTACAGAAATCAAATTCAACACTCACCACCGGCGATCTTGACTTAGCGTTGGGTTGTGAAGGGTTGCTCCCGCGGAGTGATTGTTTATGTCCTACCTGAAAATAAAAAGGTTCATTAGGAAAAAAAACATTCTATCAACAAATATTCATTAACCATTATATTTTACTTACAAGTAAATTAAAAGCAATAATGTTTCACTTGCAAATACTATAAATGAAAACAATTATTTATTATAAATAAAGTTCTGGATAACCAATCCACCTCTACCAAATGTTGCTACTACCATGCCCTCCCACCCCAGCCTTAGTATGATTCATATCGTTTATAAAGGTTCCAACATGCTTGCATGCATCAGCCTTGGTCATCTAATGGCAGCTCTCCATGCTGCTCGATCTCTGGCAGCCTCCCTATTCTGGCCCTTAACCCTGAGGCCTCACTCAATGACCTTGTCTCAGGTCTTACAACCTTCACACTTCTCACTTTGCACACCGAATTATCATCCATCATCCTCTCCACATACCCAAACCATCGCAATCTGCCCCTGCTCATCACAACACTAATACACTCCAGTCCCATCCCTCATCTCAAAACTGGGTCAGGATGACAATTTTCCTTTTCCATGCCAACCTGCAATACCACTTTCAAGACTAACTATATTGCCAATACTGTGCTGGGAATCAAACCCCGGACTCTCAAATGAGAGCCTGGCAGCTCCATTGTACCATAACCAAGCTAAAGTTCTCACCTGGTCATGGGACAGAGGTAAGCTGGAAAACTCTCATCTGAGAGTTTCGGGTTCAAGTTCTGGCACAGGAATGGAAATAGAGTTAGTTGACTTTTCTTGTGGTATAACTGGTTTCTCTCATCATCGTTTCATCGTTTCATTTTTAAAGGCTCCAACATGCTTGCATGCGTCGGCCTTGGTCACCTAATGGCGGCTCTCCACGCTGCATGATCCATTGCAGCCTCCCTGTTCAGTCCCTTAACCCTGAGGTCACACTTAATGACCACGTCCCATGTCTTCCTCGGTCTACCCCTCATAACCCCACCCCCAATACAGTATTAACACTTCTCGCCTTCCACACCCAATTATCATCCCCCATCCTCTCCACATGTCCAAACCATCTCAATCCACCTCTCCTCATCACAACACCAATACACTCCAGTCCCATCCTACCTCTCAACTCTTCCATCGTAAACCCAGCCCCCCCAGACCTTGGACGCAGGGACGCACTACACATCCACCTAATCATTGTCATTTCTGTATGTCTGAGCCGACGAATATCCTCCTCCTTCACTGCCCAGGTCTCACTACCATACAGCATTACACTCCTAACACATGCTGCATACAAAGACCCCTTAGCTCATAGGGAGAGTCCTCTCAATGTCAGGAGAGGCAAGAGCTCCCTGAACTTCTTCCAACCACTTCTCACCCTTGCCACAGAGCTAACTCCAGCCCCACCTCCAGCTCACAACATGTCTCCCGAATAACAAAACTCTTCCACACACTCAAGAGATTCACCAGCAAGTTCAATCCTTTCACGTCTGACAATCTCCACCTGCTCTCCCCGACACGCTGTACACATAAAATCAGCATTATCTCACAGTCTACCTCTGATACCACTACATCTCTTATGCACCCATTTATCAAAAACACCGCACAAGATGGAATTACTTCCCACGCCCTTGTGGCAAACTGCACATGGCCACTCTCCCTCGTCTTTAACAGTACCGCCACCAACCCTAGATATCATCACTTTTGTTTTATCTGCATTTACCCTTAAGCCCTTGTGCCCCATACCATCTCTCCACTTCCTAAACCTTTCCTCTGCCTCCCTTTCGCTCTCTGCAATCAACACCAAATCATCAGCATACAACAACTCCCACGGGAGTCCATTTCTAAAGTCACGTAAAAGGGCTTCAAGTACCATGATAAACAACATGAGACTCAAAACTGACCCCTGATGCACACCAACATTCACGGAAAACTCATCACTCAAATCTCCATTCACTCTTACCTGGGTGTGAGCACCTACATACATAGCCATAAGCACCCTAACCAGCCACTCCTCCAAGCCAAGCTTTCTCACTGCCCACTTCACCACCTCTCTAGGGACTCTGTCCAAGGCCTTTTCCAAATCAACAAAAACAAAATAAAGATCCCTTCTCCTACCAATATATTTTTCCTGAAGCTGTCGAACAATGAATATGGCATCAGTGGTCCCCCTACCTGGCATAAACCCAAACTGCATCTCATCAATATTCACTCCTTCTCTAATCATACTTTCTAAAACTCTCTCCATTACCTTCATTATCTGATCTAAAAGCTTTATACCTCTATAATTTCCTCTTTCCAGGGCATCACCCTTCCCTTTATACACATTTACAATTACACTCTTCAGACAATCATCTGGGACAACACACTCATAAATAATCCTATTTATCAGATCAGTGGCTAACCTCACCCCTATATCGCCTGAGGCCTTCAACATTTTGGCAGTCAACCCAGACACACCTGCTGCCTTCCCCACCTTCATCCTGTCTATTGCCTCACTCACAGTAGCAGCATCAATCAAAGGCCAAGGGCCAGACACTGGATCTGCTGGCTCCAAACCTTCCCTGTCCCAGTCAAACTCCTCATTCAACAACCGGCTATAATGCTCTCTCCATGCATCTTGAATATCCTCACTGTTCACCACTACCCTTCCTTCATCATTCTTCACACACTGCTCGCCTATAATATTCCAATTATCCCTCTTCACCTGACCTGCCACCCTAAATATCATATTTTTCCTTTCACCATGATTTAGGTTATCAAGTAAAAGGTTATCAAGTAAAAGTCTCTGTGACTCAGACTTTGCCCTGTATACCTCTCTTCTAGCCCTACGCTTGGCAGCCAAATATTCCTCTTTGCTACCACCCTTCTTCCATTCCCGGAAAAGCCTTCTTTTCTCCTTAACTGCAGCTTCTACACCATCATCCCACCACCAAGTTACTTTATGTCTTGGTGGTCCTTTTGTCCAACTGCATGTTACATCAGTAACTCTCAAGAGATTGTTCTTGAGGGCTCTGTACTGTTCATTAACGCCACTGTCTACAGCTCCCTGTTCAGCCACCACTCTCCTCATCTCGTCATAAAAGGCATCCCTTGCTACTTGGTCTTTCAGCTTCCATATTTTCCTCATAGGTACATAAGTCCTCTTTTTCATCACTCGTTCTTTAAGCACCATATCACAAATCAACAGTTTGTGCTGCTGCACACACTCCTCACTTCCTATAACTTTAACATCCCTCACTAACCTCCTATTGGCCCTCCTAACCACAAAATAATCTATCTGACTGCTATTTCCCCCAGACTCATACGTAATTAACCTACTGTCTCTTTTCCTAAAATATGTGTTGCACACAATCATGTCTGTTGCCTCCCCAAACTCAAGTATCCTTTCCCCTTCTGCATTCCTTATACCATACGCACATCCCCCATGCACTCCTTCATAACCTTGTGCTGCTTCACCTACATGACCATTTAAGTCCCCTCCCAAAACCACTATCTCATCATCCCACATACCACCCACTACACGTATTAAATCATCCCAAAATCTATCTTTCTCTGCTTCATCCAATCCTGCCTGTGGAGCATATGCCGATATAATCACAGCTATCTTTCTACCAAACAGAATTTTCACTACCAATATCCTATCGCTTACTCTCATAACATTCATAACATATTCCACCCATTTCTCCGCAACCATCACACCAACACCTCCATATCCGTCTGTGCCCCCCTGCGAAAACAACTTATAGCAACAGTCCTTCCCAACAATCTTTCTGGCTGATCCACCCCTGTACCGGACTTCCTGCAAACACGCCACATCCACCCACTTCCTACTGAATGCCTCGACAACTTCTCCCGCTCTTCCCCTCAAACTTCCCACATTCCATGAACCCACCCTCATCCCTCTGGGTGATTTACTGTCCTCAGGCTTGCTTTGAAACTTATTCTTGTGTTTTGTCATATTCAGTATTAATAAAGGGGGATAGACATACCACAGGTCCCACTCACTGCACAGTGCCAGGTCCAGGCAATGGATCTGGGACCCCTAGCCCACAGGCTTACCAGTGGCTGTGGTAGTGGCCTCGGGGGACCCTGCCGGGACAGCTGCAGGGACATCCTCCAAGCGCGCCTTGGCACTGCAACTATCCCGCCATTATACACCCACTGATAGGGCAGCCTCCAGGGGCGCTACTCCCAGGTTCGGGCCCCTCTCTATTGGGCGGAAGCGGCAGCCTGGGAACCGCAATCCCCTGTACACTCTAGCACAGGCCCGAGCCCTATCTCACCCTTTAAAACACCACACCTGCAATTCAGCCCACTATTAGCCTTGTCACAACAGCTTTTAAGACACTACAACAGCAATTCCACCTTGTGGTAATCCCAGTATCACAGCTTTCAAGACAATGCACTTCACTTGATTTACTGCTGCCTACTTCTTCCATCATGCCTATCATTCCTTTTCTGTGTCTGTCCTCCTCTCTTCCAATTTCTCACATCCTTCCTGTTATTATGTATATATTAATTATTATTCTTTCCACATGAGGTAGCTCTTCACGAGTGACATGCCAAATGGTTTCCTGTAACTCAGGAAACAATTCATAATGCTGAGGGATACATGTTAATCATATACCCAAATTTTAATAGGGTTACATGGAGCCTAGTATTGTGCCCTGTTAACTGGGTAGAGGGATACAAATACAGTCCACCCACTAACCAAACATTTACACTAATCCACAAAGCTGTGGCAAGGCACCATCAGCTGCATGGGAACATCAGTTCACTGCATGGGGCAGCTCAGTAGGGGCAGTTGCGCGCCTGTAGTTGGTAGGTTTGCTCTTTCTGTCAGACTGGAGTAGCAGGATCACAACATAATCATCCATCCAGTTTGAAAAGTATCCATCCATTCATCCATCATCCAAGCCTACGTCCCCCCATGAGGAGCAGAAGAGCCCGGGGCTAGGCAAGTTGGTCCTGACATTTAAGATGAGAGTGACCAGCCTCACTCATCCCTGAATGGCAATACATGAACAATAAACCCCAACCACCCCTTGGATATAAACCTACACAGGCTCAATCCGACTGGAGCACCATAATTATCCACTAAACCACCAGGTGCCATAATTTGGTAATATGGTTACCACTCAGCATAGTAAATGGTTTCCAGGTGTACAGGAAACCTAAGGTGAATATAATCATCCAGAGATAGGTCGAATGATGTTAGCAGACTAATGATTGTTCTTCCTGATGCACCAAGCTCATTTGGACATGAACTTGGTGGACTGCAAGCTGAAATTGCCCTTCTCCAGCAGTCCACAATCTATTGTATGGGAGACAGGAGCTGAGGGCAAGTCAGGGGGCTAATTAATATCATTTAAAAATCTCAAGCTATCTGACTATATTTGTGCCACCACATGATGGCATCCCGCTCCAGTACCACATCATATTCATTGGGATAACTTACGTCACTTTAAAATATCAAGCCACCTGATTACATATGTGCTACCACATGAAGGCATCCCTCTCCACCACATCCAATTCAACATACAGTATTAACTAATGCTTATTTGAAATCCCACCTTAACTGAAGAGATGAACTGGCATGGGGACGATAATCCTCTAGTCGAGTCCCCATACGTTGCCCGCTGCCTAGCTGGAGACGATTCGCGCGGTAATAATACAGTATGGTACCTGCAATACCAAAAGAAAAATCAGACATTAAATCTCTCTATATACTCTATTGGTTTTAATGAGGTGTAAAACTCCCATCTCTCCATCTTGAAAAGTGATCTGTAACAGGGGATTAACACTACAGCCATGGTATTGTACTGTCTTATTCTGCAACTGAGCTATGGGGGAAATGCTACAAAAGTACTGCACAAAAATCTCTGTCAGGTCAAAATGAAGGAAATACAGTATAACCATAAGGATTACTGTACAACACATTACACTCATTGCTCAGTTTTCAGAAGGGTTATTTTACAGGCATCCCCACAAATGACACAATCCACAAGTAATAATCTCCACCCAAACGGGCCACTATAGTCATAATTTAACTAGTCATCCTCCAATTTGCATGCACCCAACTTGCACCGATACAACTATCATGGCAACTAAAACTGCATCCTCAATCTATCTACCGTAATCCCACTAAAATCTGACCCTGCATTACCTGACAAGCATCATTATCCGATAGAGAGAGGGAAACAAAAATTCTGGCTGAATGAGAACAATATCAGTTTTTTGCTGCAATATTCGACAGTGCGTATGGAAACCGTTTCTCAAACCAGCTGCCATTCCCCACAACACCCCTGTACAACTGACGATGTCTGCCAAAACAAAGACCGCTACCCACTCCACCTCAGTCACATCTGCGTGTTGGTGTTTAGTAAGTTAGTTTCACTCGCAGAAAACAAGCCAGCAGATGTTGGTGTTCATTAAGTTCGTCATGGAGTTTGTTGTCTTTCTTGGTGCATCAGGAGCTTTTCCAGGGGGCTATGTTGCTTGCCTATGTGCTGGCACATGTGTACTGTACATGTCTATACTGTAGCTCCTTCTTTGAAAAATAGTATAATGTTAACGTAATTATGCATGCAAGTGACCAGCCAGTTTCATTTGTCTTACGTAGCTAGATACCTGCTTTCGGTTCTACCCTTACCCATCTATGCATCTCACTCGCACTTTCAAATAATAAGAAAATATTCTTAGTGCCTGTAGCTTCCGTGTCCTCCCATGTCCCTGGCTATCCTATTGTGCCCTCAGCTATCCTCCCGTGTTCACAACTATCCTCCCATGTCCCCCGCTGTCCTCCCATGCCCCCAGTTATCCTCTCATGTCCCCGGCTGTCCTCCCATGCCCTCAGTTATCCTCTCGTGTCCTTGGCTGTCCTCCCATGCCCCCAGTTATCCTCTCGTGTCCCTGGCTGTCCTCCCATGCCCCCAGTTATCCTCTTGTGTCCCCGGCTATCCTCCCGTGCCCTCGGCTGTCCTCTCATGCCCCTGGCTGTTCTCTCGTGCCCTTGGCTGTCATATCATGCCCTTGGCTGTCCTACAGTGATCTCAGCTGTCCTATCATACTCCCAGCTGTCCTATAAAACCCTCGACTGTCCTATAGCGTCCTTGGCTGCCCTACAGTGCCCTTGACCATCCTCTTGTGCCCCCATCATGCCCTTAGCTGTCCTATCATGCCTTCAGCTGTCCTATAATGCCCTCAGCTGTTCTATCGTGCCCTCAGCTGTCCGATAGTGCCCTCGACTGTCCAATAGTGCCCTCAGCTGTCCTATCATGCTCTTGGCTGTCCTATAGTGCCCTCGGCTGTCCTGCAGCACCCTCAGATGTCATATCGTACCCCCCAGCTGTCCTATAAAGTCCTCAATTGTCCTATTGTGCCCTTGGCTAACCTCTCATGCCCTCAGCTGTCCTATCATGCCCCTGGCTGCCCTGTTGTGCCCCCAGCTGTCCTATAGAGCCTTTGGCTGTCCTACTGTGCCCTCGGCTGTCCTATAGCACCCTCAACTGTCCATAGCGCCCTCAGCTGTCCTATCGCACCCCCGGCTGTCCAACCATGCCCCTGGCTGCCCTATTGTGCCCCCGGCTGTCCTACCGTGCCCCCTGCCCCCAGCTGTCCTACAGTGCCTTTGGCTGTCCTACTGTGCCCTTGGCTGTCCTACCGTGCTCCCAGCTATCCTATTGCGCCCCCGGCTGTCCTTTTGCGCCCCCAGCTGTCCTAAAGCGCTTTTGGCTGTCCTACTGCTCCCCCAGCTATCCTACTGTTCCCCCGGCTGTACTACTGTGTCCCTGGCTGAACTACTATGCCCTCAGTTGTCCAACCACGCCCCAGGTTGAGCATGGTAAGGCGCAAAAACACATAGATGAAGAATTATTACATGGCTAGAAGCATAGTTAGATGGTTTAGAAGCATTAGTCAAGAACATAATTAGACAGTTAGAAGCATGATCAGATGGTCAGACACATGATCAGATGGTTTAAAGTATGATCAGGTGGTCAGGAACATGATCAGATGGTTAACCCTAGAATGCTTACGTCGGGTTAATTTCCCTGTTCGGCGATTTATTTATTTGCTATTTTGTTATGATAAAAAATGGGGAGAAATGGAGTTCCCCCGAGCTAAGCCCTGTATTGGACTATATAGCCCCGCTAGGGTTACAGGAGCGAGCTACCACTCCCGGCACGGCAGCCCGGGCGAGGCTCGAACTCGCAATCCCCCGATTACGAGTCCAACGCGCTACCACTGTGCTACCACTTTGGAGCTGTCCTTCTCTATACCTTCAATCCACCCTACCCCCTACCTACATAGGCAGTGGTGTGGTTTCATCTCGCATTTATCACCATGATATTTCGGTTTAAAGTGTTTTTTACCCGACAAAAGCATTTGTGTTACATTTTTTTTATTTTTGTGTTTTCCTTTTTTTTTCATATCCATTCATTCATTGCCAGACGCCATGTATCCCAATCGGGGTGGCCAAGGGCTTAGAGTTACTTGTTTTACAGGGAGGGGCACTAATCCTCCACCAACCCCACTTGACACGTAGGGATGCCAACAGCATCTGGTGTTCCCAGGTGGTCACCCATCCAAGTACTAACCAGACCCAGCGTTGCTTAACTTCGCTGATTGCATGGGAAGCGGTGTACTCATTTTTCCAGGTGTATAATTAGTTTCTGACTAAATCAAAGAGACTAAAGGGTGAAAACAATCTAAAAGACAATAAATTGATAAAAAAGGTGTTTCACAGGTATAATGTGGATTGTTTTTTACCCGACAAAAGCATTTGTGTTACATTTTTTTATTTTTGTTTTTTCTTTTTTTCTCAGGTGTATAATTTATCAGAGACTAAAGTGTACAGGGACTAAAATAGACTAAACTGAAAGAAAATGTCGAAAAAGAAAAATTCTCCCGGCGAAAGCAGTACTGTGAGGATAGTAACGTAAGCATTCTAGGGTTAAGATCATTAGATGGTTAAAGCATGATTAGCTGATTAGGAACATTAGATGGTTAGAAGCATGATATGATGGTTAGGAACATTAGATGGTTAGAAGCATATGATGGTTAGGAACACCAGATGGTTGGATGCAAGATATGATGGTTAGGAGTAGTTAGATGACTGGAAGCAAGGTTAGATGGTCAAACGAATGGTTAGATGATTGGAAACATGATTAGATGGCTAGAGGCATGGTGTGATGGTTACATGCATAGATGGTTAGAAGCGTGGTTTGATGGTTAGAAGCATGGTTTGACGGTTAGAAGAAAGTTCTAATGGTTAGAAGCATGGTTTGATGGTTAGAAGAATGGTTTGATGATTAGAAGCATAGTTGGATGGTTAGAAGCATGGTTTGATGGTTAGAAGAAAGGTTTGATGATTAGAAGCATAGTTGGATGGTTAGAAGCATGGTTTGATGGTTAGAAGAAAGGTCTGATGGTTAGAAGAATGGTTTGATGGTCAGAAGCATGGTTGGATGGTTAGAAAAAAGGTCTGATGGTTTAAAGCGGGGTTTGATGGTTAGAAGCATGGTTTGATGATTAGAAGCAAGGTCTGATGGTTAGAAGCATGATTTGATGGTTAGAAGAAGGGTTTGATGGCTAGAAGCAAGGTTTGATGGCTAGAAGCAAGGTTTGATGATTAGAAGCAAGGTTCGATGGTTAGAAACATGGTCTGACGGTTATGAGTTCATATCGTGGTGCAAGGTTCACTCGACTCGGATTCAAACGCCCGCCCAACTGTCGGGTTCAAACGCTCGTCCAACTGTCTGAGGTTCAACGCCCGAGTTACTCCCCATAGCATCCGCGCGGCCTTCATACTTACCTAATGACGATTTAATACAGCTATGGAATAATATTTGATACTGAGGGGGCTAATTGAGGCTGCAAAACCTCCAACGTAGCAAGTATCAGGTAAGCTCGGCAAGTCTCGGGTCAGCTCGGCAAGTCTCGGGTCAGCTCGGCAAGTCTTGGGTACGCTCGGCAAGTCTCGGGAAATTCAAATGAACGCGACGGCAAAGATCATCGTTTCATTAACAAAAATAACAAAAACCTCAATAATACATACATATACTCGAGAATACATTAACATATGCTAATTCAGTAAACAAATATATCACATAGACATACAAGAGGCATGCATCGACGACTGGCGCCACTCCGTCCGGCAAACATCACCCGAAGCCGCCAAGCATCCTCTATAAAGATCCTCAAAATCCTTAGTAATGCACACTTAAACTCAAGAATACGTTAAAATATGCTAACTCAATCTAAAAATATATAAAAACATAGCATATTAACATCCAGAAGGCATCGAAAAAAGTTGGCGTCACTCCGTCCAGGCGGCGTCACTAGAAACCTGCAGGCATCTTCTCCATACAAAACACAAAAATCCTTCACAAAATCTATCCTTATATAACTACAATTACTTGGTAATACAAAAAAGTACAAAAAATATAACACAAGCCACCAAATATAGCCAGAAAGGGCAATACCTACGAGAATTGTCACGCGAAGGTCCTTCCCCTGCGGCGGTTGTCTCCGAAGTGAGGCGATGTCGCCCGAGCGACAGGTAACCAATCAGCGATCACCTGCCCTTCGGCTTGGGATACGTTTCCCTTTTCGCCAGGTAACTAAGACAACCTCATTTCACTGATTTACACGACTACTGCCTTCCGTAGCTACCAAACTCAATACATACAAAAAACCTAAGCTAATTATGTACGAGAATTCTGAGCTCTGTATCGCAATATAATACCTTACGACACACAGGACACCGTAATAGGTGAATGGTGGCAATGATTCCCAGTTGGGTATCGAAATGAAAAACTCAGGTATCCATAATAGTCTCCTGCAAAGTTAAAGCCCTTCGTTTTTTTTTGTTATACTTAATGGTTTGTTTACTGATGGATTGGCGCTGATCAATTCCTTTACGTGAAGAGTTACTTAGGGCAGTTAATGAACTGGCAGGAAATTTGAGACGGGATAAGCTGCATAGAGATCACTTCATATATCCCCCCCCCCTTCCCTCCTACCCCTACCTCTCCACCTTCCACATCCCCGCTCCCTTTTTGTTTCTGATGTAATATACAATAACTGATTCAGATTTTTAAAGAGCTGACTTAATTTGGAGTTACTGAGGCTATAGGAGCAATGGCGGGAAGTTGGATACGGGGTGGGGATCTATGAAAAATGTGAAAAACCCATTTATGTCTCCTATGACTCTCCCTCAATCATCACCCCCCACTCCTCCTCTCCCCATTCCTCCCCCCTCCCCCTCTTCCTTTGTTTAGTGTTCCTCCTTTCCTCCGATACCAAATATGGAAATATCTACACAAAGAACGAATCTCCTAACGTAGGCTTGATTTTAGGCACGAATAAGACATAGGAAGCTCTTGCCCTGACAGGCTTCTTCATACATAGCAAAAATACTAGTGCCCTTGCAGGCTTATTTTTACAGAGGGAATAATTAAAGACACTGACGACCTTGCGATTACATGCTTTTGGAGGGGGGAGGAGAATAAGAGATTTTGGCTCTTGTCCTTGAAGGCTATTGTTTTATAGGAAAAATAGGAGGAGGAGGAGGATGGCCTCGTAGGTTTGCCTTTACAGGATGAATGAGAAACACGAAGATACTGGCACTTTCCATGTCTTCAAATATCAAACAGCTCGATCCTGATCCTCTCGTAAACATGATTTGTTTTTGCAGAAGATATTAGGAAGCTTTTACACTCCTTAGTTTCGTACATTTATCCATGCATAAAATACCGCAGAGAAACTGATGGGATATTGGTGGTAATTATCATTTTCAATATGAAGGCTTTCTCTTTAAACTGAATGATGGCGTTTAGCGACAATCATAATGTATCGTCCTGATGGAGTCACCAGAAGCTACTTAGTCTATAATGGACGCTTTCAAATGAAGTCTTTGTAATGGAGGTTGTTTGTTTCTTACCCCTTCATTACCAGCTCCCCCCTAAGCCGAATGTCATTACTTGCTGGAAGGAAAAATTGAATAATAATGATCTAAAATGAATGGTTGGACCTGAAGCGATTTGACTGGACCTGAATGAACCTAAAGTGATCTGAGTGGACCTGAATGAACCTCAAGTGATTTGACTGGACCTGAATGAACCTCAAGTGATTTGAGTGGACCTGAATGAACCTCAAGTGATTTGACGACCTGAAGTGGTTTGACTGGACCTGAATGGACCTGAAGTGATTTGACTGGACCTGAATGGACCTGACGTGATTTGACGATCTGTGGACCTGAAGTGATTTGGCGAGATTTTAAGTGATTTAACTGAACCTGAACTGACCTGAAGTGATTTGACTGGACCTGACTGGATCTGAATGGACCTGACGGGATCTGATTGGACCTGAAGTGATTTGACTGGACCTAGAGTGATTTGACTGCACCTGACTGGACATGAATGGACCTGAAGTGATTCTACTGGGCTTGAATGGACCTGAAGTGATTCTACTGGACCTGAATGGGCCTGAAGTGATTCTACTGGACCTGAATGGGCCTGAAGTGATTTGACGGGACATGAAGTGATTTGACTGGACCTGAAGTGATATGACTGGACCTGAAGTGATTCGACTGGACCTGACTGGACCTGAAGTGATTCGACTGGACCTGACTGGACCTGAAGTGATTTGGCTGGACCTGAAGTGAGTTGACTGGACCTGAATGGACCTGAAGTGATTTGGCTGGACCTGACGTGATTTAGCTGGACCTAAACTGAATTTAATGGGCCAAAAGTGACCTTAATGGACCTGTAGTAACTTTAAGCGACCTAAAGTGACGTTAATGGACCTAAAGTGAATAATGAACCTGAATGGCCCATTAAACAAAACGGTGCTGAATATACGAGTGTTTTACTGATTATTGATTATTAAAAGCAGTATTGGCAGAGAGAGAGAGAGAGAGAGAGAGACCCATCAGTCTGATGATTACTTTAGATAGTTTTCTTTCAGCCATCAAACGATTTTATTCATCTTCAGAGGCTTGTTGGAGTTAGGGGTTAGATTAAATGAAAGTGACTAGAAGAGTAAATACGTGAAGTGGAAGAGGGAGAGGAAGGGGGAGGCCAAGGATGAGATGGAGGGATGGAGTGGAGATATATGAGATATGGGTGGTGAGAGTTGGAGGTGGATGGAGAAGTTAAGGAATAAGTAAAGTAGGCCCCAACTTGCCTCCGTGCCTCCTACAGAAATTATGCTTCCCTAGGGCATAGATATATCAGATGGCAACATTAAAGAGGTTTAAAGGAAGAAAAAAATAATAATAATTGGCAAATGGTTTCAGACATCAGGGCAGTGTATGAATGGCATGCCAAGCCGTCAGCATGCTTTTCCCACGCATAAGATATTCCTAGTACTGCTTTATTTACCCATGCACTGCGAATCCAAGCATACAGAGGTTGCAAATATGGAGTTACTGTACTGCAACTTTTTCTAGCCAGGTGATACCCTAACTGGGAAAACTGGCAAATCAGCTTTCTGGGTAGTAGGCCAACTTATCCTCTCTTCCAAAGCTGCGTAATGGCATATAGTCCCAAGTGGAACTCTTCACTCCCCTTTCTAAATGCCTATCCATCCTCCTCTTCAGTTAAACACATACCTGTTTCTCTGTTTGAACTAAGAACTGTTCTTCCATTCTTTGTCCCGCTCTTCCCTACACAGAAGTAAACATATCGATATCATATGTCAATAATATAAAAAAAAAAACAAAGCTCTAGCAATACGGTAACCAATAAGGCGTAAAGCAGTGCCATCACATAAGGTACAGTAAGAGTTTGTGTGAGAAAGGTCTCTAAGCATTTCTGCTATACTGCATTTACACTAACCCCAAAAAGATCCCTGAATCCTTTCAGCTCAGTTAATAAGTGTAATTAGACTCCAGGGTTCATCTGATTCCTACCTCATAACTAGAACGGAATTTTATGTATAACCAGAACTTTATATCTGAGTTATGGGAATGGCCCTTCGTTTGGCCCATACTATACGAGGTGCTTCATCCTGGAGCTTTGGGCAGTCAAGAGAGTTTAGAAGGAAAGCTATCTTGGGAGCTTTTCCATGATAATTATTCAGTTTTGATTATTGAAAATATGCAGAAGACCAGAAGTCTGCAATATGGAGGCATGAGATGGAAGACAGGGACAGAGTCAACAGTGGTAAATCAATGCTAATGGTCAGTAGACATAAGGGGAAAAAAATGTTGTGGAAAAAGGTGAGGCACCTTTTGCTGTCTGTAAAACAAAGAACGGGTGAATCTTTTTCTGGATACAACTTGCAATAAATAGATCAAGATAGGTAGACTACGGGATGAGAAATTCCCAGTTTGTGTTAAGAAGGGCTGTTGATTCCAGGGAAATTGTTATTTAATTTATCAGGTGCTTGAAATGTGTGGAGGAGCTCTGTTACCTGGGGAACATGCTGACTGTAAAAAGTTTCAGGGTCTAGTTCCACAGATAGAATGCAATGTGGAAGGAAGAAATTTAGAGAAAAGTTGCCTTTCCTGATTACGAGGCTCTCCTCTCATACTAAGAGTATTCAGTACAAAACGTGTGAGAAGTGTCATGGTGTATGACAGTGAGATTTGGCCAGTAGAGAAGATACAAGCTGAATGAAAGGCACAGAAATCAAAATGTTGAGAATCATGACTAAGAAGCGGGACAGTGTATTGCAAGAGAGATGCCAAGAGGTATCGGAAATCATGCAAACCTGCAGGTTAAGATGATTTGGACATGTACAGAGGAATGTCGAAAAAGACAGGTTGAGGAGTCACAGGTATGAATTTGGAGAATGAATACCTAGAGACAGGCCATGTAATGAAGTCCTGACCATGGAAATATTGAGATAAAGTCCTGTAGGGTGACTTATAGGAAGCCCTCTAGGGTGACTTATACCATAAAGGGGGATTAATCCCCGAGCTAGACCTCATCAGATCATATAGCCCTGCTAGGATTACAGGAGAGCCCTACCCTTCCCAGCACAGCAGCCACCGGGCGGGGCGCGAACTCACAACCTCACGATTACGAGCCCGACACCCTACCACCGAGCTACCGCGCTCCCCACTTATATGATAAGGGACTCAGGAGGTCTGGTGTGGATATCTGACTGAGCGGGGTCATGGTTTAAGATCGTGACACATGGAGAGATGCTACCGTGCAAAAAGACTTAGACATGCTGGCATGGTTAATGGTATATCTACTGTTACATATGGCCCTGCTTCAGTTTTCTTCATGAATGTTTTGGTCCAATACCCACCGACATAAATATCCATTGTTTCATTGAACCACATCGTTTGGACTCTATGCCAACTGTTTGCCTTTTCTCGAGTGTTTGGAGCTTCATGAGCTAGTCTACGACCTTGCCTACCAAGAGAGGGGTTTGCACAGTTCGGCACCTATTTTGGTACACTCCCGGGTATTTGAGTCTTCAGCCAAGTCAAAAAGCTGTCATGTCTACTCACTTTCGTCTGTAGCTTATCGAGATTGTCTGTAAAGGATTACTACTCTCCGGACCTTCCTCTTCCATGCTCATGGCTGGGTTGGGGATGCTTAAGGGTACACTAGTCTGAATAAACTTGGCCATTTTTTTTTTTTTTAATCCCTTCGACTTATTATTTACTTCAGAATTGACTGGTTAATTGTATGGGGAGTTGAGTATGTTTAATAAGTTTATTTTACGGGTTTAGGTTTATTTTAAGGTTTACCGATTTTCATGGAAAATGGAGTATATAAAAAAGGTTAATCAAAGTTCTTATAGTGTGCAGCAATTTTCCTTTATCCTGACAAATAATTTTGTTGCGATACACAAACCAATCCAAAGGGTAAATGCAACACAAATTTTTAAAGGTGAAACTAAATTAATCATACTGTCGGTCGTATTACTACAGTAACATCAATGTCACTGCACTCAAACCACTAATCATATAACCTCAGTTTCCACATGGTACACTTCCTTGCCCCAGCCCCATTGCTCGGCAGATTTTCCTCCCATCCCACACACTTTTCTCTTTTACTCACTGCTTTCATTCTTAACCTCCCATCTGATATTTCAAGGTATGACAAACAAGCAGTAGGCAAACTGACTTATGTCAACGTGAAGTCCTTGGTAAACTACAGATAAATAACATCAAAATGCAACTGCAGGAGGCAACAGCTGTCTCCCTCTGTCTGTACTTCCTACTGCCTATGACCTACAGCCTTTAAACACAGGGTGTCCAGGCATCTTGTAATGAACAATCTTGAACTTTTTTTTTTGTTTTTTTTGGGGGGGGACAATATTGCAGGCTTCTGGCCTTTTGTTCCTTCTTCCTTGCATTTAAAAAAAAAGGAAAAATTGTAGGATTGGCTGTTCTAACAGATGAACACAAACCCATTACAGCACTAAACCCCATCAGTCCAGTGAGATAGAGCACTGTGTTTTTATTCTTGCTACCATTCATGCTTTTATTGATCTTAAGGAGAGAAGCCTGGTTGTGAAGGGGTTCATGGAGACAATTTCTATCCTATCACTATGAAAGGTTTCTCAAAGGTTAATAAAAACAGTAGGAATGAGCTAAATGTCATTGGACTCAAAGATTTTAATGATGTACAGCTGCCTGCAAAAGTTCCATTAATCCTCCTGACCTGTAGTAACCCTTAACACATTATTAATTTGGGTTAAGTTGCAAGTAACTACCGTATTATAATATGGCAGGTTAATTCAGCAGTCACTCTTAACTATTACTCTTAATTTCCAAAACTAAATATGTTATGAGCTACTGAAAAGGAATGGAATTTTTGCAGGGGGGGGGGGGCAAATTTTGGAACAAAAGTTTACTTACTACCGTACTTCAGCTTGTTCTCTTCACATTCAGGGCATCTCCAGCACTCCAATCTGACGTATCATATAAAAACGAATCATCTATGGGTAAAGAACTATACAAATCCTCTTATGGCTTAGACAACTAACCAGCAGGGTAAAGTAAAGAGTAAGAGGTGAAATATTAGGGAATCTTTTGTCTCTGAAAATACCTGTCTTCTCAATGAAGGATAAGGAGGTACGATGAAAATGCAGAGATTTATTACCATTATTACAACAGGATGATGGCAACAGTTACATTAGATAGCACCTGATAAGCAATATTACACTGTGATGGAGTAACATAAACAGTAATGTTATGCAACAATAAAAAAGTATATAACACACATTTCTCATTACAACTGCTAAAAAAATAAATGGCAGCAGTATATATATCCCATACTACCCCCTTCAAGGTGTAGGGTCCGAAGGTTAGTGCAGTACACTTAAGGGTAAATGACCAGCCCACTTCCCTTGACAACATTACATGATCAAAAAAACTCCAGTCACTTCTTGGGAATCAAACTTACGCAGGGCCATCACCAACTCAGGCATTCTAACCACTAGACCATCAAACACCTATATTTCTAATTGTAGAACAGTTGCTAGTAAAAATAGTATTCAAGTAATGGCACATACATACATATGGATAAATGGCCATATTATTATTAACCCTCTGATTGTGGCATTCCCCTTCAGTTAAATTACAATGTTTATTATGTGTTAAGTAAACACATATGTGGTGCTGGAGAGAATTGCCTTTATGTGGTGGCAGTGTTATTATCAGGCAGCTCCTCTCATTGGTTTTGCAAATGTCCCTCAACTTCCACCCGATTCCAGAAATGAGGATGGTGGACTGAAGGAGAGGCACAGCTTCAGCCTGCAGTCCACTGGGTTCACATCAGATGGTCCTCGGGCTACAACAACTACAACTACATACAGTACCTGAATTCATGCATGTGAATGGTTAATCAAGTTGTTAATCTAACAGCCAAAATATCTCCAAACTAAACAGAAATAGGCCGTAGTGTGAATAAAAACCCAAAGTTTGGCCACCAGAGTCAGAGGGTTAAAACTGAGAGTGTGCAGGGGTAGCCAAGGCAAACCCTCAATTTATGAGAGCAATTTTTAACATTCATGATAAGTGTAGTACATTCCTCAGCTGATTGTGCCTTGTAATGTGGCATGCAGGCTAATAACATCTACCATAATAGCCAATCCCATTTTACCCCCTTTGAGGTGCTGGAGTCCATGGCTAGATTACTTTGGTCCAGTATACTACAGTTAACCTCTTAAGTCTGATGAGTTTTATTTAGTTATTTATTTTCTATCCAGACATTCCTATTGAGCTCAAGGGAGACTTCCTGATCTGGAGGGAAGAGATATGATTTTAAGATACCCTTTCACTGCCTCAAAAGGAGGGTGGACTGCAGGAGGCCAGCTTCAGCCTGCAGTCCACTGGGTTCACATTTCAGATGAACCTGGGGCTGCAACTACTACTATTAATACTACTACTACTACTGTACTATATATCCTTCTAGAGCTGAATAAAATCATCTGGTAGCAGCATTAGTGAAGTGAATGGGATATAAGCAAATTCAACAGGATTGGGGCAGATGACAGCCAACCGCCCTTGGTAGCAATACATGATTTAAAAACCTACTGTCATATCTTGGGGACTAAACCATGGAGGACCATCGCTCAAAATGGGATGCAATAACCACCACACTGTTAACTCTCAGAAATCACTGGTCTGCATACCCCTTTACCTTAACAGTTTTCATATATGGACACAAATCTTACTGCTATTGAACATATACATATAAAACTTAAGTCTAAAATTGAAAGCATTGAACTCTGTAAGGCTTAACCTATGAACACTAATTATAGCACCAAATATTATCACATGATCTAGATACACACATCTCTGTATTAATGTATGCTCTGACAAATGTATGTTTGGTAGTGTGAGAACTTTGTGAACCAGCACATGAGGGCAGTCACTTTGGTGGCACAGAAGGCTTCATAACATCTTCCTTAGTGATATAGTTTGCATATTAAACCTTAACATTCTCTTGTACACTGTCTACATCTTTTCAATATCAAACATCTCTTCCTTTAGGATTTTATTTGCATATTATACCTCAACATTCTCTGGTACTCTATCTACATTCTTCAAATATCAAACATCTCTTCCTTAGAGATTTAATTTGCCAATTACACCTTAACATTCTCTTGTACGTTGTCTATCTCCTTTCACTATCAACACATCCTGCATCAATAACAATAAAGAGGATGAGGTGCACGTAAACAAATTGCTAAGAAGGTGTTACAAAATCTCCAACTCTCCCTGATACACACATCTCCAGCTAAATGTATGCCCTGACACAAAAGTGTGCATTTGTGCCCTAACACAAGCATATGATGGGAATTGTGGGTGTTTTGTAAGCTAGAATACAAGTCACAGGCTGAATAGTGTATAGCCTATTTGTTCGAACCTGACAAACATTCCTAACCCCCTTTCAGCTCAGTTAATGGACAAAAGTAGTTAGACTGGAGGGTGAATCTGACTAGTAACTGAGACTCATTCCTACTTCATAACTGTGGCTCACTGAATTTCACACAACCAAGACTTAGTATTCAAGTTGTGAGAGTGGCACAATTCCATCAAATGAAAACCAACCAACCTCGTTTTTGTCTGTGCCAGCCTTCTTCAACTGATGGCAGCACCGTTAATATTTATGCTTGACTTACTAAATCTGGCCCATACATATACTGAAGTTCTATAATATAATACTGATCATTTTAATCAATGCCTTTATCTCTACAACATTATCTTAAATATATACATAACAAAAGAGTAAATAAAGATTAACAAATTACTTAGATCTTGCATACTTTTTCTCACTCTGTTGCTGGTATGACAAAAATATGTATCAATCTAACACCTAATGTTTATTTCCACATCAGCAAAACAGAGGCCCAACACAAGGCTACTTGGTCCTGACATCAAGGTGAAAAGTAGCTTTGCATTCATGTGTAATGGGCTCTGGAATCTCATAATGAAAAGGTCTGAAATTTCATCACAACACACTAATCATTTCCAAAAATTTGCTCACTCTTGGCATTCTCTAACATGGAAATCTTAGGCAGAAGTTACTCCAAGCTGTTTTGCTCTTACGCTTTCGATAATTTCTCTTTCAGTTATGTACTTTTTCACTTTTCTACACTACACATGTTCTTTCACTTTCTAAATTATCCTTAAATTCACTCTGAAGGATCTTCTTTGGCATCTATATTATAAGATCCAGAAACAAAAAATTGGTAACAAGAAGGTAATAGTCGTAAACAGAATGACAAGTGAAATGGACCATGCATTCAGCCATTCATCATTCAATATTCCTAATTCAGTCTCACATATTAGTTTCATTATTCAAACAAACTACAAACAACTTAAATTAACAAGATACAACAAACTTATATTAACAAAACAGCACGTGCTACAATACACCAATATTTCAGAAGTATTTTACTGGCATATATTCCTGGTAAAGTATCTTAAAAACTTAATGATCAGAGAGTGATACTAGCACAGTAGGTCCCTATGAGGCTGAATTATGCTTTACAAACTCCACATCTGAAAAACTCAAGATCAGGGAGTGATACCAGCACAGTTCACCCCTATGAGGCTAAATTATGTTTTAAAACCCTTCATCTGCAAAGGGACCATAAAATCTTAATATAAATGTATGTCATTAGTATGAATAATATCCTTAAGCTTAGACTATTTCAGTGAATGAAATAGACAGTTTTAAACCTATTAACTGCACAGAGATTAGGCTGACTAAAATTGTCTTCAGGTAACTAAAATAAAAAAACACGTTGAACAGTTCATTACCATGAAAAGTCTGAAAATATCTTCCTACTAAGCAACATCACTCTGGCCTGCCAATACATTAATTCCATGAATCAGTCTTTAGAAGTGTTCATCCCTTCAGTCCAGCTGACTGATTTCCATTTTGTACACCATTTTTACACTACATACTTACTTGTTTTGTGGCCACCCCAAACGGGATTGAGGCGTCTGGCAATAGATAGATAGATAGATACTTAGTCTGATTTTTCCAGGATGATAATTTTTCAAAGTTATTCTTTTTTTTTTTTAACTCTAACCTAATTTAACTTATCCTAATCAAACTTAACCCAACACATTAACCTACAGGAATGACCATCTACCTAATCTAACCTGATACTACGAGAAGAAACCTGACCTAACCTTGATCTTTCCAGATAAAGAAAATGCAAAAACGGTACACAGAATGGAAATCAGCATCCAGGTGATATCCACTTCAGCTTACTCTACCTGCCACCAGATGATTAAAATCTGCTTAGGAGAGCTCTCTCTTGTTGGAGGGTGTTATAAAAGCTATATCTAACCCCTGCAGCTCAAGAAGTCCATCCTAAACTGAATAAAGCCATCAGGAAACAGTAAGAATAGAAAACATAAAGGGCATCCCAAGGTGAACGACTAAATGTGTCCTGCCACCAAAATAAAAGTCTTTGTTTGCAAGGACTGTGTATGGCCATGTAGGGCTCATCAGCACTTTCAAATAAACACACACAGATCTTTGCAATATTGTACTCTATTTATAAAAGAGATGAGAGGGTCAGCATAAAGGAGAATTTTTGTACATATATTCATGGCTTCTACTGACAGAGACACAAGGAGTTTTCCCAAAGTCTGACAAATACGTAGGAATCAAACCATCTGAAACATGTACCGGTAAAGATAGGGTTTTTACTGTATTCCACCAGTTGTAACTGTTCTTCAGACAAAGCTGGGAAAATGGCTGTGTCCCTGTTCATAAATAAGTGCAATCAATCACCACCACTGCTCAAGAATATTAAACAATGTCATTACAAAACATAACAATATTATTAAGTAAAATAATTATGCACATTGTAAAAGATATTAACGCATATAGCATATGCTGTAAACTGCAGCTATGTGGAACAGAATAAAAGCAAAATTAAATAAGTATAATTATAAGTATCATTATAAAAAGTTTACCTAACTTTTTCAAGAGTAAATGAGAATTTAACGCCATCAACCTAGTAATGCCTTTAATTCACTTATTTTGCTTCCTCCAGATGATATTATTCAACTTAGGAAGGATCTGTTATAGCAGAGAGAAATGATGAAGGTAATATCTATCCTCCCCAGTTCAGAAAGTTTCCCACACGCTGAATAAAATCATCAGGAGATGGTAAGAGTCCGGCAGAGAAAGCATCACCGAATTCCAGGGATTAACTTGTAAAATGATGTGCTGTACAGGACACATTAATAAGCCTGTGTGAAAATCTGAAAACATAATACAGTAAAACCTATGGTGAAAATAAGGTGAACACTTACAACAATGGCACTGCTGATTAAATATGTAAATTTGCTCTAAAAAATGAAGGCTTGTTATACAATCGTTTTAACTCTTTGAATTCAAAGATGTATTTTATGTTTTATACTTGCTACCACCAGATCATGTAAAAGAGCTTAGAAAAGACTTACCAGGATGGGGGCTGAGTCATTATTATGTATTTCAGCAAAACATATCTTTCCAAAGTTTGCCGAAGATTGTCTGGATGCACTGAGAACAGATGGATTCAAAGGGGTTAAGAATGTTATATGGCACTCTTCTACACAACAACAACATTATGCTACAAGCCATATCTATATAAACTTTATGACAGCAGCAATGAGTAACGTCCAAATATTGTGTTATTTAGAAATTCATAAAATACACTAAGCATTACTGGTAATTCAAAAATCTGTACCTTTTGTACAAGATCACTCTTCCATCTGCACTATGATAGAATTACAGCACTAAATCACCAGTATATATAAAGCACCATCACACCAATTACAAAAATTAAGATATCGTATATTTCTATAAATCTAATATCACGCAATACTACTCAGGGATGAGAAAGGTTGATCACTCTCATCTTAAATGTCAGGACCAACTTGCCTAGCCGTGGGTTCCTATGCTCCTCACTGGGCAACACAGGGTTAGATGATGAATGAATGAATGAATGTTATTATTCTATCTTTAAGCCCAGAAGTGTTGAAAATTCAAATCATCCTTAACTCCTTGCATCCAGGTGACATAATTTATAACTCACTTGATGCTAACAGACGATTTTATTCAATTCTGGAAGGTCCTCTTTTACTAGATGAGTTTATTAATACTACAAATAACCCCTTCAGTTATAAAAGTCTATCCTAAACTGAGTAAAACTGTCAGGAGATGACAAGAGTGAAGCAAAAGTATCATCCCTAGACTCATTAGGATAAAGGACGACACTAAAAACGGGTACGATAGCCCCTATTTTATGGAACTATTTTAATTGCTAGATGTGATCAGCCTGCATCCCACATTACAAAGTGTAGTATATTCTATAATGATCACATGCTTCAGAGAGTAATGTAGAAATAATGGGGGCTTGCCTATACCTTCGAGTTTTCGGCGTTAATAATGCAGGACAGTTTTTGATAGCTAAACAAGACACTACTGCTTGAGATTTCTGATATTCACACTTTATTCAGATTTCCATGTGTACCGGTATTAGTTTGTATGCTGTCCAATGCAAGAGTGGGGCTTTTCCAATGACAGAGTATAAATGCTAAAAATAACTCTTCCTCATACTGGTCAAGTACAGGAAGTGTCTGTACTGCAATGTACAATATATAACAAATTCAGGGTCATACTCCATGTGGAACAAACCTTCCTTAGCAATTCTGACTGTATACTCCATCATAACGTTCTCTTCTATATGGCTCCCACTGTTCTAATACTGGCATACAAGTAACTGGCATCAACAACAAATAAGAGGAATACTGAGGTCTACTGTGCACAAAGAATCACTAGGGAAGAAGTGTTTATATTGATTTCATAATGACACAATTTGCATCATTAACATAGAAGCAGAAGAGAAGAAATTGATATGCACTAAAGCAATAAGGAAATGTGCCATAAAATCTTCAATGCCACTTTGATTACAACCCTGTCTTTTGTTGCAAGTGACTGTGATGATGATATAGTGTATACTTCATGAAAAATGCAGCTTGTATTTATGACACATTACCAGACACACATTACTGGGTGTTCAAGTATGAAACTCATCTTCTTCACATTTGTACGAATTATTCCTCTAAAATCCTAGCCTTTTCTGATCTGAATTAGTCCAACCTTGTTCCCACCCACACCATACCCATCATCATTCATCCAAATTTAACCCCTTGAATCCAGGTCATGTCCATTTTAGTTTATTCTTGCTGCTGCCACATGATTTTATTCACCTTGGGCTTATGGAATCTTGTATTCCATAAGCCCAAGGTTCGTTAGGGATGTTATATTGCCTCCAGCCAGAAGAGTCTAACCAAAGGTGATGACGATTGTCAAGAGATGGAAAGAATGAAACGAAAAACACATTCCAGGACTCAATGGGTCAAGGAATTAATTTGTTCAGTCCAACGATTTATTCTTTGATTCACTCTTGCATCCTGCAGACAATATTAATCAGATTTGGAAGACTTCCAGACTAGCAAGGTCAGACATAGATAGCTATCAATGCTGGAGAGGGATACCTTCCTGTGGCAACACCAATATAACCTGACTGCTCACTGCCAGGTTATACAAACATCACTTCGCCCATTCATTATTTCTGAAAGGAGGATGGTGGATTACAAGCTGGCAAATTCGGTCAGCAGTCCACTGGGATAACATTCACGTAACCCTGGTGCCAAAACAACAATAACAGCTTCTTCCCTACAAAATGTCTCCTCAGCAATGAACAAAATTGTCTGGAAGTTGCAAGTATAAAGCATCAGCATAAGTCATGTGATGGAAGAGTTGAAACTGACTTTTAGTCTTTTACATTACCTGATGGAAGATGTTGAAACTGGCCTTAATCTTTTGCCGTGCCTATCACAGTTCATCCTTCACCATACCATTTAGCCCCACCTTGATTCCTAACCCCTTGGCATCCAGATCAGGCAGCGGGGTGGGGGCGGAGGGACTACTAAGCTCTTCCTCTACGATTGGAGATTCCTCAGTGTCACTTATATAGCCAACTTCACCAGTGTAGTGGGTTGGGAAGACGTAGAGTGGCGCCACAGAGTACGCATTCAGGTTTCGGACAGGGAACTTCTCCATCCATTCCTCCTGGAATTAAAATGGACTATAGTAGACATGGGACGTATGTAAAAGGATAACAGGAAATCAAAGCTTTCTCTTCTAATATATTACTACTTCTTCGATAGTGACACCGTAAACTGGGTGAAACTGGCAAATCAGCCTCATGGGTATACCCGTTTTTACTCTAACTTGGCCTAAAATTACCATCTCTTCATCCTGAGTACTGAATTGTAACAAGAGATTAACACTAGAAAACATAGCTAGTCACAAGTAAGTGCCAAGGAAAGGATGTAAAACCACAGTATTGTCTAATTCTGCCATTGAGCAACAAGAAATAATTTGCAAAATGACAAAAATCTTGGCCAAGTTAAGGTGAAAAGAGTATAGAAATCATCAATTTTCCTGGACGTACATACAGTACAGTAAATCCTAGTAATAATACATTTGTGATACACTTCATAATATTAAGACTCTTTTTCCATTCAAATGACATGGCAAACTAGGTTAAAGTGGCAAATCAGTGTTATTATAGACAGCAATTCTCTATTCTTTCTAGAGTTAAAAATAAATCTTTATTATATCTCGGTGCTGTGTTCCATAATTTTACAACTATTCTCCATTCATCTGACATGATACAATAGGTGAAATGCCAAATCAGCTTTACAGGCAGCAACCATTCATTCCTCCTGAAATTAAAATAAATCCTTGTTATGTAACAGTAGTTGCATCCCCAGGTTGTGTCAGTTCAATGCATCAAAGGTTTCCATCAATTTTCTTCAATATTACCTACTGATTATTTGGCTTTTCTCATCACATTAACTAATTTCATCCTCCACTATGTTCTCCGTCAACCCCTTCCTCTCAATCTATCTTTGGCTTGTCACTCTGTCGGTCTAGAGTTCCACATGATATCTGTTGGGAATATCCTCCAAGCTGTGCAGTATGCTCCCCTGGAATTAGGAAAGTGTATGGCACTCGAGATGGATGCCTTTACAAGGTGGCACTGATATAACTATAGTAGAGGGCTCCACTGCCTAGTTATTTGCAAATGAAGTTTAACGAGCAATTCTTCTGCAAATTACTGCTGACTTAACCGCAGAAAAGATGGCAACATATAACAAGGACTTCCTGCATTCTACTTCATAAGCAAAGATATGCTTGGTGATGTAAGTACACAGAAAGAGAGGTGTGAAGAGAGAAAGAGATAGAATGGAAGAGTAGGGCAGAGGAGGTGTGCAGGCAGACAGAGAAGCAGAGGGAGGAAGACAAAGACAGGCAGACAGAAAGAGTGGGAAGAAGGAGGTCATAACTGGAGGAATCATGAATAGAGGACAAGGCATTGAGAACAGGAGGCAGACAGGTATGCAAGGAGACAAAGGGAGGAAGGATGACAGAGCTGAGGTATACAGGCAGGCAGAGGGACAGAGAGGGAGGAAGGATGGGTAACAGGAGGCAGGTTGCAAAAGGACAAAAATCTGGGTCAAGCTAAGGTGAATGCACTACTGTATAGCAAAGATCGTGCAAAAGCTTTCCTCCACACTAACCTCTGGATGCTTGTTGAACATAATGGGGATGTACTCATCAACAGGCACCATCTGGTTCAGTGGCTGGGCAGCCAGGAGTTTCTTTGCCCCTGTCAGTGTTATGGCATAGCACAGTGTCCAGTATGAGTAGTCTGCATAAACCAGGGTCTCGGAATCCTCAACCTGATACACAGTAAGAGTTAAATTAGTTTTTTTTTTTTTTTTCCCCAGAGGAATGAAGACCACAATCACTGAAGTACCTGGTACTGTAATGTCACATATGAAGCTTTATATGAAGGATGACCTAATTTTAAGATATAGCAAAACCTTGCAGAGCATGTGGACATGATTTATTTTCATCCACCCTAACCTAATATTACCATATCATAAATGAACAAACTGGGAATAGTAAGCCTGTTCATAATCAATCAAAATTATCATCATTAACATCAGCATCATTCTTCAGACCTCTATTACCACCTATGGGTGAGGTAGTATCCACAGGGCAAGGGGGGAAGGAAAAAAATGACAGTAGGAAAGTAACCAGAAGTCTGACCAATTAAACGGGCTACACTCATTCACTCACCATTCAACCCCCCAGAACCCTGACTCCACCCATACACTTTATACCACCTATCAGCTAGGTCTGCCGGATTATACAGAAAATTCCATTACTACCACACCAGTATAATGTAGTACCCCTTCTTCTTCAGTACTGTGCATCAGAGAGCTTTTTAAATAATTCTACAGTACGGTATTTCAAACCAGTAGTCCAATGTTCTTAAAAGTGTGGGTAACTTTTTCTTTCTGTTCTGTTGTTTATTACTGACAAAATATATAATACTTATCTATACAGTATCCAGGAACACAGAATTAACCCACACAAAATTAATATAAAACTGAACATGTATAACTCCACTGGGTATCCAAAGAACAAGATTTAGTGTATGTTGAACTAGGGTTCTATACAGGCTACCGCACCCTACTGAACATGAGCTACCGTATATCAAAGCCATCAGACATATCATCTGCCTCTTCCTTCAACTGGTTCGATATAGCAACACTTACCAAAAGTTTACGATAATAGTAACTACATCCTGACTCACCCAAGGCTCATCAGAATTCTTCATCTTCTTTCGACCCAGATAAATAAGGTCCCAGTCAAGTAGTCTGTCTGCTTCATCTCGCATCAGCCTCACTTTTTCTCTGAAGTACGGCTCAAATCGAATATCATCTTCAAACAGCAAAACCTGAAAATATACTGGACTTCAGTGATCTGAAAAAAAGAAATATTTTCACTACTGAGATACTGGTTCCCTTACTCTCTCACCATGGCTGTTTTATCATCAAACATGGTGTAAATCATACAGTTTGATGAATAGATGTAGGGTCTTGCTGTAAGTAGCTTAGGAAATCTTGTAGCAGTCTTTCTTAGTGATTTATTCTGGTTGCTGTGCCTTAATACTGTATTCTATTGTACCGGTATGTCACTAGTGCACACTACGTTGATCACTTCTATAGCACTGCACAACTAGCATTATATTCTAGTATTTGAATACTATTGTCAACCCTGCATTTAAGATGGAAAGCTATTTTATCCTAATCTTTTACTGTTATTTATTTTAGCATTGATACCTGAAGTGTAAAGACTGAGTACCAATATTGCTATCTTATTCTGTTAAAAGATGTACGGTATACTTTTTTTATTATTCCTATCTTCTGATAATTCTGCTTGGCTTAGAGAAACTTTTCAAAATGGAAGGGTTAGGTATGGCCATTATTAACTTCTTTACTATTGTGGTGTTTTTTAATCTGAAAAAAATTATCAGGTGGCAGTGAGAATTAAAAAAAAAAAAAATCCTGGACATCAATAATAAATAATAATATGTGGAAGCAGTGTTGATCCAAATAATTACTTTTTTTTTTTTTAATGCCATGTTAAGTTATATTAAGTTGGGTCAGGTCAGGCTAGACTGGGTTGGGTTGGATTGGGTAGGGTTGGTTAGGTTATATTAGGTTGGGTTACAATGTCATGTTAGGTTACAGTATTAGAGTTTAGTTAATAATCCCATAGGCTATATCAAGTATGACTGCAACAGTTATCAACATGCTGTACCTTTTCATAACCATTGGCAACAATGTCTTCCCAAATGAAATAATGGCTAAGAAAACAGCCAATTTCCCCAAAGGTCATGTCTCTCTTTGACCATGGGTCCTTATAATCCGCCATCTGCTTCACGCCAAGTTCCATGAGGTAGCTGTCGTTGAGTTTCTTGCCATCTATTGCATCAAACAACTTGACCTGCAATCCCAGCTCTTTAAAGGATCGGAACATTCTCTCTCGCCTCTCAGGTCTCCTGGCTAAGCTGATGAGGTAAATCTGATCAAATCCAAGTTTATCTGGTTCCGAGGGAGGTGGGACGTACTTGGCAAGGAGGGATGACACTGGCAATGGTGGGTGTTCAACCAAGACCTCTAGCTTTATACTCAAGAGCTGTTTCAGATCTGTTTTCAAACTTTCCTCCTCATCAAGTGGAGACGGAATAAACCCATAGACCTCAAAGTTGCAAACATGCATTTCAACACCTGCAGTCTTGGCGGAAATTGCAAAAGCTATTATATCATCATGAGGTCCATCATACCCACTGATGTTTTGGGGGATAAAGGTGAGGTTATCCGACAACACCCTAGTCATGTCTACCAGGACGCAGGAATGGACCATAGGGACAGAAAAACACCCCTTCTGTTTACGGTCAAGTATTGGCAGGTAATCCTCAGACCTCAAATACCAGTAATCCTCTGTCATACCACCCCAGTAGTTGCTGTATGTGGCTAAGGAGTTTAACATGGGTGCTGTGATGGACTTTTCCTCATTCATCATCAACTGTAAAACATCAGCCTTTGTCAGGAATACATCCATGTCCAGAAACCATATATAATCCGCCCACATACGCCTGGCCAAATTCATAGCTTCTTCCTTGAACTTCATTACGTGGGTGAATCGTTCATCACCCCACTCCGTCCCTCTGATCTCCCCTGGGTAAAATTTTGCTGAGGTTTTATTCAATTTTACATCCACAGAATGATAGTGGTTCTTATTAGCCGCCAGCCATTCCTCCATTATCCTTATAGTTTTGTCAATATTGTGGTCTGAGCGGATATATAAAGACATTCTCTTTTTGGGGTAGTCAAGACGCTCAAAGAGGGTAAGGAAATAGGGTAGGGTGTGCTCCTTATTTCTTGCCAGTAACACTACTAGGATTGTTGGTTCTTTGTGATCATTTTGCCTTTCCGTTCCTTGGGCATCCAGGTTACTAATCAGAACAAGAACTATAAATATGGCACTTATTAGCGTTGAAAACTTGGCCATTTTCAACTCGATCCTTGGCCACCTCCCTCCTCACATTCTAATGTAAACAGTGCCAAGTTATATTCATAAATGATCTTAGCCATTTTACCCAAATACGTGTATCGTTAACAAGTCTTATTGTGTTATTAATCGTCTTATTTTCTAGGATATTCAATTGCTTGTTCACTCTAGTTTTATTAATGTGAAGTATTTTGTAGATTTCAAGTTTAGCTAGTTGCAAAAGCAAGCAATTTTACGTAAAATCACGTAAATGAAAGAAAGTTAGTGAATACCCAGCTCAGCTGTCAGGGTTAGTCATCAGTGTTACCAAAACCAAAATGTACTAAACTTGCTGTGAAAATATGTTAACTAAACCTAAAGTGTGCCGAAGGTAAAATTAAATTATGCTGACATTATGCCAACTTTTTATTTGCTAAACATATTACACTGCGTAATAGATCAAAGCAACAATGTATGTTACTGAACATGTTTTAATGGAAAATTAATATAATAACTCAGCTATTTATATTAATACAATATATGTAGGCAATTTTGCAAACTAGAGCCAGATAATTTCTCTTGCAAGAAACTTACAAAAAGTCATCTTCAATATAAAAGTTCAATCCATTATATTTGGCTTTCAGTAAACAGCTTTACACAGAATATTACTAAATGTCTCCAATTAGCCAGCTTCATCTATTCTGTTGATCATAACTGATGCCATTGAGGGTACATTTTCTGACCCACTGACTTTATCATGCCTTCCAATGGGCGATGACTCAGATTTTACACACCCCTCACTTTGTCTGATGTCCTCTCCATTTATTATTTCATTTGCCAGACTGCTGTTTTCGAGCCTCTTCCGTTTTCCTGTTTTCCTCAAGTTAACCGAAGAAAATATTCTATCACAATCTGCATTAGATACTGGGATGGTTCATAATGCTTTAGCAAGTTCGGAAATTAGTGAGTATTTCCCTGTGTGATATATTCTTGACCAGAAGAGTTCATACGTGTCAATGACAGCAGTTTGTGAATATTCTCTGCATCATCACTTAACATTAGTGACCTCCATTCGTTGTCCGAGTCTTGTTCATTTTCCTCTCTAACAATGCCAGGAATCTTGGCAGTGATATTTGCAACAAACATATTACTCCCACGTAAAACTTCATCAGGAGGTTTACTCTTGGCGGCAGCAGTCAAACAACAAAATCTACGGTTGCCGACTAATCCCCTGCAAAACAATATTGTATGGGCTACTTTTTGTTTCTGTTGTGGCCTACACTGCACAATAATCTATTTTGTTACTGTTATTGAGTAATTTTCTTTTTTGTTTTCATGTTAATTAAACCGGGAAATTTGAAATAATGAATACTGAGTTTGCAAGATATATGCTAAATTTACTCCAGACATAGTAGGATTATACCAGAATCATGCTAAAAGATCCATTATGCTAGAAATAATGTTAGACACTAAATTTGAGGTTAAATTATGCTAAAAGCATAAAATTATGCTAAACTTGGTAACACTGTTAATCATAGGGATGCTGGCAAAATGGGGTCATTGTTGCCGGGTTTTGCTCCAATCACGGGTTGATGTGAGGGACATTTGCATGTTATGCATTAAAACTAAAGTATGAAAAGCTATCAGACTTAATCACGTTGTTTTCCAATAAACAATAAACGAATACAATGACCATTAACGTTTCAGAAAAGCGCGCTGGTCCTACTTCCCTTTCACTTCTATGTATGGGCAATGAACGTAACAGCCTTACAAAACATGTTTATATTTTCCATTTATAATGTATCTCCAGAGACGAAACACATTTTAAACCTAGTGTTAGATATTTTGTACGCATTATCAGTGTAGTATGAGAAGGGGAAAATTACACACGAATATTTAACACCATGTTATTTGACAATTTGTTTACGATATTGTATCTTACCTAAAAACCATTTCATCTTTCGCCTGGTGGTCTTGTGGGATAGGGCGCTCCAACTGGATGGGACCCTTGAAGGTTTACATCCAAGGAGTTATGGTTTATTGCTCACATAGCCTACTACCAGAAGTGTTGGAAATGAGCAGCCTCTCCCAGGGCCTCTGTGCTCTTGATGGGTCGAAAAGGGTTGGATGACAGACAGACAGGTAGATGGACAGACTGACAGACAGTTATCGATAGATTGATAGATAGTTAGACAGACAGACAGATAGATAGATGGATGGATGGATAAACAAAGACTGATTTTATAGCCATGAACAAGTGGTAAGGTATTTTGGACTGGAGGTTCTGTACCCATCCGTGTCTGTCCGTCTGTGTCTGTATAGAAGATATCTCAGAAAACTGTCATCGGACCAGGGAAATGTGATGTGCACTGGATCAAGGAAGAGCTTATATTTTGTTAACACGTATTTATGCACACACACACACACACACACACACACACACACACACACACACACACACACACACACACAAAAGGGAGTCGAGCTTGCTGATAAACTAAAAATATAAATCATCGAATTGAAGAGACTGAAATACAGAAAGCAAGTGACAAAGGATGAGATGGAAGGATGGAATTTGGAAAGCTAGAGAATGAGAGACTGACTAGAAGAGTCTGTCTGAGTAAGGTGGAGGGGGAGAGGAGGAGGGGGCGCCTAGGATGAGATGTAAGGATGGCGTGAAAAGGATGAGAGAATGGCTTAGAGAGTGTATGTGAGTTAAGTGGAGGGAGAGAGGAGGAGATAGAGACCAGGAATGAGATGAGCGGGCTGGAGTGGAGAGATGAAGAATGAGAGACTGACTAGAAGAGTGTATGTGAATGAGGTGGAGAGGGAGAGGAGGAGGGGGAGACCAAGGATGAGATGGAAGAATGGAATAGAGAAACTGAGAGAAGAATGTATGCGAGTGAGATGGGGAGGAAGAGGAGGAGGCGACACCAAAGATGAGATGGAGAGATGAAGTGGAGAGATGGAGAATGAGTGAAGCGGAGATGAAGAGGAAGAGGGGGAGACCAAGGATGAGATGGAGGGATAAAATGAAGAGATATATGAGAGAGGTGGGTGTGAGTTGGAGGGAGGGCAGGCAAATGGCAGAGGACATGGCAATGCGGAAGCAATTTGTTTGTGACCACGCCATACGGGATTAAGGCATCTGGCAAAAGATATGTAAACAGACAGACAGACTCATAGATAGATAGATAGATAGGTAGGTGGGTAGGCAGGCAACTAGATAAGGAGAGAGAGAGAGAGAGAGAGAGAGAGAGAGAGAGAGATTTAATGAGTCAGCTTTGAATAAAAATGCGATTATTTATGAATTTCCCCTACTCGCTGTGTCTCTTCCTCTCACAGCTTGGATATAATTGTTTACATCACAGTACAGACTCTCCAGACGAGGGCGTAGGAGGGGGTTGGTGTGCAGCATGCGGAGGAAACTGGCTCTCTTCCTTTCCATGTAGCTAAGTGTTTCCTCCTTCGATCCCACTGTAAATTCCTGCAAAAGTATACAAAAAGGATCGTAAACTAATCTTTTTTGTAGTATACCGGTCGGCATAGTATTTACGACTGTATTATTGGAACTGGTAAGGTGTATGCAGACAGATATAAGAGGAAGTAAAGGAGCTTTGTGGTGTTGATATGGATGTGACTGAGTGTTAAGCGAAATACTCTGAGATGGTTTGGCTATGTGGAGGGGACACGGAATGAAAGACTAATCAGAAGGGTGTATGTGAGTGAGGTGGAGGAGGAGAGTAGGAGGGCTTGACGAAGAATGAGATTAGGAGGAGGAGAAGACCAAGAATGAGATGGGGGCATGTAATGGAGATATATATGAGGGAGGGGGGGTGAGCTGGAGGAACCGGAGCCAAACTAGAAGATAGAGGGACGCAGAGGCGACTTTGTGGCCACCCCTTACGGAATTAGGCCGTCTGGTAATATTAAATAGATAGATATATAGATGGATAGATTGATAGATATAGTAAGCAGGCACATAATTTTGACGGCCATTTATAGACCTGTTGCTGTTGTTCTCTTGTTGATTTATTGTTGTTGTTGTTGTAGTAGTAGTAGTTGTTGTTCCCTAGGCAGTCTGGCTGAACAGCCCTAAGTCCCTAAGGAAGGCCACGGCCGAGACCTGGCTTTTCCACAGAGCTCTCATGGAGTGTATGTTGTGTTGTTGGCGCAGGTGATTGTGTGCAGTGCAGTCTTCCATAATGTGCTTAATAGTATGGGGTGCTGTGTTGCATCTTGGAGAGGGGTCAGTGATGGAGTCATCTAGCCTCTTCTGATAACTCAAGAGGGCTGGATGATGCCCACATCTCAGCCTGGCCAGGTGGACCCTGTCCTCACGAGGGAGGTAGGATTCAGAAGGGTGGATATCATGGGGCAGTGCATGCAGCTGTGTTGTCTTTAAGTGACTGAATGGAGCGGCGAGTGACTTAAGTATGGATATGCTTCTGGACGCTGGTTTGAGGCGGGGGAGGAGGGTGGGGAGATGACAGTATTTGTGTATGATACCGTGTGCTGGGTGTTGTTTTGATGTTCCTTGGTGTGTGTGGATGTGCTGCCATGTAGTGTAGTGGATGGTGTGAGTTTGTGGAGGCTGCGGCAAGAATTTGTGTGCCTCTTATGTCTTTGAGGACTTTGGTTTCTTGGTGTAGGTGGTCTGTGGGTGTAGTAGCTGTGCAGCCTGTGATTATTTTAGGGCCTTGCTTTGTATGGTCTGTAGAGTGTTGCAGTGTGTTTTGGTGAGGTTAGAAGGCCAAGCAGGGCTTGCATAATTCATCACTGAAATCATATTGTTTGTATACTGTGGTGGTGGTTTCTTTGTTGTGTCCAGATGTTGTGTAGGCAAGTGACCTTAAGGTGTTGAGTCTTGGTGTTAATTTATCTTTGAGGTTGTTGTTGCTGTTACTGTTGTTGTTGTGGCCCCAGGCTAATTTGAACATGAACCCCTTCTCCTTTCAGTGAACAGAGAGGGAGTTGAGGGAAGTCATTATAACCGGGCAATTGAGCTACCTGGTTGTACCGAAGCCACGGCTCGTTGGGCTCCCTCTCCGTTATCGCAGACTACATGAATGATGATTAAACTATCTCTTATTTATATTTAAAAAGTGTGTCTGTCTCTCCGCCAGTTTGTCTGCTATGGAAATTAAGGGAGATGAATCGAGAGAGCTCCAAAGGGGTCAGACAGGGGTTGCTTTTTACCAGGAATTTATTTTTGTGGTTTAGAGTTGCTAACGTGCCTCCCCTGATGGCTAAAATTAGAACTATCAAAGTCGCCAATCAACATAGTGGAGCATGGAGGTCAATTACCATAGAGTTTTTTAATTTATCTGGCAACCATATCAGTATTCTTACAATGGATCGGCTGGGTAGGCAAGTGAATGAGGTGGGTGGGTAGGGTGGGTGGGCAGGGTTGGGTATATGAGTGGGTGTGGTGGGGCAGGGTGGGGTAGTGTGGGTGGGTGAGGAGGGCTGGGTAGATAGGTGAATTTCGTGGAGCAGGGTGAGGTGGTGTGGGAGGGTGAGTGGATGGGTGGGTGGGCAGGATGGATGGGTAGGCAGGGGGGTGAGTGGGTGGTTGGGCCGGATGGGTGGGTCGTCGGTAAGAAAATAGGTCCATGGTTAATATATCCATGCAGGAATGAGACCAAGGAGGAACATAGGTCTATCACAAGGGTGTGGCACCCAGTAACAGGCAGTGCAGATATCCTTTCCTTTTTTTTTAACCCTGGACAACGCCGTGTTCCCTGCTAGTACACAATATAATGCCAAAAAGAGTTCTTGAATTTTGTATTACATTACCTGTGCATCACTCGGGTCACACAGCAAGACGGGAATGGCCAGGGCGCCGTACACCACGCCAATGAAGTTCTTGTTTTGAAATTCCCGTGTCAACTCGGCGAGTGAAAAAGGCACGTCTCGCCCCGCGGCCTGCATGACGCTGGCGAAGGAGGCGTGGTAGGCGGCCAGGAGGGAGGGAAGGTGGTGGGTTCGATCCTTGGCCTCCATGCTACTGTACAGGAGGTAGTTGAGGTCGTAGGCTGGGGTGGAACGACAGCATAACTGGAAATCCAACAGTGCAACTTCCACAGCTGTGCCGTTTTCGTCCTCTCTGCAAAAATGAACTATTGACGTTGAGTTTGTATGTATGTATGCATGCCTGTCTGTGTGTCTGTCTGTGTGTATGTATGTATCTACCTATGTACGTATGAAACAAAACTCACAGCCCTGGCGACGTATTAACCGCCCACAGATCGGTGTAATCGGTACCGGTCGTCCCAGGTAGTCACTGAACTGATTTTCAAAGGCCGTGAAGAGAGATTTGCAGGGGAGGCAGCAGGACTTTTGCTACTGGTGGCAGGCCATTTTGGCTTAAATTACACTGTAACTAAGGTCGCAGCCGCAGTGGGAGCGTGCAGGCACGAGTGGGTGGAGGTGAGGGAGGGTTGGCGCGTGTGGATGTCCATGTTAGAAATTCTGAATTTTCTCCAGTCCTCCTCCAGTGTAGTGCAGTGAGTGCTCTGCCACTGTGCCTGGTATGGGATGCCGCCCAGATAAGAGGGCGTGAGTAAAACACCACCTGTGAGCTGCTCACTATCCATTTTGTCCCAGCTCCCACGCTTTGAAGCAAAAAACAACCAACAAACAAAAAAAGTTAACTGCAACCCTTCTCGCGTGGATAGATGCAGGGCTTTCATTCTCGCCTGTTCTTGCATTCTGCTAACGTAGCCACGCCTATGAATTATAGTGCAGCAAATACTCCTGCCTGCACTCACACGTGCCTGTACGCTGCCAGTGTGTCTGCTGCCTAAGAGTAATTACACGTTCAGGAAGGATAACGAGAGGAGCATGCAAAATCTTGTCTTTTTTTTTTTTTTTGCCAAGGCGGATTTTATTTCCAAGAAGAAAGTTCTAAACTAAGTATTAATGAGGCCATTCCTGACCTGAAGAGCAGATTGTTGATCCAGCAGTCTCCGTGTGTAATGACGTCATAGGGTGGTGTGGGTGTGGCTAAGGCAGCGATGGTGTGTGGTGCTCGAGGTGCCGCCTCACTGAACCAACCATACATGTCCTCACGTCCCGCCTCACGAGCCACCTCCGCCGCCGTCACCAAGCTGCCGTTCAGCAGTGCTAACAGGGTCTGGGCAAGTACAGTAAGGCCTAATAGTACTGTAAGTCAGTAATGTACACCGAAATGACCACTTTCTCCATACACTCAACACTGCATACTAGGGGAAGGTGCTGAAGAGGGACGTGCTCATGCGGTGGCACCGATAGATCTGGACAGATTATATAGTCATTCAAAAATCCCTCCCGCCCCATCGCTCGATAGGAGGACGGTGAACCACTGGGGAAAAGGGAAGCTTCAGCCTGCAGTCCACTGGGTTCACGCCTAACTGAGATGGAGTCACAGTACAACAACAATGATAATCTGAGTGGACACTAACAAATAAACTTTTTTGACAGCAATGGAACTTTGGTAGACGATAGTATTGATAATCAGTCTGATACACCACTCAAACTTAAGAACTTTTACGAATACGAAACCTGTGCAGTGATGTTGGAGTAGGCGTGGGGCGGCGATGCCAGGCGCTGGAGGCAGGAAGGCAGGAAGTCTGAATTCAAAAGGAGGCTGGAGGAGGCGTGTAGCCGCCCCACTTCTTCCACAACAAGTCGCGCCTGATTCAGATTCAAACTCTTCCTCCGGTCAGCCATCCTGAAACCTCGGGAGCGTAGATTGTCCATGAAGAGCTGTGATGACGTGGAATGAAAGCAGCGTGGTGTCCGAAGGGGTGGAAGGCCGTGTTTAATTAGAACATCGTCTACCAAGGGGGCGACTTCGGTATAAAACGCCATCTCCCGACTGAATGCCATTTTTTCAAAGTCACTGTCCCCTCGTCGAAGTTTGACCACATAGCTAGTCTGATGGAAGTCTCTCGGGATGGGCGTCGAGGTTGGGGTGGCTGGGGTGCTTGTGACAGAGACTGGGGTATTTGAAACTGGAGTGTGTTTGGCAAAGATTGGGGAGCTTGTGGCAGAATCTGGATAGCCTATGGTAGCTGCTGTAGTGTTTGTGATAGGGACTGGGATGTTTGTGGCAGATTTTCTAGTGCTTGTGAGAGAGACTGGGGTGTTTGTGGCAGAAACTGGATTGCTTGTGGCAGAATTCCGGGTGTTTGTGGCAGAGGCATTGGCTACACCATTCTTGAGCCGGTATATAACCTCCACACTGGTGACTTCAGCCACATAATTGTCTCCTCGTGTAGTAAAGTCACGTATCCTCCATTCAACTGTCTCTGCTTTCCCACCAACTTCCTGCCTCAGCGCTGCCTGGATTCCTGCCTCAGTCAACCCTGTCGCCCTGTCACCTGCCGCCTCAACCCCTGCCTCACCCTCCTCTGCCTCTCCACCTCCTGTCCTCGTAACCTCTCCGGTATCTTCTTTAACATGGGTCGCTTCTGCCATCTGAAAAGATTACAGACGTTACTCTGTGTGTGTGTGTGTGTGTGTGTGTGTGTGTGTGTGTGTGTGTGTGTGTGTGTGTGTAGGTATGCATGTGTGTATGCATGTATGTATGTGTGAATGTATGTAGGTATGCACAGTATGTATGGATGGTTGTATGTATGTATGTCTGTATTTAGGTAGTAGTAGTAGTTGTTGTTGTTGTTGTTCCAAGTTCACCTGAAACGTGAACCGGATGGAGTGCAGTGTGACGCTGCCCTTACTCAATCCTCCACCATATTCGGAGGATAAGGAGGCCGTTGAAAGACGTTTGTACTCGTCTAACCGGGCAACAGAGCCACCCAGTTATATCGGTGTCACCACGTGAAGGCATCCCTCCATCACCTCACAGCAAGGCGTCTTAATTACTGCCAACAAAGCAGACTTTTAAGGAAACTTCGTAATGATGAAATTATTTTTACTGTCATGACTGCATTTATCAGTACAATAGTCACTTTACCGTCGCTACCACCACATATTGCATGGGAAAAAAAAGGCATCATCATCATCATCATCATCATCATCACTACCATCACCATCATCATCACCACCATCATCATCATCACTACCATCACCATCATCATCACCACCATCATCATCATCCAATCCTTCTTTACCCCATCAGAAGCGTAGGGTTGGGGGCCACGTTACTCAGCCACAACAGTGAGGGAGAGGATGATCAGTGTCGCTCGCCCCTGAGTGGCATAATTGCAATGTATATGCCTTGATGTATAGCCAGTTGTATGATGTAGTTGTACGAATGCAGAGTGTCGTTGTTAGGAGTTTTGTTGTGGCGAAAGCAGAGTATTTGCAAGCTCAGCGGAAAGTGATGGGCTCTTGGTTGCTACCCCTCTCTCAAGCAGTAACAGACAAAACCTGATACCACACACACACACACACACACACACACATACCTGTCATTCTATCTATCTATCTATATGTAACCAGACGCCATAATCCTGTAAGGAGCGGCGGTTTGTCTTTGAGGTAGCTGTTTTACCGGGAGGGGCGCTAACCCTCGACCAACCCACTTGTTGATACGTAGGGAACAACTTAGTAAATCAAGAAACCAACGCTAACTGGGATATATTTCAACACCTGCACCTGCTCCATATACCTACTCCTGATGCATTATATAAACACTCAACACTAAACCATCTTTTGCCTCTAAACCCATAAGAGATTTACCTAAAGCTTGATAAATCGTCTGGTCGTGGCTTGAAGAAAATGGAAGATATATCTGAGCAGGATTTGAAGTTCCGTATGTAATAAATTGGTGAGGGAAAGGTGTAAGGAGCCCTCGAAGCCAAGGACACTGCCTTCCTTATGCATAAATGTCAAGGAGCTCTCTCTCTCTCTCTCTCTCTCTCTCAAAACAAAAACCTGTAAATATCCAGCGTACACCACAACAGCGAACAACACCCACCCACCACGCCCTTAAAAACGTAAACACTTATGCTTCCTCTTCACCTGCCACTCAGTACATCACAAAGCTCCCTCCCTCAAGGCTTCGTATCGTATCGTATCGTATCGTTTCGTTCGTATCGTTTATAAAGATTCCAACCTGCTTGCATGCGTCGGCCTTGGTCACCTAATGGCGGCTCTCCACGCTATTCTATGTCTGGCAGCTTCCCTATTCAGTCCCTTATCCCTGAGGTCGCACTCTATGACCTCGTTCCAGCTCTTTTTAGGTCTGCCTCTAGCACCCCGACCCCCAACGCTCACACTCCTCACCTTCCGCACACAGTTGTCATCCTCCATCCTCTTGACCTGCCCACACCATCTCAGTCTGCCCCTCCTCATCATGTTGAGGTTTCCCGTCAAATATGAATGACGCTTTTAACTTGGCAATACCCAGGCCTTTTTCTGTATTTAAAACTTAGCTGTAATTGGCGGATCTCTGAGGAGCCATCGATGTAGATTCTGTAACATATTCAGCATCACCATCATTATCATCACGGTTGTCGTCGTCGTCTTCTTCTTTGGCGTCATCATCATCATCATCATCACCATCAGCCTCATTAACATCATTATGATCATCATGATCATCACATCATCATCACGGTTGTCGTCGTCGTCTTCGTCGTTGGTGTCATCTTCATCATTATCATCACCATCAACCATCATCATTGTTTCTGTCACCATCATCATCATCATCATCATCGTCATCACCATCAACCATCTACATCATCGTCACCTGACGTGGATCCCTAACTCCTTTTAGCCTGGTCGATATCCAAGAGTTGTCAGGTTTGAGGGTTGATTTCACTAGTAACCAAGGAGATCCATTCCTACCTCATAACCAGTTTTATGGAATCACGACTTAGTGTTAAAACTGCACGATTGGCCCAGTTCCGTCAAATGAAAAAAGAACTGACTACCAAAACGCTACACAAGAACCAATCAACAGGCCTAAAACCACTGAGCGCCCCACCCCCCTCTCCTGACGATTTTCTTCAGTTTAGGACAGACTTTTCGAACTGGAGGGGTTAGATCTAGCCTCAGTAAACGCTTTCAGTACGAGAGGCCTTTCTTAAGTTTAATAAAATCGTCTTGTAGCAGTTACGGAAAATACGTCAAGGGGTTTAAATGGATCTAGGGTAGGCACTTAGGCGTCCACTTGACCAGCCCTTCACTCCATCACACACACACACACACACACACACACACACACACACACACACACACACACACACACACACACACACACACACACACCCGCCTCACCTCGCCCATCAGAGCTTATTTCCTTCTCGTCAGCTTATTTCTTTCAATGTTTCTTTTTTATTTTTCCTTACTCGCCAGTTCAGACGCCTCCCTACCACCTGTATCTTACGAGTTGTTGTTGTTGTTGTTGGTGGTGGTGGTGTTGCTTAACCCTGGTCTGTCTCTGGTCCAGCAGACCGTTGGACCACAGGTAAGCAGGTGGTTCTGTGGGGCCGTCCTGCAGGTACAGTACAGTACATACACCGTCAGGGATCCGACGCCCCCTTATGGTGGACAGTGCCTCGCCAGGGTCGGACCAGGGTCCTTCCCACGGCGAGGGGCAGGCAAATATGAGAGGTTTGGCTCGAGTATGTTATTTCTACGATCTATGACTATTGTAGGGATATAGCAAACATAAAAGAGTGTCTGAGGTGTAATTTCATAACTGTTAAGAAAAAGGTGTTACAGTAACCCCACTCAGGCGACGAAAAAATAAGAATAGAAATCTAAATCACACACTCTTGCCTCACGTCTGCCGTCACAAACAGAATAATGTGTGTGTGTGTGTGTGTGTGTGTGTGTGTGTGTGTGCGTGTGTGTGTGTGTGTGTTCTGTCGACTAGAATATGCTGACAAGAGGAAAATAAAGGTTGAAGCCTGACGAAAGAGTCTGGGGTACAGAATAATAACCATCCTTCATCAACTCTGGGCCTTATGTACATTGACATTGAACGTTTTGTAACACTTCAATACTTCGTCTTGATATTTTGATCTCCACACTGTATTCTTCATTGTTTTTTTATTCTTTCTTCTAAACACTTTTCATCTCGGTTCCATTTCGTCATACATCAACAATGGAAGTTCTTTTCGTTCGTACTGGGGGATTCGTGGCATGTTTGACCGACTGAAATATTTTTTGATGTTTTAAAAGGTTATGGTCGGTGGGGGCGCTCACCATCCACTCACTCGATGTAGTGCCGCTGTAGGGTGTCTGCCCTTTCCTCTCCTCCATCCATCTTTCCTTCCATCCTCTTCTGTCTTTCTTTCCTTCATTCTTTCCTTGTCCTTCTGCCCACGGGTAACTTTACACTTCCTTCTCTGTCTTCTTTCCTTCATTCTTTCCTCTTCCTTCTGCCTGTGGGTGACTCTACACTGAGTGACAAGCCAAATGGTTTCCTTTACACCAGGAAACCATTTACTACGCTGGGTGGTAACCATATAACCAAATTTTGGCACCTGGTGGTTTAGTGGGTAATTACTGCGCTCCAATCGGATTGTCCCCGTGAAGGTTTATGTCCAAGGAATGGTTGAGGTTGATTGCTCATGTAATGCCACACATGTATGAGTGAGGTTGGTCACTCTCATCTTAAATGTCGGGACCAATTGCCTAGCCCCGGGCTCCTACGGACCTCATGGGGCAATGTAGGAGTGGATGATGGATGGATGGATGGATGTTTGAAAGGGTTTTGTGAGATCAGTGATCAAACCAAACAAACACATAAATTTTTGCATCCTATGTTCTTTCGTGCTCATTGATCATCGTGGTAATTTTCACTGAATATATATCATTGTATTACTGTGGAGACCATTTTGCATTCGCCTGGGTGGTTGTCAGTCTTTAAGCTCTTACGTTGATTGTATTTTTAAGCATCGAAATAGTTTACCTCAATAGCATGCAAGAGGATAAAACTCTAATATGCAAAATACAGGTAGGCCCGCAGTAGTAGCAGTAACAGCGGTAGTAGTAGTAGTAGTAGCGGTAGTAGTAGTAGTAGTAGTAGTTGCAACCCCAGGCCATCTGGATGTGACACCAATGGACTGCAGCCTCAAGTTGCACATCACCCACTGTCCACCATCCTCCAGGGACAGGGAGAGTTGGGGAACGTCTGTATAACCGGGCAGGGTAGTCGCCTGGTTATATCGGTGCCACCACATGAAGGCGTCCCTCTCCACCACAGGTTATACGGGTAAAAATAAAAACACAAGCCCTTGAATCAACCCGTGCCTAATCCGTTTGATGCAGGTGGCCGACTGAATATTTATACAGGGGTGTGTCATTGCATAAGATGAAGGAGTGACGTGGTTAATCTCACTGTAGGGACTGCGATTTATTTTCTACAACAACATCAGCACCAGCAGCAACAACAACAACAACTATTACCACTACTACTACTACAACTACTATTATTACTACTGCTGCTACTACTATAACAACTTTAATATGACCCAAAATTGCCAACCTCTTCATCTTGAATTTAGAGCTATATCAACAGATTAACACTGGAATATGATGTCAGCCACGAAGCGCTATGGGAAGGATGCAGAGCCGTAATATATTTTTCCCTGCCACTGAGCTACGTGAAATAAGCTGCAAAAGGACGAAAAATCTGGACCAGGTTAAAGTAAAAGAAGTACAGACCCAGGAAAAGATGACGTCTGAAGTGGAGGTGGGATTCAATAAGATAAACTGACTTAAGTGTGTGTCTGTCTGCCCGTCTGAATCTCTCTCTCTCTCTCTCTCTCTCTCTCTCTGGGTTCTGACCTTAACCACTTCAGCACGATAACTTCAATGTCATTTTTTGCATGCCTCTGGATTTTCAGACCGGAAGTCTAGATATGGCCTTCATTAACCGAATTTAACAAGGTAGGTTGGGTTAGGATGGGATAGTTTTTATCTTTATGTAAGGAAGAAAGAACCTAAGGCCAGAAATCCGAAAAACGGTTCTTTTCAGGAAAAAATAACAACAAGGGAACAGAGAGCCAAATAAAAATTCGCTCATTTCGAGATGCCTGGACACACTGCGTTTGAAAGACTGGAGGTCATAGGCAGTGGGAAATACAGACAGAGGAGGACAATTCCATAGGTGATCTGTTGCATAAATAAAGGACTGGGAGTAACTGTTATCTCTTTCATTGGAGAGGTAGACAGAAGAGGGAGAATAGGTTAGGTTAGGTTAGGTTAGATTCGGTTATCTTTTAGACTAGGCTAAGTTAGATTATGTTATGTTGCTCTGTCATATTACGATACATTTTTAGATTGCATTTAAGGCCTGTATTCTTGTCGATTATAAGCAGGCTTCCTAATACCTCTTCCTTTGCAATTTATTATTAGTATGGCTAGTTAATATCCTTTTGTATGCAATTTATGCTGCGTGTCGCGGTATTTGAGTAATGTAAATGACACAGAAGACGAGAGTAAGGAGTGACAAGCAAACTAAATCGCGTAGGAAGAAAGGTTAGGCAGCGGTGTTTGAGCAAGGAAGCCCGCCCTATAATCAAGCCTACTCAAGTTGACACACCCGGTAAAAACGAACACTCAAGACGGAATTACAGACTATGAAGTGAGAAGGCAGCTGTACGTACCACTGGCCTGAATTACGCTGATGCTAAGCTCAAAAGGAGTTACAAGGTTATATCTATTGGTGCTGCAGCCTGTACTGTCACTGTCCATGGCAAAGACGCTGAGGTCGACCCCACACTACTCTTCATGTGGGTCACATGTGCTATAAAGAACCGATCAGATATGGAGGACAACCTTAAACATGAGTTTAGCAAACAGCCACCAGCACTATTTGACAAGGGTACAGTGCGTCAAAACAACAATAGTGGTCTTGCCAAGGTGCTGAAAGCTCCAGTAGTGTCAATATCCACTGATTATCCTAAGAACCCATACTGTGTGGTGGATGGAGGACATTTGCTGCAAAATGTGACATGGAATGTGGACTGCACGTATGGTGATGTGTGTGACAGCTATGTGAATCACGTTATCAATAACTATGGCAAAGAGTGCACTGTCTGCTTTGATGGCTACACAAATCTTACCCTGTCAACCAAGGTAGCTGAGCAGAACCGCCTCACTGATCCAAATGTCACTGCAGACGTAGTATTTTATTTCAACACATCAGTCACACAACACTGGCATTTGCTGAGAATAAGGCACCACCTGTTGTACTTCTGGCAAAGGATACAGATCTGCTTGTCATGTTGGTTGATAGGGCCACAACAGACAATATCTACATGCAGTATGCAAGAGACTTTGTTTATAGCATACACAACATCCAGCAGGCAATGCATAAACACACCCGGCAACACATATTGACAGCACACGCTATCACCGAATGTGACAATCTCTGACTTATATGGCATTGGCAAAAGGCCATGAGTGTCTTGGAAAGCGAGGACTGGAGGACGCTGGATGTGTTTAAGAAGAGCGATGCCAGCTATGGAGAATTAAGTAGCCAAAGTGGGGGAAATATTCTTACTGAAGTTATATAATGCCAGTCCGAAGTGAACAACACTTGATAAGCTGAGATTTGTGCCATACATGCAGAGGATTAGCACAGCATCCAGCAGCTGCCAACTTCACAGCCTACCTCTCACATCCCCAGCTACAAAGTACCACTCATCCAGCCTACTCATATCGAGGCCAGGGGAGTAAAAACTGGTCTCTCTCTCTCTCTCTCTCTCTCTCTCTCTCACACACACACACACACACACACACACACACACACACACACACACACACACACACACACACACACACACACACACACACACTCGTCATCACACAAAACAAGTAAAAAAGAAACAGAAATGAAAAACAATACGACATGTGGTAGCCCTGAATTAGTGCAGTCGAGCGAATGCACACAGCAATGTGGATGGGATGTAGGCAAAAATGGGTCCTCGTGAGATTTAGAGTCCCTCCCTCCTCTCTCTCTCTCTCTCTCTCTCTTTAGTATTAACGTCCTGCCGATTTTATTTTTTTTATTATACTCCTTTACTCTAACTTGGCCCAAAATTGCCATCATCCTATCTTGAATGCTGAGTTGAAGCAAAAGATTACGACTAAAAATACAATGCTAGTCACAAAGAAGTGCTATGGGAAAGATATACAGCCGTGGTACTACCTTTTCCTTCCCTGAGCCACATGAAAGAGGCTGCAAATGGACTAAAATCTTGGGCCAGGTTAGTGTGAGAAGAGTACATGCGATTCTAGTCAGCTTAAGGAAATTTGTTTATCGAAATGAGGTTTGATATAGCCTTCTTTAGTCCTCTACTATTATATTCATTTTACTTTAATCTGGCCTAAAATTGTCATCTCTCCATCTTGCATGCTGAGCTGTGCCAATAGACTCGCGGTAGAATACGATGCTAGTCACGAAGAAGAGTTATGGTGAAGATATACTTAGAGCTGTAGCATTATCTTATTTTTTTTTTTATGCGAAGAAGAAGGAACCAAAAGCCACGAGCCCGCAATAACTGTTCCTTCCAAAAGAAAACAAAATAAAGAGAGAGCCAAATTCAAGATCCGATCTTTCGAGATGCCTGGACACACTGCGTTTGAAAGACTGGAGATCATAGGAAGCAGGAAATACAGACAGAGGGAGACAGTTCCAGAGTTGACCTGTTGCATAAATGAAGGACTGGGAGTAACGGTTAACTCTTTCATTAGAGAGTTGGACAGAAAAGGGATGAGAGTTTGCTACTAGACGGGTGTTACTCGCCCGTCGAAGAGGTGGAGGAATGCATACAGACAGTTCAGAGGAGCAGTGACCATTGAAGTAGCGATAGAAAAGAGATAAAGATGCAGCAGAGCGGCGAAGAGACGAAGGTAGCAGGGTGTCAGTAAGAGGAGGAGAGTTACTGAGACGAAAAGCCTTTGACTCCACCCTATTGAGAAGAAGTGTATGTGGTCCTTAATCCACGTAAATAAAGAGCAAAAAGACGATAATCTTGGCCAAGTTAAGGTGAAAGAACTATAGGTCATTCTCCTAGGCTGCGTAAAATGCAAGAGGAGCTGTGATGGCCCGGCCTGTTGCGTACTGGTCTGGCAATGCGTGGGTCTCGGTCTAGGGTTAGAACCTTAAACGTGGCGGACATTTAACTTGGTTGCTGGTGGTGTGACCTTTCATGTACTGGCAGATATTCTCTCCTGTCTGTTCCACGATGGCATAAACTGACGTTAGTAGTAGTAGTAGTAGTAGCAGTAGTAGTAATAGTGATAGCAGTAGTTGAAGCAGCGGTAGTAGTAGTATTAGTATTATTCGTAGTATTAGTATTAATATCAGTAGTCTAGTAGTAGTTGCAAATAGTAGTAGTAGTAGTAGACACAGCAGCAGAAATAGTAGTAGTAGCAGTTGTAGTAGTGGTAGTAGTAGCAGCTGTTGTTGTTAGTGTAGCCCCAGGTTCATTTAAATGTGAACCCAGTGGATTGCAGGCTGAAGTTACCCCGCTCCTGCAGTTTACCATCCTCATTTCAGGAGATGAGGAAAGAATTGGGGGATTTTGTATAAAGGGACATTGTGGGTGCCTGGTTATATCAGTGCCACCACGGGAAGATGTCTCTTTCCTGCACCACACACACACACACAGCCACAGACACACACACACAACAAAGAAGCAGATAAGAAAATGCAGAAATGGTTCAATACAGAATGTAAAAAATCAAAAGAAAGAAGAGATTTGTTGTGGAATAGATACAGAAGACACAATAGTGAAAGGGCGTATAATAATTACAAACAGGCAAGAAACGACTATACAAGAATGAGGAGGGAAGCCCAAAAACAGTTTGAGGAGGATATAATAAATAAAAGTAGTGATCAACCAAAGCTGTTTTACAGTTATATCAGAAGCAAAACCAAAGTAAAAGATATAATACAATCCATCACGGACGAGGGAATCACTTATACGCAAGAGAAAGATATTTGTGAAGCACTAAATAAGAATTTCCAATTAGTTTTTACAGAAGAAAAAAATTTTGAGAGGGAATATGTGGAACACGCATGTCCACACATACTACCAGATATACAGTTAGCAGAAAAAGTAATACAGGAGGAGTTAAGTAGATTAGACAGAGGAAAAGCAAGTGGTCCTGATGAAATTTCATGTTGGGTGTTACGAGAATGTGCAGAGGAGTTAAGTAAACTATTATTTTTAATTTTCAAGAAATCCTTGAGTCAAGGGAAACTACCTGATATTTGGAAAAAAGCAAATATAGTCCCCTTATTCAAGAAAGGAAATAGACAAAATCCTCTCAACTACCGACCAGTATCACTGACCAGTGTTGTAAGCAAGGTATTAGAAAAACTTATAAGAAAAGCTTGGGTAAATCATCTAGAAGAACACAGTATGATAACAGAAAGACAGTTTGGCTTCAGAAAAGGAAAATCATGTGTTACTAATCTGCTGAGCTACTATGACAGAGTAACAAACACAATACAGGAAAGGGAAGGATGGGTGGACAGTATCTATTTAGATTTCAAGAAAGCTTTTGACACAGTACCACACCAAAGACTTTTATGGAAGCTATACCATCAAGGAGGAATTCGAGGCCAACTGTTTTGTTGGATGCAAGACTTTCTCATAAAAAGAGAAATGAGGACAGTACTAAGAGGAAACTACTCATCATGGAAAGAAGTGACTAGTGGAGTACCACAGGGTTCGGTGCTGGCACCAATCATGTTTCTAGTGTACATAAATGATATAAACAGTAACACTGGAAATGAGAGCTATCTGAATATGTTTCCAGATGATGCAAAAATACAAAGGAGAATTACTAGCACAGACTCTTGTAGGGAGATACAAGAAGAATTAAATAAACTTCATGAATGGAGTAGTACATGGCAAATGGAATTCAATGTGGACAAGTGTTATGTAATCAAGTTTGGTAAAAGTGGAAAAAGACCTGATTGGGAGTATAAGTTAGGAAATAAAACCCTATACACATCAGAAAGAGAGAAAGACCTAGGTGTGATTATCAATAACAGACTATCTCCGGCTGACCACATCAGCGAGAAGGTACGGAACATGTATACACTGCTTGCAAATATGAGAATAGCATTCACATACATAAATGAAGACATGCTAAGAAGGATAATAACATCATTCATTAGACCAACCCTGGAATATGCATCAATAGTCTGGAGTCCTCATCTCAAAAAGCATATAGACAAGATTGAAAAAGTTCAAAGGGCCGCTACAAGATGGATACCAAGCTTAAGGGACCTAAGCTACGAAGAAAGACTAAATAAACTGAATCTACCAACACTACAGGAGAGAAGGAAAAGAGGTGACATGATAATGCTATATAAGTGCATATCAGGAAAGGAGAAAATAGGCATAAATGATTACTTAACATATGGAGAAGCATCAGGAAAGGAGAAAATAGGCATAAATGATTACTTAACACATGGAGAAGCATCAGGAAAGGAGAAAATAGGCATAAATGATTACTTAACATATGGAGAAGCATCAGCAAGAGGACACTGCAAAAAACTGCATAAGAAGAGAGGTGATGAAGACGTAAGGAAATTCAGTTTCCCAAACAGAGCAATTGATCAATGGAATGCACTACCGAGTGAAATAGTGTGTGCCAAAACAATTCACAAATTTAAGGATATGTACGATAAATATGGTCTAAGACACGGGACACTACGAGCTGGACTCATTCCTGTAAAGATACAATTAGGTAAGAACAATTAGGTAAGGTAAGAACACACACACACACACACACACACACACACACAATCACGTTCACCTCCTGTGATGTTTGACTTCGGAGGGACCGACCAACAAAAGACCGCAGTGCATGAACCACTTTGACAATGCAGTAAATTTAGGCGTTTCGACAGGGACCAAGACTTTTACGAGAGAGTGAAATAGGGAGAGAAAGACTGAAGCCAAAACGTAGGTCACAGAATCAGATGGGAGGAGGGAGTTGTGTTTATAAGGTTTTATGAGTCTTATTCGTGTATGCTTGATTGACTCTCTATATTTTTAACTTCACTTGTCGTCGTCGTCGTCGTCGTCGTCACTCTCCTCCTGCTCCTCCTCCTTCTCCTCCTCCTCATCATCATCATCCTCTTTGTACCCCGAGGCTTATCTGAACATGATCCCGATGGACTACAGGCTTACGTAGCGCTTCTCCAGCAGTCCACCATTCTCCTCTCGGGGGAGAGGGAAGAAAGTGAGGAACGTTTGTATAACTGTGAGTATAAAAACAGAGTGACGACAAGGCTGCCTGGACGACAAAGAGAAAGAAAGGACCGTAAGGAACTGAAATTTAATGGAAATAATGCGTAGACGAAAAAAAAAAAAAGTGATGAAAATATTAAAATACGTAAAGGGAAAAGGAAAAGGATATGAAACTTGACTGGAATATGGGAATCGGAAAAGAGAATATGAACTAAGGCTACAAGGAAAGATGAGTCGAAAAAAGAAATTGAGATATGTATAGAAAAGTGAAAGGAAAATGGAGGTTGACCAGAGGAGGACAATGCTATGGTGCACGGATCCCTCTTAACCATATCTAATCTGTACTAATCTCACTAATCCTACCCATATCTAACCTATTTCACCTTCACCTAATCCAAACCAACCTAATCACATCTAAACCAATTTATTTTAGCCCAGTCTCACCTAACCTATCCATATTTGTTCGAACTGAACCCCGCCTAACCTCGAATGACCTAATCCAACCTAAATTAACCCAACCTAATCTAAATTAACCTCACCTAAGACAGTCTAATTGTATTTAACCTCACAATCTCCCCTAACCTCCTCATACCTAACCTAACCAATTCTGACGCAGCCTAACCGCATCTAACTCTACCTAATCCTACCCAGTCACACTTAACCATACCATACCCGACCTAACCCAACCCAGTCAAGCCTAAAATGACCTAATCCAACCGAGCCTAACCCAGCCTAACGTAATCAAATAAAACCCAACCCAAAACCTATCAAAACCGACGTATTCTAAAGCAATCTAACCTAATCCGTCTATATCTAGTCGAACTGAACCCAACCCAACCAAAAATTACCCAATCAGACCAAACCCTGCCCAAAGTGACCTAACCTAACTTTCGATCGGCTATATATTCGCTAAGAAATTCGCCAAGAAATTTTGCTGCCTGAAAGTCTACGGATGTCACATTCCAAGTTTCGCCTGTTAGTGTACTAGTATAGTATAAGTATTGTGTGTGTGTGTGTGTGTGTGTGTGTGTGTGTGTGTGTGTGTGTCTGGTTGTGGGATGCGTGTGGTGGGATGCTGGAGGGTTTGATAATGCTTGTGTGGTGACTGCTTTATGTGCCTAGTTACGTCAGCCAGTGAAGTTGAAGGAAGTTATGTATATGTACGATAAATATGGTCTAAGACACGGGATAATACGAGCTTGACTCATTCCTGTAAAGATACAATTAGGTAAGAACAATTAGGTAAGGTAAGAACACACACACACACACACACACACACCTCTGACCTACCACGGAGCTGGGTGGGAGGGGCGGAAGAAGTGTCCTCTCCTTGTGGAGTCTGCTGCCTCACTGTGGACAGAACGCAGTCATAGGCCACAGGGGGAAGTCTAGGAGGCAGCGGAGATTCGTAACACCTCCTCCTTAGCAACTTATTCTGCACAGTACTCCTCAGTATCCTCTTGCATGTTATTCTGCGCGTTAATATGGTGCTGGAGAGGGACGCCTGCATGTGTTGTTACCTATATAAGTGGGTGACTCAGCTGCCATGTTCTACAGACGTCCTTCGGCTCCTTCCCTGTCTACCAAAAGGAGGACGGTGGACAGGGGCGCAGCTAGGAATATTACAATGGCGAGGCCAGTGAGGATTCCATATATACTTAAGGTCAGACATAGTCCCCCTGGCCACACCTCTGGCTATTGCACTGATGGTGGATTGCAGGAGGGGAGTAATTTCAGTCTTCAGTCTACTGAGTTCAAATTCAGATGAGTCTTGGGTTGTAACTGTTACTGCTGCCACCACTACTACTACTGCTACTACTACTACTACTACGACTACTACTACTACTGTTACCACTACTACTACTGCTACTACCTTCCAGTTCACCTTATTCTGTTAAAAAAGGGGAGCCCATGCCCCCAGGTCTCCCCTCTTGGCTGCTCCCGTGGGGATTTGTCAGTTTTGAGTATATATATGCTCTGTAGTGGTTCATCATGAAAGTCATATCGAGTTGAAGCCTTTTGAGTTAAGTCAATTTAGAAAGGGCTACCATTTCAGGTAAAATGTTAATCGAAGACTTGTTCCTAAGTGTAGCCTACACATGTAGGCTAACCTATATTTACGGGACTGTGCTTTGTTATAATTATTCTTTTAGGAGTGCTGAGTTGTTATTTTGTTCAGGACTCATAATGAACATAGAATTTATCCATTATGTTTGGAGAAAAAAAAAAAATGCACGATTAGAATTAGTCAACCTCAAAAACTTGGCTACATTTATTAAAGCTGTAATGGTAGAGTAAGCGACCAGTTCCTAGCATTTGTAAACAAACTGGCCTGTGTAGAGCAAAATTATACCTTGAGGGTCGAGTAGCCAGCGCTGTGATGTGGTTATATAAATACAGTGCCTCGCAAGCGAAATATTGATTATAATACCTGAATTAAAGTACTAACAGAAGTGAATAGTAATTATATTTAATCAAAATTGGGCTTACGGGCCCGTGGAAACTTCTTTCAAACTCTTTACCGCCACCCACCTCCAGCAGGAAAAAATGAGCGGCGTCTGTCTTAAAGAAATATTTGCCTGTTTTTTGCTTTCGGTGCTTTATGTTGGAAGTTTATATGTGTGGAATGCAACTCAGGGAAGGTGAGCGCTCTACACAGATGTTTTACGTATGACTGATTTAATCTCGTCTGCCAGAAGACATCATTTGTAATATTGTTAACTGCCACATATGTATATGCAGCTTTAAGGATTCTTCTCGTAGCAGAGGAAAATATCTTCTAACCCAAATAAATCGTATGGAGATTGGAAGAGTAGAATTTAAAAGACACCATCATCAGGGCAGTGAACGTGGATAACATGAATAAAAGTAGCTTGACTAATGTAGGTGAGATTTTTATTATATGGCTAGGTAAACTGTCAACAGTTAAATGTAGCAAAGTTTAGAAATGTCATCTTGTTTTTATTGAAATGTTCTTTAAAAGTTCAGTTCATGGACATTGCAAAATATATTCTGCAGTTATTCAGGAATTATTGCCACTAAGTGTGTGTGTGTGTGTGTGTGTGTGCGTGTATCTCTTTCTCTCTTTGTAGAGGAAAAATTGGTTTTAGCAGAGGATAAAAACATCAGTTTTGATTTGTGAACATTTTTTTTTATAAGTATAGGCGTACTTGTAATTATATTTCCCCTCCACAGAGACCATCCATCAACCATTAAAAAGCGGTGCATCAGTGTCTTCTTCATGACCATCGTATCCCCATTTTTTGTCATATGGTTTGGAAGTACTGACTCAGAGGTAAGTTAAGGAGGATGTTGCATAATTAAATACCACTACAACAGTCTTTTTAAAGTTTCTAACAAAGACACTGAAGGGAGGGAAGGCAGAGTAGGAGGTGAGGTAGCTAAAAATTCAGGAAGCAGTTATTGTGTAATTTTTTCACCTAGTCCACTGTCACCACATCAGGAGTGTAGAGGCCTGGATCTATGTGAAGTGAGAGTGACCATTTGCATTCCCCATAGTGATATAATGTGAGTAGTTAACCCCAACCCCTCCTTGCAATGAGTCCTATATTAGCCACATCTAGTTGGAGTACCATAACTCGCTAGACCACCAGGCTTCTAAAGATTGTACTACATGAGGGCAGTGGGGTTGATGCATTACATCAGCACATGTCATGAAGTCTCATCTCCTGCATGCATCAGGTTTAAAGTGATCTAAATATGATAACAAAAAAGATGACTTTTAATGAAGGTTTACTATTGCCTATTTGAACTTCTCAGGTAAGCCGTTACACTAGATGGTACTGTACACCTTTCTGTTTTTATTTCAGGTAACACTGTTGACTCAGATGGGGTTAAGATGGGAAGGACTGATTCCAGCTTTAGTCCTGCCGATGGTGTTGACGTTTATCCTGTTCCTGGGCCCACTTGTTCAGTCCCACCTCACTGTGCCTCTCACTGCCTCACTCCGCCTCTATATGGGTTCGTTCTCAAACCTTTACTCGCTTGAAATAACACTGGCTTTCAGCAAATCAAAATATTCAACCTTTTTTTTTTTTTTTGTCATATTATGTCCATTTGATTTAATTAGGATCTTGTACTCTAGTGAGGAACAGGGTTCATGTGTAGGTGAGCCTTGGGCCACAACAACACTTTTAAGAGAACAGCTACAGATTACTGGTAGTTCCTGTGCTGTTTTACAGAGAGTACTTTTCAAAGGGTTGTATACAACACTTAAATCCCATTATCATTTCCCTCATAAAAAAATTTGAACCTTTGCACTGTTCTTGATTGTTTGCCTGTTTAGCAGTTTAACTCCTGAGTGTGTATATACTAGTACCATTGACCCTGTCATGAATAGGACTAGTACTGTATACTGTTCTTCTTCCTGTTATCACAGTATAATTATTTAGCTAAGAGAGAGTCATAGAAATCTGAGTGTTAATTTTCCTTTCCAGATCCTCTTTATTGGTACAACACAGCACAAAACCCCATTTGGTGGCGGAATCAGGTTGTGGCGCCATTCTCTGAGGAGTTCACCTTTCGTGCCTGCATGCTGCCCATCTTACTACAGTGTGTGTCCCCAAACACTGCTGTATTCGTTGCTCCGCTCTTCTTTGGGGTTGGTGAGTGCGAGTTAATTTTGTGGTCTTATATATGCAGTATCTCCATTTTATTCTTATGCCTCAGCACCCCTTCTTTTCAAGTTGGAATATGGGTCAGGATGGTAATGATGTATGCCTTACTCCTTTTTGGGTGAGAATATTGGTTGGAGTGGCAGTGATTATGATAATGATACTTATGATGATAACAAAAGAATGTTAATGAGCTCTTGGCTGTTTACCAAACAGACATTAAAAAGATACTGTAGAATTTTCTTTCTTAGCAGTAACATGCAATAAAAATTTTTTTTCCATTGTAAAGAATATTTTAACTGCTCTTTTTGTCTTAGTACAAAACATTATGTATGTTTTTTCTTTAATGAGTAAGGGAATGTGGAGTGTATTGGTGTTGTGATGAGGAGAGGTAGATTGAGGTGGTTTGGACATGTGGAGAGGATGGGGGATGATAATTGGGTGAGGAAGGTAAGTAGTGTTAATATTGGGGGTGGGGTTATGAGGGGTAGACCGAGAAAGACATGGGACGAGGTCATTAAGTGTGACCTTAGGGTTAAGGGACTGAACAGGGAGGCTGCAATGGATTGTGCAGCGTGGAGAGCCGCCATTAGGTGACCAAGGCCGACACATGCAAGCATGTTGGAGCCTTTAAAAACGAAAACGAAAACATCACTAGGCATTCAGCAGATTTTTTTCCAATATTATAGTTTCTGTTCCTGTTTACAAATTCTGCTCACCCTCATTATCAGTGGGAAATGTTGTTGGTATGATGATTAATAGATGAGAGTGAGATTTGCATCCATATTTTATATCCTCAGCTCACCTACATCACGCAGTTGACCGTGTCCGTGCCGGGATTGACTTGCCTTCAGTCATCCTAATATCATGTGAGTAGTTTATTTATACATGTTCATCTTATTTTATTTACCATGGAGGGACCTATTGAATGATTAAATATTGCTGAAATTTATCCCTTGACTACTAGAGGTACTGCTTAATTTGAATAAAATCATACAGTACGGTATGGTGGTAGTCTGATACAGTTTTTAAAAAATGTTATTTTTATAGAGTTAGCTATATAAGCAGTGTAATATTTATCATATAGGCTAATACCCATATCTGGAAGTCAGTCTTTGTTACACATCCTTGATGTTTTCTCCAGCAGTTTCCAGCACCTGTCAGGAAGTAATTAATTGGCTTTGGTGCTTGATTAAGCTTGTAGCCCATAAAGAATCATCATCTGTACCATGACCAGCCTCAGTCTTGAGATTCCTTAAGAGGAAAATGTGATGTTGTGTTGATTGATTGATTAAATGAATCATTGATCTGGCAGTGAATCCTAGCTAGTGCCCTGATGAATGTTTAATGAATGACAGTCCACTGACTATACTATTTTTACTCTAGCTTGGCCTAAAATTACGGTCTCTCCATCATGAGTACTGAGTTGTAACGAGATTAACACTAGACTATGATGCTAGTCCTTATGCTAAGCATGTACAGCATTACTACTGTCTTTTTGTAGCACTGACCTATGTGATATAAGCTGGAAAAGTACGAAAATCTGGGCCAAGTTAGAATAAAAATAGTATAGTTGCACCCAGTATGTGTGAGCTGCTGAGAATTTTGGCCTTGTGAGTAATTACACTGAAGAGAGAACTGTCTCTACATAAACAAGCTAATTGCTATAAATGTTAATTGTGTTTTGCATATCTAAGTAAGTAAAATATTGCATCAAAAATTGATTTCGTCCTCAACAGGTTTTCAATTCCTGTACACTTCGGTGTTTGGCTTCTACTCTGCGTTCCTCTTCATCAGAACAGGTTGGTGGTTCTTAGTGTACCTGTCCAGTTACATCCACCAAGGATTTTATATTTGGCTCAGTTTTTAAGTCTGTCTGTCTGATAGCACCAGTCTGGAAAAAAACTATCTGTCTTTCTACCTATTACCAGATGCCTTAGTCCTGTAAGGGGTGGCCACAAACAAATTGCCTCCATGTTGCCTTGTCCCCTACCATTACATTGCCCTGCTTCCAGTTCACACCCCCTCTCTCTCATATACCTTTTCACTCTATCCCTCCATTTCATCCTCGGCCTCCCCCTCCCTCTCCCCCCCTCCACCTCACTCGCATACACTCTCCTCTTTAATCTCTCTTTCTTCATCCTCTCCACACGGCCAAACCATCTCAGTGTATTTCTCCTAACCCATTCCTTCACATCCACACCACAGCGCTCCTTCACTTCCCCATTTGTCAGTCTGTCTCTTTATGTAACTCCTTATGCTACTTTCAAATAACTCATTTCCACTGCTCTCACTCTTGACTTGTCTCCTTCCAACAAGATCCAAGCTTCACTTCCATATGTTAGAGTTGGTATTAATACTGTCATGCAGTGACTTTTTTATTTCCATGCTCACTTCCCTATTCTTCATCACTGCTTTCAAAGAACCAGCAACCAATCTTCCCTGTTGTACACTTTCAAGCACTTCACCCTCTAAACTTCCATCCTTACTCATCACACTACCTTAGGCTTGTCACTCAGTGTAAAACCACTGGTAATGGAATTAATAGGCATAATATTTTCAGGCCATTTCCTGCCGCTGTTTGCAGTACACGCCTTCTGTAACCACATGGGGCTGCCTGAATTGAAGGAGCTAGTGAAGAGCAGTGGGTCACTGCGGTACAAATTGTTTGCCTGTCACGTGGTGGGCCTGGTCACATGGTACTTCCTCCTCTACCCGCTCACTGATCCTGCCCTCTATGCCAACACTCGCCTCTCAGTGTGAAGTGTGCAATTGTGCCAGTAGCTTCAACTTGAAGCTAGTGAGGAGTTGTGTCTTTCTGGGGTATAAACTGTATTGCCTGCCAATACTCACATCTCGGTGTGAATTTTTTTTTTCTCGTGCCATACACCTTCATGTGTCACAATTCCCTGACTCAGTCAGGCATCAGACTTGCTTTGGGATAAAAGACCGTAACCGCTGCATCACCACCTCCTGTAATACAGTACTTCTTTACTCACTTATTGACCCTGCCCAATATGCCACTTCAGTGCAATTTTTTTTTTTTTTTTCCATACACCTTCACTTGTCACTGTTTTGATGCTGTTCACATCTCTGACTGCTTGACCACAACCTTCCTTGGTACTTAACCCCACTGATCCAGCCCCACTTTCCTTTAATTGCAAATGTACGGTTGTGCTGGTAAGTTCGCCCTGGAGTTTGTGATAAGTGGTGTGCAGCTTAACTAACCTGGTACTGTCATGATGGAAAATTTGCTGACAATTTCCTGCGGGCTGTAGAGATGGATTTTTTTTTTTTGCGTTTTCTTTTTTTTTGTGTGTGTGTGATTGCACTATCAAAAAGAACAATGTGAAAATGTTGTAAAAGGAACAGGAGATATGTGACAACTGCACTCTCCTTTCCTAATGAAAACAGATACCCTCTTCTACAATGTGTTGTAGGAGAAATGGGATAACTCTGGTCTCACCTTGTCCTTCTTTGAATAACAAATCATCAATATGACCAGAAATGGATTGTAAGTTTTGTGTGTGTGTGTGTGTGTGTGTCTGTGTGTGTGTGTGTGTGTGTGTGTGTGTGTATGTGTGTGTGTGAATCTGGCCCATGGTACTTCCTCCTTTACCCACCCACCAGCACCACCCTACAGGTTATACGCCAACGTGCGTTTGTCCGTGTGAAGTGTGCAATTTTGCCGGTAACTTGCCTACATAATTCGGGTTCTGTCATATGCTCAACAATTTTAACTCCAGCAGTAGTGGTTGTCCTTTTAAATCTATTCTTGCCAAGTCCAGATGATTTTAGTCAGCTCAAGAGTTTTTGTATTTAAATGGAGGGGTTAGATATAGCATTCATTAACACATTCACTACAAGAGACCTCCCCAAAGCTGAGGAAAATTGTATGGGATAGTAAGGAAAAGTAGTGTAGATACAGTAGTAAGAAATAGCAGGTGTAATTTTATTGAAGAGGTCACCTTTTTCAGTATGCGTCTGTTTTTTTTAAATTCTATTCTTGCCTTTGTTGTATGGATTTACTCACTTCAGGGAAGGTCCTTTAGGGGGTTAGTAAAGGCAGTCTCAACTCTTGTCTACTCATTTAATCCGTTTTTTGTTACCTCCAGATAATTATTATTCATCTTGGGAGAAATATATTGTAGACTTTATTAATCCTTCACGATGAGAAATCTGTTCAAAGTTGAATTCTCTGCTGGTAACAAGAATAAGAAAATATGTAATTGGAGTAAAGTGGTTAATATGAATAAAACTCTAGAGGTAGCAAGAATAAAATATAAAAGAACATCATCGTAGAGAAGGAGTTTATGTTTGCCTGTCACCTAATCTGTAGTCACCCTTTAATAGTGTATCTCTGGACTGAAGTTTGATTTAGCCTCCTTCAGTCTGCTAATATAATTGTGTATTCTTGTTACTTTGTCTAAAAGCACTGTATGGAGCACTTTGTAGATGATACTGAAAAAGCAGCTCAGTGCTGTAAATGCTTCTCAAAACAGTTTCATATTTCCAGTTTGTAATATGAAAGTTCATAAGTAGGGTAGCATCAATAATTTTTTCAGTACTGTGCTGAATATTAATCAGTAGACATTGCCATTAGCTCAAAAAGAAAATGCAGCATGTTGGAAGAGGGACTGAAGATAAAAAAAATGTTCATAAACTATATGATTTACTTTCCCATGTCTGACAACATATTTTTTAAATTCTATTCTGCTAGTTTTATTCTATTTAGTGGACTTTGAATTAGATGGATTTGATACAGCCTTTATGAACTCATAGCACTACTAGGGAGCTCCTCAGAATTGAGTAAATTCATCTGGTTACAGCAAGAATAAACAACATATATGGATCATTATGCTGAAGGCAGTAAAAACTGTAATGGTATCATAAATGCTGGTAATGAGGTGATAACTAGTGTACAAATATGTTAATATACCTCATCTGTTGTTGATCTGATTACAGTAATATAGGGGAAAGAGCAGAGCATTTATGGAGCTATTATTTCACTGCTGATTCCCAACATGTACGATCATGTGAGGGGGGCGAAGAGGAATTTTCTCATGTAGTTGCACCTGTATAACCAAGCTGCTCCTCTTCCTGGTAATACAAATGACCCTCAACTCCCTTTCTAACCCCTGAAAGGTGGTGGGCTGCAGTGACCAGCTCCATCCTGCAGTCCACCAAGTGCACCTTTCATATGAGCCTGGGACTACAGCAACAGCAATAAGTGTTGCATGGTTAAGCCTTAAGTGAGTAAATAGAATGCGAGCTCTATTATTTTGTTTGTTTTGTAATGGTCATTTATGAAACATGTAATGATTGTAGAATGTGTTTGTCCCTTTTATATTGTTGCTGACCACACTTTGTAATGTGGTATGCAAGCTGACCATACCTAATAACCACAGGTGTTTTGGAAATTATTGCCAAACTATAGGGACATACATTCAATTCAGACTTTTAAGATTTAAGCATATGGCACTCTGGCTCGTAATCTAATAGCACTTCCTTAGCAGTGACTTATTCTGTGCATTCAGCATTCTCTTGTATGTTATTTATGCAGACTATATTGATAGTACAGTAAAACTAATGGTGATATAACAGTAATAAGTAGCACAGCAGAGGATGGTGAGGGGTAATATACAAAATAAAGGGAATAGGTGTTACAAAACCTCCCATGCCATCTAGAATATGGTTGTTTATTTTACTTGTTTGATAGATTCAGTATAGTCAGAAAATTTGAGTAATAATCAAAATACTTCATTCTTCTTACCTCCATCAATATGGTGTTGTTTCACAGTTTACTCTTGCTGTTTCCTGGCAGTTTTATTCAGCATAGGAGTCTTGGATGGAGGGATTGTATATAGGCTTCATTAACTTCATATCTGCTTGGCTGCCTCATGTGAATACGGTAGTCTGATAGCAGTAGGAATAAATCAGAGAAGGACATACTGTACCATCAGCAAAGAAAAAATTAATTGTTTCCTGGTGTGGCATTATTGTACAGCTGAGTGATAGATTAGATTATATAGCATGTTGACAATATTTTTATAATAGTCATTGCTCAGTTTGTGAATGAGGTTAAAAAATATAAATGGTTTAACGCATACACTGCTCCACTTATATTAAAAGGTGCCTTTGGTGTCTTATATTTTGGAGGAAGATGTGCATAATAAGTCAGAGATTGACAACTAGTGCAAAGTATAATTGTCCATGCTGGCGCCTCGGCAGACTCGTTATTGACTCGGTGCATTTCATAGAGTCATTGCAGCCAGTGGTAGATGTTGCTTCATAGAACTGCAGATGTCTTGGCTCTTAACTACGTTTATTTAATTGTTGGTTTATTTTTTTCATTCAGCATCATCATTATCCACATTTTTCCCATTCCAAGGTGGGTCGAGTTAGGATCCAGAGAGCTGGGAAAACAATGATTGAATGAGGTGCCAACCTAAGTTTGCCCAGCTGAGTGAGCCACACTCCCATTTGCTCACAGTTTGAGCTCTTAAATTCAAAGTAAGGTAAATAAAATCTGCCTGTTTAAGTCTCAGTGCCAGTTTCTCCCAGCATTGAATACCAGTTGTTTGGACAAACTTGTAGGTTTTGTAACACATCACAAGCACATATCAGTGACTTCCTGTATGTGAGAAGCAAAATTATAATAGGCATCATCATATCAGCCATGTAAATACAGTTATTTCTGCATTCAGGTCAGCACTTAACTTTTCTCTTTTCAGTGCAGTAATGAAAGAGGAGGAATATTAATGCTGCTTATCTAAATGTCCAGGTCAGCAGTCCGTGTATCTGATTTTTTAGTACAGTGATATAGTTAGTTATAGAAAGAGGAAGAATGTTAATGCTGTTTATCTACATGGTTAGGTCAGTACTCCATATTTTGTAGATTTTCAGAACATTAGAATTGTTGGTTCTAGAAAGAGGAGAAATATTAATACTGTAGTCATTATCCTTTTTGTACCAGTATCACCTCCACTGCTCTTTCTCCATGTTATGTTCTCAGAGTAAATGTTTCACTGTATCTATATCATATGCTGTATTGAATGTAGTGTATAGTAACCCTCCATGCTTACAAAGGTACTGTACTGTCACAGTCAAAAGTTCGCTGACATTTCCCTATAACCTGCGGCAGTGACGGCATTATTTGAGATATATTTGTGACAGCAGTATAAAGCAGAAAGTACAAGAAGAATGGATACTCTCTGATGTTCTGTGAGAAATAAGGAAAAAAGGCAAGACACATTGCTGATAGGGGTTTGTCACTGAACTTTTGCTTGGTTTAATACTGTTTATCATTTCGTTTATAAAGGCTCCAACATACCATAAACATTTTTCAGCGTGGAGACTTAAGTTGTGAAAACAGTTAAGAATTTGCCAGGTATTTAGATAATATGGTACCCTACCTGACACAGTTTATTTATACCTCTGTCAACTTACTCTGTGTCTGTGAAATGGTCTGTTGTTGAGCACTTTCTTGTTACTTACCACCACAGCCATTTGAAGCACATGAATAAGTCACCAGCACAAACACTCAAAGCACTTGAAGAATGGCCTGTTGCACTTCATTAACACTGTACAGTAATATAAGGCACTCCTTCACACCTGACACTCTATCACCTCACAGCCTTTTAATGTCCATTTACTGAATCATTACACCCACAGTATGGTAGCACTGTATCATATAAAGGTTTAGTATGCTGCAGGGATACGCAGACACATTTATGATCGGTTCCCTGTCGCAACTCAGGTTTTGAAATACAGGAAGGACAAGGAGGCTGAAGAATATTCCTCTGTCTTCTGTTCTAACTTCATAAATAAGTTGTAGTGATGAGATGAAAATCACTGTAGGTTGTAACTTTTTTTCTGTAGGAAGAACAGGGAAAGAAGTGCAAAAATCTTCCCTTGTCTAGTTGCTCCTGTAAAAACATATCGAAGTTGCAAGAGGGAATCAATCATAAATAGATTAAAGAATCCCTCCCCAGGTTACATATCAGAAAGCATTGGAGTCTCAGAGGTACCGTGCTAAGTGATGGCCATGTCACTTGATGCACTCAGTATACTTCACTACATATATATTTCATAAACATCACCTCACAGCCTAAGATAATGTAGCAGGCAGATCACAACAAGTATGGTACTGTGAAAGGGAAGTTATCATCATAGTTTAAGGGAGCACATGACAGTTGAAAGCAGTCGTTTATGGAGATTGAAGTGCAAAGGATTATGGAACTGTTAAGCTGATTAGACTGTATATTGCTGTGTAAAACTGACTTCCTTACTCTTGAAGGCAAAGGTGAATTATGTTATTACGCTAAATGATGATACTCTACTGCTCTCTATTTACAGGTGTCCGTCCCGCAGTTTAAAAGTGTTCCTTTTTGGCTGTATATTCCCATATAAAGATCCTTATTGATGTTGCAGAGGGCAGAGTGAAAGAGGTGAAATAGGGGAAAGTGAGAGATGGCATTTGAGATTTACTTGCTCATTTTTGCATTAAATTCTAAGATCTGTTGGGAATATGAAGTATGGCAGGTATTTGTTACATCATCAGTCGATTTGTGAGTAGACTGAAGGATAATTAATATTTTAAATGAAGCCTTCTTCAGCCCTCCAGACCTCCCCAGTTTTCAGTAGTAATTAGAGCTTAGATGATGATGATGGTAATGATGGTGGTAATGTTAATGATGATGATGATATGTTGAAACGATGATGATAATGATGTTAATAATGATGACGGTTCTCAACAGCCTCAGTGTCTTAAATCATCGCAATAATGTTTCCCAGAGATACTGCAAACCTGTGGACTAATACACTGATACAGGGAGACCCCTAGTTAGCAGTTCACTAGAAACTTGCCTGGTGTCATCTTGTGTGTCATGGGGATGGCCCAGTCTGCTGATGAGGGCATGGATGTGCCAGTGGGAGTAATAAATGAATAAGTGATACAAGTTAGTCTGACTAAAACATCTAAAGCATCCCTGTAACACAGAAGCAGGCACCTGGTAAAGTGGGAGTGGGTCATTATACAAGTGCCACCCTGTATATATGTATAATGTATGTGTGGGTTTAAGGGATATGGCCCATTGCCAACCCTCCGATTCTGGATGACGGCGCTTTTTATTTGATTTTATTTATTTTTTTGTCAGTTTTTTTTTTTTCTGCTTTGAAGATCCCCCTGGTAGTGAAGGGATTATTTAAGCTCATATATAATCCCTACTGTTTGAAGAATATCTACTAAACTGAGTAAAACTGCCTGGTGACAGCAAGAAAGCAAGAATATAGTTAGAATGTATCACTGGATTCAAGAAGTTCATGAAGTACAGTACAAACCCTGAAATCTGAACTGCTTGGATTTAAAGGCATTATGGAAACTAGAATATTTTGGGAAGAAGAATGATAATGTTAACCATGAGTAAATCACGTGAAAAATAGCCTACAGTACCATGAACAGTAACTGCAGTGAAGTACCCCGTATTAGTAATATATCATCTGTTGTTAAACTTCTGCACATATAAACTTTGTCTTCAAATATACATTGATTGTGTGAGGACATATCAACACCTATTGCATTAAAACAAAACAAAAAAAATGGAAAGTGAAGGTTTTGGGGAATCAGAAGTTTGAATTTGGATTTGGGAGGTTGTACTGTATCATGGCATCAGATTTTATGCCTTTATTATACAGTAGATATAGAAGACAGATCAAAATATCATAGTTGAAGTTTATGAGACCTTTTAATAGATGGTATTTTGTTAGTTCAGTGGCATTATTTTTATACACACTGACATGTAGACTCTCCCAGACTCCTGGAACACACTCTCGCTGATTAAAAACCTGGCCTCACCTGCAACAGAATACCATAGTAGAGTTGTTCCCACTGAGGGGGTAAATGACGTATCTTTATGAATAATGTGTACAGAAATCTTACACCATGTTTGGCATATTTGATATGGGAGTGTAATAGATTACATTAGTGCATAGCAGTCAGAGAAAATTGTGAAGAGAGAATACTTCACTACTTGCATTCACTACAGAAGTGATTTTTGTATTGTGTATTGTTTAAAATTTTTGTATTGTCAGAATATTGTGCATGTACAAATAATCTTGCATTACTCCTGTGTGCACTACAGAATATTTTTTAACCCCTTCACTGCATGAGGTCCTATCTTATATACATAAACTCATGTAGTACTGGAGTTTCAATGACTGTCTCACCCATATCACTGGACATGCTGGTGATTAGTTCTCACTCCTCTTTTTTGCACACTAACTCATCTTATTTTTGGGTTGTAAAAGTAGGTGGTGGGGATGCTGCTGCTGATAATAATTTTTTCTATTATATTGTGCCACCAAGGAGTCTAGGCTTATCATCTACCCATATGTGTACTGGGCTATGAGTGCCTCATCTCAGACCACTACACCTCTTTCATGATTGATATGAGATTGGGTGTTACTGTTACCATTAATTGCCAATGATTGCATATTTTTTTTACATCACCCTTATTAGTTGTTACCCTCATTTGTACAGTGATGCCATTTTGTATTTTATTTTTGTATTATTCAGCTGAGGAATGGCTTCTCATACTGAAGGAGTTAATGAAGTTTTGATCTAATTCTTCCAGTTTGAAATGTCTCTCCAAAGCTGAATAAAATCTTCCAGATATAGAGTGGTAGTAATAGTAGTTAGAACCATAATTTCATCTGAAATGTGATCCCTGTGGAATGCAGGCTGAAGTTGTTCCTTTCCACAGTCCACCATCTCCTTTTGAGGGGCTAGAGATTGAAGTATGGGATGTTTGTATAACCAGGTAGTGGAGCCACCCAGTTATGTAGGTGCCACCACATGAAGGCATCCCTCTCCAGCACTGCCTCGATGTAAAAATAAGAGAATGCAGGATACTTCACTGGAGCAAATTGTTAAAGGTGGCAGCCATGTGTATGAATGTTTGTAAAATATGACAGTTGTGTTGATCTGGTTGTTTATATTATGCCGATATTAGCTATTTATTATGGTCAAACAGGCCATATGGAACCCCTCCATTTCAGTCTCCCTTATACTGAATGAAACTGCTCGAAGATGATCCCATTGTATTATTGGTGAGAAAGATTTCATTGTAGGGAAAGAGTTAATACTATAGAAATATTTTTATTGCTGTGTGTTGTGTGTTATTATTGCATATGGATATTACCTGTGTTCTTTAATAGGATGTGCATAATACTTTAACCCCATCGGTCCTGTGATGTCTCTCTTAATCTTGTATTCAGCTGAGGAGAGCCACTTGTTAATTTAGGGTTTGTATGAAGGTGACATGGAGGTGATTTGTGTGTGGCAGCCCTTTTTGAGATTAAGGCATCTGGCTATAGATAGATAAAAAAGGTTATATCTGTCCTTTCCAATTCAAAAAGTCTTGCCTAAGCTGAATTAAATTATTTGGAGTGGGATAATAAAACGTACATCATTGAATTGACGGGGTTAAATTAATCTTTTGGTTGTAGTTCTTAATATTTTACCAGGTTGTCTGAACAGTGGAGGCGTAATAATAAGACAGCTTATAACCTTATGTGTAAGATTTCTGTCAGTGATTGGTAACCTTTCTTTCTTTATATTTATCATCATCATCAACCTTGCTCTCTTAGTCATCATCATCATCACTACTGCTGTCATCATCATCATCATCATCATCACTGTAGTCATTGTTGTGGTCATTGTCGTTGCCATCATCATCATCGTCATCATCATCATCATCAAACTGTCCACATTTCATAGTGATCACTAATTTTAACCTTAATAGTAGGTCCTGCATGGGAGATACTTTTATAATGTTGGTGCTACACTGTGGGTATTTTTAGTTGTGAAATAAATGTAGGATAATAGAAATATGCTTATTAATCATCATTATTATTGTCATCATTGCCGTCGTCATCATCGTTTTCATTGTCATCATCATCATTGTTGTCGTCATCATCATCATATTCACCATACCACCACCTCTTCCTCCTACTCCTCATTATTGTCCTCCTCCTCCTCATCATCATCATCATCATCATCATCATCATCATCATCATCATCATCATAAAACTACTCATATATTACAACAAACTTTTATTCATACCTAGTTTCAGAACAAAACTAACTAATCTTAGTTCATTGAGTAGGATGATTTTTTAACTTATTTTTTGATTGCAGCTTGCACTAGACTCCTGTATTTTATTTATCTTAGAACCGTGTGTTAATGAAGTGGTTTTTGTAGATTTCTTAGCTCATTCACCTGAAGCTGTTTATCCTAAGGTGAATAAAATCAGCCTAATATAGGAGATATAAACTAAAAGCATCGTTATACTGAAAAGAATTAAACTTAAGTAACCCTTGTGTAAGTTTGTTTAGAGTGAGCCTCCACTGTGCTCAAGTAAGTGAAATTGCCGTACAGTAGACAGTGGAATTTACTTCAGGTTTCCGTATATGACATAAGCCTATGACCTGGTAACACCGTATGGCAAAAAGTTGATGGATATGGTTTAAGTAGCCATAAATGATTATTTTAATTGACCAGCATATGAGTTGGTAAAACAAAGAGTGAGACAGACCTTTATTTTACCGACTGTCAGAGATCGAGCAGCGTGGAGAGTTGCCATTAAGTGACCAAAGCTGAGGCACACAAACATTTTGGAACCTTTCTAAACAGATGAATGAACTGGCTTACAGTTAATTACCTTCATGTAATGAACTAATCAAAATGTGTTCATCTGATGGAACTTGGCTTTTTCATAACTTCAGTATTATGTCGTAGTTATTTGAAATTCGATGAGCCTCAGTCATGAGGTGGGAATGATCCTCCTTGGTTACTAGTCAAATACAACCCTCCAATTTGACTACATTTGGCCATCAACCAAGCTGAATGAGGTTAGGGATCTTTGTCAGGTGAGAGTAAATGAGTTACAGAAGCCACAGATCTTACTGGGAAACTTGAAGTGAATTTTCTCTGTCATCTGTATATCTTGTGTGCATAACGACAAACAGCGCTGAATTATGATATAGATGGCGCGTTGGTAAGTGTGCACGGTTTTTTGTAAAATTGGTTGTACTCTGTGGTAATTCCATGTTGTTTGTCTTATTTTTTGTTGTATATTTATTTATTTATTGCTAATAATCCCTTCATTTCATGGTTGTAATTTTTATTTTATTCCTACTGCTTCCTGATGATTATAGTCAGTTTAAAAAAGTTCTGTTGTCGAGAAGCTAATGGAAGGTTACAGAATATCTAACTCCCTCCAGTTTGAAAGGTCTGGGTCTATCCTAAAATTAATATAATTACTGTATTTGGAAGTAGGGCGAGAAATGAGGTCCGGATGATGTTGATGACGATGGAAGTAGCAAGAGTAAAATATTAGGACTGAAGGGATCTATTTACTGTAGCTGCTGTGATTGGTAGAAGTTCCATGATATATTTTCTTGTGATTTGTTGTGCCATAGTAATGAACAAGTATATTATTTGATGAAGATTGTTTCAGATTTGCAGTTCATCATTATATAGCTCATAATTTTATATACTTATATATATTTTAACCTCTTCACATTCTTTTACGTAATTTGTATGTTATTCATATTGCTGCCAGATGATTTTATTCAGCCAAGGTGAGCAACCAGGTGAAGGAGTTTAATGAAAGCTACATCTAACCTCTCCTGTTCAGACAGTCTCTCCGAAGCTCAATAAACTTGTCTGGAGATGGCAAGAATAAAGTAGAAATACAGGGTAGTCCATAAATAGCTCTCTATTAAAATCTCACCTGACAATATTGTATGTGTTTGGAGAAGGCCTACTCTGCTATTGTGGGCTTGTACATTGTGGTGGGAGTAGGAAATGAATAAATAATGCAGAATAGACACTGATAAGGCTGATTCAGCCTTCACTGCAACTTCAGGAGAAATTGCTTGGTGGAGTGGAAGGGGAGCATTATATATGGACCATTCTGTGTACTGTATCAGACGGAAGGGGTTAAGGATATACACTGTGAGATTACGCTGAGATTTCATGTTCCTGTCAGACTGCATTTAGTCCTTAACCCTTTCACTGTGGGGCTGAATAAGATTGTTTGATGCCATGTGGAGTAAATGACAAAGTAATCCTGAGTCAAAGGGTTAATTCTCTCAGTACGATGGCATTTTTATTATTTTTTTTCTGGCCATGTGCAGGGTGACTGGTGAGATTTTTGGGAAACTTCAGGAGGTTTTTCTATGACTAATTTTGAACAAAAAAATAAATAAATAAATAATGCTGTATCAATGTGGTTCCGATTCTCACCCATTAAGGGGCTGCAGTTATTGATGACCATATGAATGAAAACTGGCCTCCTTCATATTTCACCCATAACGTCATTAGTAATTGTAGCTCCATAGTGATTAAGAATTGAACCCGTGTTGGTGATTTTGTACAGAAAATTAGCTCTAGCATACAGTAACCCCCTGAAGTGTCAAAAAATAAATATCGTGCAGAACGGTCTAGGCAATATTATTTAACTTAGGAGACATTGACTGTTGTTTAATGGTTAGAAAGTGTCATTGTTAACTGCACATGATATTGAGGCTCTCTCCTTATGCGCATAATGTCATCTGGGGCCATGCAGTATTCATAAAGGATTTTAAGTCAATTGCCATGATATAAATAACTCAGCAAGTCTCTGTAGCAGCTTTAGTTTTATCTTGAATCATTGTGTTTTGCCATATATTTCACATATGTATACATCTAGTTTGGTTGTGAAGTGTTTGGCCACCCTTTACAGGATCAAGGCATCTGGCATTGATAGGCAGATAGATAGATAGCAGATAGATAGACAGGGAGACAGATAGTAACAATTGATGCTCTGGAAGGTATCTGAATTTGGGCTCTAGTGGTAGCAAGAATAAAAAAACTGTAAAAGTAAGAAAGAAGAGTTATCATAGTGGGTGTCAGGGTCATTTGTAAAGGGGTAAAGTTGCTCATCAAGTGAAATGTTAACAAAACTGAAAATGTCTTATAGACATGAGCCTTAAATCAAGAAGATACATTAATGGAAAGTGCCATTAGTTTGTGTATGATTTATAACTGATGTAGGTTAATGGTTGTATTGTAAGTGGCTTTGGAGATTTTAACGTACCCATTCCCTCGTGATGTACAGGGTATTTGCTCGTCACACCTCAGTATCCCGTTTTGTGTTATTGATGGAAACATTTTCTTGTCAAGGCTCCCTAGCACCTCTTCCTTAGTTATTTATTTTTTAATATGGCTGGTTAACATCCTTTTGTATGTTTTATATGGTGAGTATGGCAATGTTTGAAGGATTTACAGTATATAACACAGAATAGGACAGTAAGTGTAATAAGCAAAATAAGACACTCAGGAAAAGGTGTTTGGAAGCTTCCTTACCTGATGAGAATATGGACCCATGGCGGTATGAAAGCATTACCAATATCACATATGAGAATGTTATGGTGTAATATAAAAAATAAATCACTAAGGAAAAGGCACTATGAAGCCTCCGGTGTCACTTAGAATCCAACCCATAGTGTTATGCAGTGTTGTGTTGTTGCTTTAGAGTCTAATACATCCGAGGTGGGATTATTAAGCATGTTCATGATATGTTCCTTGTCATAACTTTGATTTGTTGGTACAGGACGGACTGGAGGCATGAGGAGATTATGCACTGTCCTTCCGTTGTTGTTGTAGCCCCAAATTCATCTGAAATGTGAACCCTGTAGACTGCTGGGTGAAGTTGCCCTCCTGCAGTACACTATCCTCCTTTTAGGGGATAGGGAGGGAGATGAAGGGTGACTGTATAATTGGGAGAGTCACCTGGTTGTATTGGTGCCCCCATATGAAAGCGTCCCTCTCCAGTGCTGCCAGTCTTACTAAAATATATACAGTACAGTATATATTTTTTTTTAATTTTTTATATACAGTATATCTTTTATGCATTATATATTTATATATATAATATACCCATTATACTTTTTCTCATAACCAAGATTTGTTTTTGTGATAGTAACAAAGGTATAGGAAGAACTCTGCACTCTCCTTTCCCTTTCCTTAGTAGAAAAAAATCATAATTATGACAGGGAGATTATCATAAGCATGTTTGTGAATCTGACCCTGGTAATATGTATAATGATAGGATTTAAACTGGACTAGTCATAAAACATGTTGATTCTATGTCTGGTATGAAATATATGTTAAAAATAGAAATGTGAGTTTTATTTAACCTCTTAAATTCAAGTAATGTTCATTGAGATTACTCCTGCTGCTACCAGATGATTTTATTCAACTTAGGAAAAGGTTTTGTATTGATGAGGTTCATTAATGATTCTTATAACTTTGGCAATTCAAATAGCCAGTTGTAAACTGGATCAAATTGTCAGATGGCAAAAAAAAAAAAAAAAATGTCCCTGAGGCCAGTGGATTAACACAATGCATTTTCTTTTTTTTTTTTTTTTTTTTTTTTTTTTAGGTCAAGGAAAGAGCACCCTTTACACGTTTTTATACTCTTGAATGACATGTGACTGTGTGTGGCTTATTTCACAAGGCATGTTGTTGATACTTATTGTACTAATGCATTCACTTTCCATGTGCAGCACAGTATTTGCATCCAGCCTTACCCCATGTAAAGGTGGGAAAGGGGATAATGAAGACTGTGGGTACTTTACTTGAATGGCATGTAGATGAATGTGTGAGAAAGCAAGGTCTGGAAATTGAAGAAGCAGTAGAACTGTAAACACTAACTACCAACTATATTTGTCATTTTTATGGCACATGGGCCTGAAGCTAAGGTACTGTAGTCCAGAACATTTATAGGTTAGAGACCAAACTATGTCCTGGCAGCATTAACATGATAGGAGATCCTCTGGCCACCTCTGGGACTTGAATTGTAGCATACTGTATAGGCCACAATGTGTTCCATCCTGAGAGGTTTATGACCATGTCACCCGGTATCTAAAGAACTGAAGATGCCTTTGACAGCCAGATTCACCTCTGCAGTATTATAAGAAGAATGAGAGAATTATTGCTGGTTAGGTAGTTAATGTTGGTCTGCCCAAGTTTGAAGTTTTGTGTTCATTTTTCATTTTTCAGGGTTGGTCACTAACCCACCAGTAACCAACTGTTGCTTCGTGCCATGTAGGAAATAAGTATCTGTTTTCTTTGTTCCAAGAAACCATTTGGCTTGTCATGTAGTGGAGTGTTAGCTGAGAGTAGTTGTACATTGTCTTGGTGGTAAAGGTGAAAGGTGAAAAGGTCATTAGCTCTAATAAGCTGTTAAACCCACGGTATCTACATCTCAAGCATTATGACATATTGCTTGTGACTGACACGGTATTGGTCCCTAGGAACATGGCAAGACTTGCATTGGTCTCTGCTGAGTCCTACTGGTGACTTACACCTCCATGTCCATCACCTTGCAGAGGACTATACAGTAGCATTTTGTCACAACTTACAATGTAACTGATGTTGGGTCCTGAAATATCACCAGCAACCCAACAAAAGTGGGTAATTTTGCTGGCACGAATGGAAAGCTTGGATATGAATGTCAATGGTAATGTATGTCATGTACGGGTTGGCATCCTGTACCACGTAAAATGGAACACTACATCTTGGCTTATATTTAACCCCTCCTCACCACCCCCTCCACTGATGGGGTAAATATGTCTCTCCAACATTAGCTTATTTGCACTAATTCTGCCTTTGCCATGGATACTGTTACTAGAGTCTCTGGTCCTGACCACCTCTCCAATCCTAAGTGAGCAAATGGGGAGAAGATTTTAGGGAATTTTTGGATGCAGAGAACAAAAAAAATGCAAGTAGCTGAGAAATAGCTGGAAGAAGAGAAATTAGAAGGGAGGAAGTGATCGGTAGGCTGGAAGCAGCAGCAATGAAGGAAGTTAAAATGGGGCCAGGAATAGATGGAATGTGTGATGAAATGTTGAAAAATAGGGGAAAGGTGGTGATAGAATGGATATGGAAGATCTGCAAGTTGGAATGGGAGGAAGGTAGTGTTCTGGATGATTGAAGTTACTCTGAGATGGTTTGACCTAGTGGAGAGGATGGAGGATTTGACACTATGTGAGAGAAGTGGAGGGGGAGAGGAGGAAGGAAAGACCTAGGATAAGATGGAGAGATGGAAGATGAGAGAAGAGAAAGTGTATGTGAGTTGAAGGGGGAGAGGAGGAAGGGAAGACCTAGATGAAGATAGAGGGATGGAATGGAGAGAAGAGAGGGTGTGTGAGAGTTAGAGGAAAGGCAGCCTATTGGCAGAGGAGAAGGAAACGTGGTGGTGATTTATAGCCATCCCTTATTTTACAGGATTAAGGCGTCTGTCTATACTGTAGATAGATAGACAGATAGATAATGAAATCTTAATTTTTTCCAGATCGATGGTACTGTTAATATATTAGCACTGAGCATCGGCAGAATATATGGAAGTCAACTAACCAAACTCCAGGTGAAAAAACATCAAAGAAGAGGAGGATAAGAGTGATTTATATTAATTTAGTGATGCTGTTGGTGAAAACTACTGCAGTGTATTATCCGGCATGCAGGTGGCGTTGGTGTAACCGTGTGGTGGTGAAAGGTTGTTGCTCGTGTTGTCCATATGTTATTCACTTGAGGCCTGTTTCATGAGAGAACCTAAATCCACGTCACCATGGGAAAGAAAAAGGGAAATAAAGCCGAGACGTGAGTATCGGGGCTTGATTTTATTCCGCCATTAATCCCCAGCAGGTCAATCGTACTTCACTCTTGCTCCTACCAGATGAGTTTTATTCATCATTGGAGAACATGCTGGTAGTGGAGGGGACAATAAAGGCCGTATTTAACTCACTGAGTTCGAAAAATCACCCAAAATAGAATGAAATAGATGATGTTAGAAAAAATTATGAAAGGCGCCGCACTGAAGGCGTTGTGACAGAAGGTATATGCCAGCCCGGTCCTCTAATAAATTTAAACCGAAAATTGTGACGAATTACATGTAAATTGAGTTCTTTTCAGTAGTAGATGTTAATGGATAATTGGAGAAGCTGCACAAGCTACATCTTCTGAAAATTGCACCACCAGTGTGTATGAAGTTACCAGCTGAATGGTTGCAACTCATGACGAAATTAAAGTTCAGTATCGTACCCTTATATACTGAGTTTAAATGGATTAATTATAAATTGGTCTTTTCTGTAGTAGATTTGAAAAGGTTATTGAAATTACCAAAGAGAGAATATCCAAATTAACTACCATGGTGTATGAAGTTACAATCATAAGTTTGCAAATCATGGAATAACTTTAATAGTATTTAAGTGCTTTTCTGTAGAAGGTTTAAATGGGTTTATTGAAGAAGTTAACATAGAGTGAATACAAGTGTACCAAAATTGACTAAATTACCAGTTTGTATGGTTACCAGCTGAATATTTCAAATAATTACATAATATTTAATATACACTTGGTAAATGTAAGGTTTAGTTTAAGCAGCAGAAATTATCTTAATGGTACCAGTTCACTTCCTCCCCTTCCATGTTGTTTTCTATATTTTCCTATAAATTTTTGTGGTGGTAAATGATTGTTTATTGCTGATTTTCTTTTCCTGTTGTTTATATCAGTGTTCCTTATGATTCACTGATGTTTGTTTCTAAAGCATAATGGCCTGTATGTATCTATCTATCTATGGTATCTATTGCCAGATACTTTAATCCTGTAAGGGTGGCCACAAACAAATCACCTCCATGTTGCCATGTCTCACACCATTTCACAGCCATGCCCCCAGCTCACACAAGGAAAGGCATACTTTCTAGAAACTACTCAGATCAACTAAAATACATAATTAGAGCTGTTCTGTACTAACCTAATTTTAACCCCTAAAAGACGGGCATCGTAATGTTTTGACACGCTCAGGACGGGCATAATTGGTGGGTGCGATATGGTGGGGGATTTGTGGGGGGTGCGGGGATGGGGACTGGGTGCTTGGGGGTGTGGGGGTTGTGGGGTGGTGCAGGGATGGGGACTGGGTGCTTGGGGAGGTAGGGGCAGGGGTGGTGGGGTAGGGTGGGGGGGATGGGTGAGGGTGGTAAGTGGGGGGTCAGGAGGGGGGTGGGGGAAAAGGGTGGGGGTGGCAGTGGGGGTTGGAGGGGTGGGGTTGTTTGGGGGTGTGGGGGGTTTAGGGGATTGGGGTTTGGGGGGTATGGGGGTGGAGGGTGGTGGAGGGCAGGGGGTTGGGGGTGGTGGGGACAGGGGGTGGGCAGTAGGGGTGGGTGGGTGGTAGGGGGAAAGTGGGGGGATGGTGGAGGAGTGGGGGGTGGTGGGGAAGTGGCTGGGGTGACTGGGGATTGTGGGGGGCATGGGGGATGGGGATGAGTGTGGTGGGAGGGCAGGGGTTAATAATGGTTGGGCGCTGTGGAGGGTATTGGGGGGAGTTGGGGTGGTGTGGGTTTGGGGGTGGGGTGGTGGGGGAGAGGGCGGGGGAATGTTTGTAGGATGGACATTCTTGAGGAAAGTGTTAATAAATTTCATGTACTGTTCCTATTTCTCCTATCTTTCCTGTCACTACTTATTGCTTTTCTTTCCATTACAGGTGGCTTTACATTGAGTGACAAGCCTAATGGTTTCCTGTAAGCCAAGAAACCATTTACAACGCTGGGTGGTAACCATATAACTAAACCATACGTGCTCCCTACGTGTCAATTGGTTTGGTGGAGGGTTAGTGCCCCTCCCTGTAAAACAAATAACTCAGAGTCAATGGCCACCCCGTACGGGATTATGGCGTCTGGCAATAGATAGATAGAGTATATATATCTTATCTGTTGGTGGATTCTGATCAGTGCAACAGGTAAGGTATTTTACATTAATGATCCGATGGTAACGAACGCGTTGATAACCTCCTTTGTCTTACAGGAACGGGGATATCGATGACCTGATAAATGACATAGAGAACACTGGACCCAAGGAGGCACCAGCGGGTAAGAAGGGCAAGAAGAGTAAGAAGAAGGCAGATGACTGGGAGGACGATGTGGCCAAGGAGCTGGAAGACATGACACTGGAGGAGAGGGGGGAGATGAAGGATAATGATGACACCCCGGAGCCACCGTCCGAGACCAAGAAGAAGAAGGAAAAGGTATGGTTTGTGGACTGTGTTGAGAAAAAGACAGACGGATTAGGAAATCTGAAAGAGTGCTGGGCTAGTAGCCTACTCTGAAATGGTTTGGCCTGTTTTTTTGGTTTAGAATTGGGAGCTGGGTTGTGATGATCTGTATTGTAGAAAATGCATAGGATGTTTGAGTAATGTGGATTGGAAAAAGAAAAAAATAAGTTGAACATTATCTTAGTTTGTGTTAGACGGGTGCAGAATGTATCAGGGTATGTCTAGAAATGTAATTATGAGGTCCAGCAACAACTTCAAATTGAGGATGTAATGTTTAGTGTGATTTTGCTACTGCCAGACAGTTGTATTCAGATGAGGAGAGCACAGTAAGAGTGAAAGGTGTTAATGAATGCTACATTTAACCCCACCAGTTTTAAAATCTCTCCTGTGGTGAATAAAATGATTGATCTGTAGGTGGTAAGATTAATGTGGAAAAGAAATCATAAAGTTGAAAGGGAACGAATAATGCAGACCATATCCACCTGCTATTCCAGCATCTTTCTATACCTATGTAATTTTTTGCAGAAATCTAAAAAAGCTGCCAAGAAAGATGACTCTGATTCTGAAGATGAGAGGATCACGTCCAAGATGGGAGGTGGGTTTGCTGCCTTGATGAATGACGATGATGACATGTTGGACGATATTCCTGATGAAGATGATGAGCCTGTGACGAAGCCAAAAAAAGAACCCAAGAAGAAGAAGGAAGAGGAGACGACAGCCCCAGCGAATAAGGATGACAAGGGCAAGAAAGACAAGAAGAAGAAAGGGAAGAAAAAGGGTGCGGATGACGAAGAGGACTTGGATAAAATTCTAGCCGAGTTGGAGTCCGAGTACCGAGGAGAAAAACCCACAGAGAAGAAGAATGAAGGAGAGAAGAAAAATGAAGTTAAGGCCCCTGAACCCGAACCCGTACCCGAGCCAGTGGTAGAGGAGGAAACTGGTAAGAAAAAGAAGAAGAAAAAGAAGGAACAGAATGAAGCCCCACCTCCTGAAGTAGCCGAGCCAGTGACTGAAGCACCGCGGGAGCCTAGTGTAGAGCCACAGGTGAGCATGGTTGTAGTAATTCTGTCTGGCATGTCATTGTTTCTGACATTGTATTGATATCTTTAGCATTTTCATTGTTCATTTTGCAGTACAGGTATTGCTTCATTTTTTTCATTCACAAGATGAAGAGAGGAAGGAAATTTTGATTAAAATACTGAAAATAAATGTGGCTTGTACCTGTAGTTTTAAGGATTATTTTATGTCAATAATCTGTTCTTTATGTTAATCTTGGGACAGGGACTACTTCATTGATAGACTAGTTTATGCTTGATATCTTAATTTCAGGACAACTGGTTGCAAGAGACTGAAGATCAGTGTAAATTTTGAGCTCAAGTTTAAACAAGTAAAATGGAACAAGCTTAAAATTATGTAGCTTAATGGGCCAGTGTCCTCCTTAATTGAACATTCTTTGTTGACAGGGATTATTTTTGTTTTTTTGATGTCATTTTGTTACGAGAACCCCAGCGCTCCATTTATATTATAGCTGAAGCAGGTTCCGTTTGAGCTGTTTGCATCAAGTACTGTATTCTTCAGCACATTCTAACTCTTTCATTTCCTGTTTGTGGTACGGTTTGGAAGGTCTGTTTCTAATTGATCATACAAGTATTCAACTAATAATGAAAAAAATATGCTGCTTGTTTTACAGTGTCTGCTTTGCACTTAGCACATGTCTGTTACTTTCCTCCATGATGCCAGCAGAGGGAAGTGAGATGTAGAAAAAGTGAAACATTAGGCAGATTTTTGTTCCTGGCTGTGCGTAAAGTAGTGCATTATATGATTGATAAATTTTGTTTATGGTTGACTCGCTTTTTCTTCTGTAGGGTGATGATGAGAAGAAAGAAGACAGTAAATCAAAAAAGAAGAAAAAGAAAGGCAAGGATGCTCCAGAGCCTGTGGTCAAGGTAACAACAGTGGCTTTTATATTACTCAGTCTTGGATCATTGACTCGTTCACTTTTTTTGTTATGTAATCAGTGTGTCATACCTGTTCAGATGTATTTTATGGATTGGAAGTGTGCGTTGTAAGAAACTTTGGAATGTAAACCCAAGGGTGCTTGATGGAAGGGGTCTAGTTAGGTGTCAGAAGGAGAGTTTTAAAGGGAGTTTCCAGAACAAGTGAATGGACAGAAGTAGAGAATGTACAGTAGTAATAAAGTATGAATATATGTGGGCAGATCATATCCCTGGTAGAGCAGATAACAGGTGGATGATCAGGGGTTTGAATGACAGCCTGAGATGGTGTGAGAGGAAGAAGCAATGGAGGATAAGATAAGGAGGTGAGATTTGCTGGAATTAGATGGAACGTGCAAACAGCCAGTCATAGTACCGGTATGGAAAAAGAAGATTGAGACCTTTGTTCTGGAGTGGGCTGATTTATGCTGCTGTTGCTGTTGATTTAGCGTGATCTGTAGTGTATGAAATGTTGGTCAGAGTGATGGTTATGGTATTTGTTTTGCAGGAGACCACTGAGACCAAGGAGGATGTATCGCCACCCATGCCAGCCCCTGCACCAGACGAGGAGAAGGGAGACGATGGTGGTGATGGTGACGGTGAAGGTGAGGGTAAGTACTGTACAGTATACTAGACCTGCTTGGTTGTTTTAGTAGCAGTAGTAGTGTAGTAGTAGTTCTGTAGTAGTAGTAGTAATAGTAGTAGTAGCTGTTGTTGTTCATGTTGTTATTGCAAGTGGAGGTTTTAGTCAGCCTCCCATTCTGGACAGTCATCCATCCATTTATTAATGATGATTATTGTGATTGTTACCCAGTAGTTAAAGCAAGATTGGTTGAAATGATGACCTTTACTGTGATTTTAATTTCTTATTTTATTTGCCATAGGTGAGAGCTCCAGTAAAAAGAAGAAGAAAAAGAAGAAAGACAAGGATGAGAAGAAGGAGGAGGAAAAAGATGCCAAAAAGAAGGGTAAGCCAAGTAGTAAAATGCTAGCGGCTATGAAAGCAGCCTTGGAGAAGCAGAAAGAGGAGGAGGAGAGGTTGAAGAGAGAAGAGGAGGAGTTGCGACGACAAGAGGAGGAGAGGGTAAAGAGCCTGGTTATTTCTGTTTGTTGTTCTATATATTGAAATTTACTATAGTATTTAATTGGTGTTTTTGCTTCTCGGGAAAAAGGATGTTGGGATAATGATGAAAAGTGTTAACATAATCATAGATCTCTGTGATGCATGTTCATTTTCACTTATTATCAGTGAGGTAATGGCCATGATTTTGCTGAAGAACAGCAGTGATGTTAAAGTACTCAATATGTATCTTTTTTGTAGGACCTTCCTTCTCACCCTTCTTTTGTTTTAATACTTGAGGGTGAGATACTTCAACAAACAGGGTATCTGCATGAATCACTGCGGTAGTTGATGAGATGTGGATGTAACCTTGGTACAACACTCATGTTGAAAATGTGCTACAATACTTTTCTTATTTAATAAAAAATTGTATACACAATGAGTTGCATCAGGGATATTTTTTTTGTTCTTAGTATTTGCAGTTACCACCTATGTAAGTTACTGTATTGCTGGATGCAGATAGCCACTGCATAAGTGAAAGTTTTAACCTATAGGTCATGAAATACCGGTAGTTTTTGTTTTTTTTGTCTACCACACTAAAGAATTACACAGTGCCTCGATCATCAGATTTGCTGCACTTTCAACATGAGTCTTCCTACAGTTAAGACAGATTGAGGAGGAGAAGAGATTAGAGCAAGAGAGGAAGGAACGCAAGAAGCAGAAGGAGAAGGAGCGGAAAGAGCGACTAAAAGCTGAGGGAAAGCTCCTTACCGCCAAACAGAAGCAGGACATGAAACGAGCCCAGGATCTCATCGAGCACATGAAGGTTAGTTGGTGCACAGGTTGGGAATTGGTTGGTAGCCATGACGACTGGATTCCAGGGAGTTGTATGGTGAATGAGTGAGTGGCCCATTCAAGCTGCTGCTTCTGACCCACCCCCTGTTAGGTGGGAAAAGAGATCAGGATGATGATTTCAGTGATGATGAGGATAGGCAGTCCTTGCAGACTTCAGGATGCATACAGTCCAGATTATTTTTTTTATTTATTTATTTATTTTATTCTATTTTATTATTTTGTTTTTACCATTTAGTATGCAGGATGGCTCAAATATAATGCTACACTTTGCCAGACAATATCTTGTGTGTTGTGGGGATGACTCAGTTACTGTTATCAGCGTCTGTCCTGCATCATTTATTCATTTGCGACTTCCACGGCCACAACCATGCCCACACCAGCAGACGGAGTCACCCTTGCAACATAGACGATTCACCCACAGGAGTTTCTAGTGGAGTGCTGTTTACGGGTCAACTTGTGTAGTGGTATACATATAGTTTACTAATATTGTGACGGACATTTCAGGCACAGGGTCTGAGCTTGCCAGAGGCGGGTGAGAAGCGGGTACGGCTGGGCACCAGAGTTAGACCGAAGAAGCCCAAGAAGGATGAAAAGGCTGATGAACAAGGTGCGTATTGGGAAGGGCGAGGATACGGAATTTATTTTTTACTTAGACTAACTGGTCACATTCATAACTCTTAGGCAGGAAACATTCAGCTACTCTACAGTCACTCTGTTTTTTTTCTGAGCTTGAAACACTCACATTGTTACAAACCCCAATAAGTATCTAAAATTTTCTAAGTCTCTCCTAGAAACTTATAAATTACTTTGCATCACTATTTTTAGGTGAAGGAGAGGAAACACAGGTGCCTGCAGAAACAGTGGAGGCAATGGAAGAAAGCAAAGAGGAGAGTGGAGAGAAAACAGAGGCTGTGGAGGCGATGGAGCAGGAGGAAGAAGAGGATGATGTGAAAGATGCCTGGGATGACACTGATGATGATGAAGAAGAAGAGGAAGAGGAAGGTGAGTTTATATGTGGAGAAAGAGATGATGATGTCTATTTTTCACATGGTTGAGGAAATTATTGGTCTAAACATGAAGCCATGTGATGGAGAGGCATACCTTCATGTGATGGCATCAATATAACCAGGTGTCTCAGCTGCCTGGTTATGCAAGCATCATTCAGTTCTCTCCCCATCCCCCGAAAGGAGAATGGTAGACTGTAAGAGAAGGGCCTGGGTTCATGTCCACATGAGCCTTGCGTCGCAACTACAGTACTGCTGACATCAGACCCATGCTCCTCAGAGGAGGTAAAACAGAAGTGGCTGTTACTGATGAGAGTGAGTTCACTGTATTTTGCGGCACGCTGTTGTATTATTGTTACATGCTCGAATATATTTACAGCCTAGTCATGGGCCCTTGCAGCTTGAAGGGAGTCATACTGGGTTTGCTGTCACTGTTCACCTTTTATATATATATTTCCTTTTTTATTTTTGGATAGCTACCAAGAGCAAAAGCACATTATCTTGAACAGTGATTTAATTCATTTAGCTTGCACTACTTCAGAGTATTATATACTGTACAGTAATTCTCATGTAGCTTTGATTATGCTTTTTTTTTTTTTTTTTTTTTTTTTTTTTTTTTTTGCTATTAAGTCCACAGTAGATAAGGAAAGAAATTGTTTTATTAAACTTACATTGATTTACAATAAATTGTCATTTTTAGTTTCCATTGTGGGTTGCCTCAGCTGATTCCCCCTTCCTCCCTGAAGTTCACATCAGATTTTAAACAAGAAAGAAAGCTTATTAAAATCTGTCTATACAATTGATTTGCCAGTTCGATAATAGCAGTTGTTGGGGGGGGGGAAAATATTTTGGACCTCGTATTTGATGCGTAATTAGGACGTACTGTAGAGGTAGTATTTTACATTTTATTTATTTTTTTCTGCACCAGATACATCAGAAGCCACCAAAGCCTCGGTAGAAACTGATGCCAAGAAGAGTGAAAAAGATGAGGAGGAAGAGGATGAGGAAGATGAGGCCAGTGAAGAGGTAAACCATGATTGCCCCTTTGTATGGTCTTTTAACCAGTACTCTGACTTGGGTTAAAATTGCCATAAAGAAGCCAGCTGTACCTTGGCCAACCCCAATATGGGGATTCCATGCAAGGGAGCATGGAGTCATTATGTATGCTTGCTATGTAGATGTAATTGTGGTGTGATGATAAAGCTGGCATATGAAAGGACACTGCAGCACTTATTTTCCTACTGGTATCTTATTCTTGCTATTTACTGATGACTTTGTTTGATGTAGCATGGATATTTCATTGTGTAACACCAATCTGAAAAGTTTTTCCCAAACTAAACAAGTCAGTTGCACTAGCATGAATATAACGCTAAGGATGTCATGGGAATGAATGGGTTAATTGTCCACTTCTCCTTTTTTTGCAGGAGAGTGAAAGTGATGAGTCTGAGGATGAACGCCTGACAGAGGCAGAGAAACGAAAACAGCGTGCCCTGGAGAGGATAGCCAAGAGGAAAGAAGCCAATGAGAAGCTTCAGTCCCTTGATAATCTTAGAGCACCTGTGGTATGTTATACTTGTTATATTTTATTTTAGTTCATGTATTGTAACTTGTTTTTTGCACTGATTTGTTTTGTAAGCTGATTTTTTAACATGATGTTTGATGGATTGGCTCTGTCTGATCGGTAATAGGAAGTGCATCTCTAAAATAATATTTCGTCATCATCAATGTCATCCTGCCTCTTTTTTTTCCCCTATCCTTAGTTGGGATGAGGTAGGGTCCAGAAAGCAGAGAAAAAGAACATGAGAGAAGGCAGACTACCAAACAGCATGCCCCGTGAAGTGAGCCACATACTCATTCACTCATCATTCAGGCTCCCAGAATCCTGACTGCACCACTAAAGCATTTAAAGAAAAGTGTATGGATGATCATGCCTTTCAGGTGGAGTCAGAATTATGGGGGCTTGAATAGTAAGCGAATGAGTGTGTGGCCCATTTTGTAGGGCGTTCCACTGATAGTTCTTTTATCGCGTTTCCTTCATCCTTGCTTTCTGAATTGTTCCTCACTCCAGCCATGGGTGGGAAAGGAAGTTGGGTTAGCTAATGGTGTTATATTTTTGTTTGTGTTCTGCCCTAGGGTGGGAAAGGAGGTCCAGATGATGATGATGATGATGATTCTGTAATGGTTTATAAAGATTGATTTTTCTGTAGGCCTGTTCCATAATGCCTCACCTCATCTTTTGGTGGGAAAGAGAGATGATGATGATGATGATCATGATGATAATGATGATAGTGATGATGATCATGATGATGATGGAGGTGGTGGTGATATTCTTCTTGGCATTATTTTTCCATGCAGGTTTGTGTCTTAGGTCATGTTGATCATGGCAAGACAAAGATCCTGGATAAACTGCGTCGGACCAACGTACAGGAGGGAGAGGTTGGTGGCATCACACAGCAGATCGGTGCCACAAATGTTCCCGCACACGGCATTACACGACAGACACATATGGTTAAGGACGTAAGTATTGGGATGGTGCGGCTACCGTCGTGCTCCATCATAAGGTTTTTGGTGTGTTCATAACTGATGCTTTTATGATTTCTTCTCTGTGTGTATTGTAAATTTCATAATAGTTAAGACTTTTGGTGGTTGCTCTTGGTCATTACAGGAACACCATAGGCACTAAAAAAAGAAAGAAAAAAAAGAAAGAGACCATCTAGGCCCGTGTTTACAAGACCTCTTCAGTTGTCTGCATAAAGATGTATGTATCCCAGCCCCTCCAACCTGGTTTATCCTGAAAATTGAGTAATATGGACTAGCATTTCCCCTCAGTTGGTCCACATTAAGCTGGTTTTACTGTATAGTTGGGTAGCCTAGCCAGGCATCCCCCATGTCATGGGGGATGCTGTATGTCATGGATTTCATTGCTTGTCACTGCTGATTTGGCAATTTCCCCTCAGTTGACAGAATCAGGCTTGATATTTTAGAACTTTACCTGTACTGATCATGAGGATTGTGTTTTGCTGTAATTGTGTGTACTGTGTGTCTTGGCTTGACATGAGTCAGTTTTATAGGTATCAGTGGAACTTTTAAGTGGTAATGTTTCTCTGTTTTAGGGGAATTAATGTAAAAGAAAGCATAAATGACATGTTAATTTATAAATGTTTGTTTTGTATATTTCAGTTTGATATGAGCCAGCTAAAGTTCCCTGGGTTGCTGATCATTGACACTCCTGGGCACGAGTCATTCAGTAACCTGAGATCGCGTGGGTCGTCCCTGTGTGACATTGCCGTCCTGGTGGTGGACATCACGCAGGGTCTTGAACCACAGACCATTGAGTCCATTAACTTGCTCAAGAAGAGGAAAACACCGTTTGTTGTTGCCCTCAATAAAGTTGATAGGTACGAGGATAGTGGAGGCCAAGTGAAATGATAACCTAACCTACACTAAGCTAATCTGACCTAGCTCAACCTAACCTAATTAACCTCAGATCATTGAGTCCATTAACTTGCTTAAAGAGAGGAAAGCATTGTGTGTTGTTTCCCTCAATGAATTTCTGTAGGTAAGAGGGTGTTGGCAACTTGTTCAGTAGTTTGTTTGCCTTACTTGACCAAAATTTCCATTGTTTTGTGGCTTACTTCACATGGTTGAGTAGAACATAAAACCACTGAGTCCATTAGGTTGCTCAAAAAGAAGACATATCTCTTATGAATTTCAGGGTAATATTGTAGTTCATTCCTTGTATTGTACAGTATAAGTGTATCAGTTATTGGAGCACAGGGTTGCCAGTATATAGCAATCCAGGAGAAACTCATGTGGCAGTATCTTACATGTTGTGGGGGCAGCTTTGTCAGCTAATGTGGATGTGGTTGTGGCAGTGGGAGTAGGAAGTGGATAAATATTGAAGGACAGCTACTGATAGCACTGACTGAGCCATCTCTGCGACACACAAGAAATTGCCCAGCAGAGTGGAAGTGGTGGGTTATATAAGGGCCATCCTGTATAAGGCATAGGTATTCTAACATGAAGGTGTGTTATGTTTCAGAGTGTTTGAATGGCAGTCAAATCCTGCAAAAGATATCCGAGAAATAATAAAGGTGCAGAAGGAACCCTCAAAGAATGACTTTGACCGTAGAACAAAAGAAATCATTCAGGCTCTTAATATTCAAGTAAGTAACCATTCAGAGTGGTAAAATTGATACATATTCTGCAGCCTTCAGTTATCACTGTGTAGGTTAAGTTAATTTTTGTAATTATAATTGTAACTAATGTATGACTTTTGCTTTCTCTTTCCCTGTTTGTGGGTCCTACCTTGTTATGTTTGGTTGGGAAACGTTCCAGGATTATAGCCGTTATACTCTCCTTTTCCTGCTTCTAGTAATGGAAGATCCTTAGGAGTGCCTGGCTGAAGTGGCTGCAGTTCACTTTGTACATGTCCCATCCATCATCCAATCCTACATTGCCCCATGAGGAACGTAGGAGCCCGGGGCTAGGCAGTTGATCCTGACATTTAAGATGAGAGTGACCAGCCTCACTCATCCCTGAGTGGCATTACGTGAGCAGTAACCCCAACCACCCCTGGGATATAAACCTTCACCGGCTCAATTCGATTGGAGCACCTTAATTACCTACTAAACCACCAGGCGCCATGATTTGGTTATATGGTGACCACCCAGCGTAGTAAATGGTTACCTGGTGTACAGGAAACCATTTGGCTTGTCACTCAGTGTAGAGTCACCCACAGGCAGAAGTAACAGGAAAGAATGAAGGAAGGAAAGACAAAAGAGGGAGTGAAAAATCACCCTTAGGCAGAAGGACGAGGAAAGAATGAAGTAATGAACCTATAAAAACATTTCCTGCCACATCCTGTACTGGTGGGATGTCTGAGTACTGTAGTAGTTACTGTTTTAACCCCAGGCTAATCTACACATGAACCCATTGGACTGCAACAGGGAAGTATAAGTAGGATGATGATGAGCAACTGTATGTTTTAATTTTGTTATTTTAGGAGATCATTGCACATTTGGGAGAACACTGAATCACATACAGATGAGCCTGAGGCCAAATTAACAGCCAGTTTTTGGATATTTTCAGTTTTGTATGTTTGTTGAAATTTTAGGGTGGATGATAATAGTAATGAAGTACTGTAGCTATGCTTTAATGTTATTTTGTGGTTTTAATTCAGAGTTGTTTGGAAGAACCATGATGCACCATGGTAGGATGCTGATGGTTATGAACTAATGTTTATTTTAATGTATGGTATTTTCCGTAACGCAATGCTGATTTAGAGAACCCTTCGTGCTGTAGCTGTGGGTAGGATGATATGACAACAATGATGATGGATGACTCTGTATGTTCATGTTGGTATTTTAGGGTCTCAACGCAGCACTGTTTTGGGAGAACCCTGATGTTCGTCAGTATGTGTCACTGGTGCCAACAAGTGCCATCACTGGAGATGGAATGGGTAATCTTATTGCCATGGTCTGCAACATGTGTCAACAGAGACTCAACAAGAGACTCATGTTCTCAGAAGAGCTACAGGTACTGTATGCACTTTTTTTTTTTTTTTTCCAGCTAATTTTGTGTCATATGTGGGAGTTCATAACACAGTAGTAAGGTTTGGTAGTAGAGAAGTTAGGGTTAGGTTTGTGGTGCTGTTGATGATGATGTTGACTGGAAGTTAGCTAATATGCAGATACATTAAGTTAGGAATTGAGTTTAGGTTGAGAATGGTGACACCATAACTGCAATGGTCTAGTTGGTTAGAACCCATGCTGTTGACTGAGGGGCTAAGCATTGAATCCCACATAGAGGCTGTTGATTGAGGTCAGAAAGAACATACGGTTGTAAAGTGCTACATGCTCATCAAATGTCCACTAAATACAGGCAGCACCTTAACCCTTCAAAGAGGGGAGGGCATGACGTAAGACTGTATGATGATAATGATGACAGTGAGATAATATGTAGGTAATAGGAAGGAAGAAGGCGAGGTAGTCATTGGAATAACACGTACATGATAGATATTATAGATCGTATTTTAAGAGAGACTAATTCTTACCATCGATGAGTCTCAAAGAGGTAAGAAGTATCACAAATTATTTTGTTTTTGTAGTTTGTTGCTCTGATACTTTGGTGTGAAGTGTGTAGTAGCTGTATAAGTGAGGACAGATATTTATACAAGCACAGCATAACTGTATGAAACAATGTATTAGTGGATGTCATGGCTCTGAGGTGAAGTCAGGATTCTAGGAGCTTGAGTGGGAAGTGAATGAATGTGTGGTCCATTTCATTAAGCATGATGATGCGTAGTTCTTACCCCCCCCCCCTTTCTTTCTTTTTTTCACGTGTGGGAAAAAGAGACAGGATGTTAATGATGATAAAATAGGTTTGGAAAGAAGTCGTGGTGAGAGTTTATATCAAATGCTTGTTGATCCTCAGTGCACAGTGTTGGAGGTAAAGACTATACAAGGCCACGGCACAACCATAGATGTCATTCTGGTCAACGGACGGCTGCGTGAAGGAGACACTATTATTCTCGCCGGTACAGAGGGACCTATTGTTACACAGATCAGGTCAGTGTATTATTATTGTTGTGGACCCATGTTCATATGAATGTGAACTTGGTGGGCTGCAGGCTGGAGTTACCCATATCCAGTCTACCATCCCCCTTTGTGTGGATCGGGAGAGAGTTGCGAGACATTTACATAAATGGGCCACCACACAAAGGTGTTCCGTATGAGCACCTGATTCATATATTTACAAGACATTTTGCAGTATACAGTAGTTGTTTGGATGGCTTGGTTCTCGCATTCTATGCCAGTACAAGGCTAAGTAAGAGCTATGTTTGATTAATTTTTAAATGGTGTCCATCCTGTAAACATTGTAAAGTACACTTGAAAGCAGATGTCTGTATCTCCCCCAGCAGACTAAACCATGAACCAGGGAACAGTCGCTTGACCCTAACATGATGATGATGATGATGATGATGATGATGACTTTCCTCTGATCATCACAGGTCTTTGCTGTTACCGAAGCCTCTGAAGGAGATCCGTGTAAAGGGTCAGTACGATGAATTCAAAGAAGTGGCGGCAGCACAAGGTGTGAAGATTGCTGCCCGAGAGCTGGAGAAGGCAATAGCTGGCCTCAACCTGCAGGTGGCCCGGCACGAGGATGAGATTGATCTGCTCAAGGAGGAGGTTGATAGGGAATTTAATGCTGCTATGAGGTCCATCAAAGTAAGATTTATGCAACACCTTTGCCCTAATTACGTACAGCATGCTCTTGTTTTACGACTGGGATGCATTTTTGAAAACTGACTGTGTAAAGAATGTAGTGTTGTAGCGATCGTATTAAAAAATGATCTTATAACGAGAAATTAGGCATCACGGCGGTTGTATAAGCCAAAAAGTATGTGTAAAAAAATAAATAAATAAAAAATAAATTCTTATTGATTTTATAAGTGCTTGATTGTATACTGAGCAACTGTATAATGAAGGTGTAATATATTCCTGTATACCTGCTACTCCGAGACATCACCAGAATGAAGGGATTAATTGCATTGTACTCCAGGCCAGGCTTTCATTTCCTCCGAGTGTCTTTTTCATTTTATTCTTGCAGTTCCCAAGATGACTTTGTTCAGCTTAGGGGAGACTTCTAGTTAAAGATGTAACTCTGGCTCTCAGAGAACTTTTATTTCAATAGATCTTCCCAAAGCTGAAGAAATTTTCTGTTGCAAGGGAAGAACAAAATACAGATACCAATGGGATGCTGAAAGTAATAAGCTTACTTTAGACTTCAAGTTTACCGAGAACCGTATTGGAGAAGAAAATTAACTACATTTGTATTTCTGGGAACACCTGTATGGTAACCTTACTCAGTAGATTGTCATTTAATTACAGTTGTTGATTAATGTATATCTTAATCATATTGTATCTAGTGCATGTCTCATATATTTTCCATGTGGAACATTCATCACTATCTCTTATATAGATCCTACTTCATATAACATCTTATATAGGAATTAGGGTTAGCATGATGATGATGCAACAAGGTGTACCAATTTCTGTTAACAGGTGAAGGAGCGTGGTGTATATGTACAGGCATCAACGTTAGGTGCCCTAGAGGCCTTGTTGGAGTTCTTCAAGGCCAACAGTGTACCATATTCTGGCATTAGGGTTGGGCCAGTGGTAAAGCGTGACGTCATGAAGGCAGCAGCGATGTTGGAACACGACCCCATGTATGCAGTCATCCTGGCCTTTGATGTCAAGGTGGAGAAGGATGCTCAGGAACTGGCAGACAAGGTGAAATGTTTTGCATTGCAGTAACCATGTGGCAGATTTAGAAACTGTTGTCCATGTTAATATGTGTAGATATCTTTACTTGATGGCAGCTTTCCAGGTGTCATGATCATGGACCACTTCCTTCCTCAGTCTCTTAGCTGGAGATCTTTACACAGGACTTTGCTGCACATCTTCCCTTGTCTACTTGTGTGAACTCACATCCTCACAGTCACACCTTTGATTGTCCTCAGTCTATTCCCTCTCTCCTCCTTTTGGACATCTCTCAGAATATGTGCAGATGGTTAGGCATGTGAGGTAGAGCCAGGAATCCAAGGTCATGAATCATATGTGAATGATTGTGTGGCCAGTTTCACTGCATGTGCCGTTAATAGTTATCACCCTTCTATACAATATGTTGTTTATGGGTCTTAATTCACTCCATTCGCAGTTGGGGTGAAAGATCAGGATGGTGCTGATTAAGATGTGCAATTTCTTCAATGAGCACTTTTTTTTTTTTTTTTTAATGCTTCCATTTCTGGATTTAGTCCTTGTTTTAGTGGGGAGCTGTAAAGATAATGATTATGACATTGATGAGGTATGATTCGTATCATACAAATCTGATATTCTGATATACCGGTACATTGTGAGAGTACTAATATCTAGGAGTGAATAGTCAAGCTAAAGAGGGAAAAGAATAGTACAGTATAGCTGATTAGAAATTTATTTCCTAGGAGTTTTATGATATGTTTAGCTTCTAAGAAACATTAAGTGAACTTTGGCTTGGAGTTATGGGTAACTTGTGAATATTAACATTGATTGTCAAGCTAATTGTTCTTGTGGAAAAAAAATGGTAGTACACATCACTGGGATACCATTATATAATATGTTGCTTCACGAACTATTGCTTATACATCACGTACATTCCCCTGGTTATTAAATTCTACATCTTTTGCAGGAGGGGGTGAAAATCTTCTCAGAAGAAACAATCTACCATCTAGGTGACCGCTATGTAGAATATATTAAAGATTATAAAAAGAAAAAACAGGATGAATTTAGGAATGTTGCTGTGTTCCCATCAAGATTAAAGATTATACCAACGGTGAGTGATACGACTTCTTTTTGCTTCAGTTTTTTTATATAAGAGATAGTATAGTGTGATATTTCCTTTTTTTTATTTTTGTCAGATAGAGCCAGGATTTCTGGGGCTTGAATGATGAGCGAACGAAAGTGTGGCCCATTGGATTGGGCAAACTTAGGCTGTCTGGATGTGTTACTCCTCACGCTGCCCTAAGGTGGGAAAGGAGGTCCGGATGATGATGATGTTGATGATATTTTTATTTGTTTATTTATCCTTTTAATTTAAGGTGGAGGTATGATATTTTAAAGCCTGATGAGATAATGTGTGTAAAGCTTATATTACTAAACACGTGATGATAGCTGTCCAACTTTGTGCTTCCATTTCTTCTATCTATCTATCTATTGCCAGACGCCTCAATCCCGTTTGGGGTGGCCACAAACAAATCGCCTCCAAGTCGCCCTGTCCCCCGCCGTTTCACTGCCCTGCTCCCAACTCACACCCCCCTCTCTCATATACCTCTCCACCCCATCCCTCCATCTCATCCTCGGCCTCCCTTCCATTTCTTATTGTTTAATTTTACCCATCACAGATGTTTAGTGAGATAGGGTAATGGTCCAGGTGATGATTTTACTCGATAAGTTATGCAGAATATTATACATGTTACAAGATTAAGGCATCTGGCTATAGATAGATATGTAGAGAAATTAGGTTAGGGTGCAGTGTTTCCTTAGGTTAGGTTAGTTTGTTAATTTAGGTTAGTGAAGGCTAGTTATGATTATTTAAAGTTACACCAGCCATAATGAAAATAGGCAGATTTAAGTAATTTTTTAATGTGTGTGTATATTTTGCTTGAGAAGCCAACACATGCTGAGGAATATAAAGCATGGATATAAACAGCAAGAAGTAAAAATCAGTTTAAATCTGTAATTTACCACCTTAAAGATTATTACAGAAATATAGAAAGCAGGAAGAAGAGAAAGTAAATTATTTCTGTTGCTTAAAGGAAACCATAACTTTATTAAATGCAGTACCATATTAGTATTTATAGATATAATTGTCATCCACAAGACATGATGCAGAAACATGGTCTTGTCGGAAGCAGTGCCTTTTTAAAATGTAGTACATGCCATCATATTTAATTAATTACAGTACTCTGATATTCATTTATATTGGGTGGTAACTTCTTGCTATATATTTTTTGTCTATAGAAGATTAATCACTTTGAATTCATATAATTTCCTGTGTATTAATGATTTTAGCCTTGGATTAATCTTTTGCAACTGTCATAATTCAAATTCTCGACTGCCATCTTGTAAATAAGATTGGTTTTCTTTAGTAATGGTGATTAATTCTGATAAATGTTGAGCCTGATGGAATGTATTTATATGGAATTGATGTTTGTACACTGTTTATACCAGTGATAAATTATATACTATTTTGATATATACAAAATGAAGTATGCAGTGTTTGATGTGGGTGCTCTTTCACGGGAGCTGAATATGTAGCTGTGCATCTCTCTCTCTCTCTCTCTCTCCCCATAGTTAATGTTTTTAGCTCTTCATGGGATTCTTTGAGTACTTCCTGATTTTGTTTTCAAGTTTCAATGCTTTTTATTTCTTTTAAAAGTAGTGAAAGTCTTTAACAATTGGTGTTTTTTTTTTTTTTACAACCCCTAATGGTGCTGAAGACGGATGGACGCCATCATAGAACACCATTTTTGAAGGAAATTGCCCGTCAGTGCCTACTTATCCAAACCTAATCTAAATATGTGTAATAACCCAACCTTATTTATGCTAATCCTACCAATTTTATCCAGACTTAACCAAACCAAATCCAGTCTTTTGCTTATATAATCATAATTTCCATTTTTATTGATGTATCCTTTTCGTACATTGAAATTCACTTCCGTATGTCTTGACAGAGTCAGTGAATAAGTTGAAAGGTTTATAAAAATCCATGTGTCGTTTTCCTGACGTGTTATTTGGGGGCGTAATGGCAGACATTTATTAAAAGGTACTTAGATCTACCAAAAGAAATTTACTCTTTAATTTTGGTGAGATTTGTTACTGTAGGTTAGGTTAGGTTAGGCTAGCTTACGGTGTTTGGTTAGGTTAGATTAGCATACATTAAGTTACTTAAGTCTTAGGTTATGTGTAAAGTTAGCAGGTAACAGTACATTTTGGAGTAGGTTTTAGTAAGTCTACCATTACACTTGAGAGACATGCGTTGAGAAATCGGAATGAATTGCGATAAGACCAACAAGGAAGCCAAGCCAACAGGAAATAGTCGTTTACCATCTTAATAATCAGGGAAAATGAAGAGTTGCATTGGTAATGTGCTTCTGCCGCCTAAACAGAATTGTTATTTTGCCGTGAGTGTCAGGGTATGAAATGAAAGGTAAGCCATAAGAAGTATTACAAAGCCAATGCCACCAGGAATACAGGCGGGTCCTGTTATACGAGCATCCGCCTACAAGAGACTGATGATCGTTGATGTGGGCAGGGTCATTTAATCTGACCCTATTTCTCCCATGAGTTATTTACTCAGTTATATGAGTTATGCAATTTCCCCCCACTTTTTTTTTTTTTTTTTCATTGTCTGAGCAGTCCACCATTAACATATAACATTCACATAATGGGACCTGCCTGTACATCCCTTAACCACTTATGTTATGTCTAATCTGTTCCTGTTCACTTGTCCCTCAGGCAATATTCAACAAACGTGACCCAATTGTGCTGGGTGTGACGGTGGAGGCGGGGGTGTTGAGGACTGGCACTCCGCTTTGCGTCCCTACCAAAGAGGTTAGTAACAGCTGTATAGCGTGCATGACATATTATTAACATTATTGGTATTTGTACCAGTAGTATCCAAATTATTTATACATTTATTTATTATTCAATTGCCCTTTTTATATAATTATTTGATGCAGAGAAATGCCCCCAACCGTTGTATGTTTTGCATGATGTCATTGTTAGGCTAGTTCATACAGTATATCCTTTTTATAAGTTATGAATTATGCTGTTTGTTTTTGCGTTTTAGTGAAGAATTGCTTATCAGGTTGCTTTGCTTCTTCCAACAAACTGCAGTGTTAGTTGTTTAGAAAAAGTTTACATTTTGTATTGCTTCACAAGGGAGTGCATGTTATATGAAGTTTGCCTCCCCCACATCACAGATAGATTTTTAATATTACCAAACTAAGGATGACAGGGAATGCATAGCGGCCATGGCTAAACATCTGGTGACTGATTGTGTTTCAGTGAGCATGGGGCGACAACAACAACTAACAATAACAACTTAAACAAAACTTACCTTTTTTGTACATTGACATCTTTCATTTTATCTTTCTCTTCTATCCTGGCTACCAAAGGATAAATTTGTTGACCTTTTGAGGGGCCTCTCATCGTTAGGAAATTAACTGGCTCAGCATCACTTAAGGGAGTACAGTCCAACATTCTGATACAGTACAGTGCATTTTTGGTACAGAAATGTGAATGGCACTGTACATAAAAACTATTGTTGGATATTTCGTGATACTCTCATTAGTGCTTTGTTAGTTTTCTGAAGAATGCACCATTGTAACTGCTGTTGCTTTCAGAAGCTGAAAGCATAATAAATGGTTCGAGGAAATGCACGAGAAGTTGCTGTGACCAGTGATGTTAGTTTTGTGTGGTAAAAATGTTGATCAGGAAAGTGGTTTGAATTTGATGTGTTTTGCCGCCTCCTGAAGCTGATATGGGTAAAGGTGTCACCTGCTGAAGTGGTTCCACTGGGTCGTTGATCATATGTGGTATTCTGTTGACTACGTTGTTACCTTACTAATGGGAAGCTGCAGAGTCTGTAAGGACCATTTATCTCATGGTAAATAGTCATGTATTGGTATTTGCTTGGGGCCACGTTAATTGCCTGTTTTGTTAATCATCGTCATCGTGGGAAAAGTATGTGTTTACCCTCATTCTTAATCGAGCCTGCATTCTCAGGGTATTTTAAGTACATACCATGAAAGAAATTTCAATTTGGTTGTGCTTCCAAGGACCTCCTGTAGGAAAGCATAATAATTTTGTGAAACAGTCTTTCCTCGAATATATATGACTTGTTTGAATATATTTGTCTTGTTGATGCACTGTGCCTTGATAAATGAATATATTTGCCTCTTGTACAAAATTTTAGTATGCTTAATGCAGAATTTTATATTTTACCCTAAGTTACATTGTTGGAGAATTGTTAATGTAGATTGCATTGCATACCTGCTGCATTATGTAGAATAAGTTGCCCTCCAGAAGAAAAGATGTAATGATTTGTGTTCTGTTAGTTATGCTTGTTATTATGATTCAACACTGGAAAGTTTGCATTCTGTACAACATTTATAGAAATATATATTAAGGAGTAGAGGAGGTGTTTTTCGTCATTGTCATCATCATGGTCATCGGTATATGTTTTTTCACCACCAGTAAGGAAATATCCTGAAGAAACTGTAAAGAGGAAGTGAACAGAGTTTCTTTAATGTGTTTAGGTCTGAGCTTTGTGTTTCTCAGTTTTCCAGATTGTTTCCATTCACTTCCATCTCTGTACTGCACCCTTTCTTTGTACACACATACCCACAGACAAGCAGTCCCAGATACTCCCATTACCAGTCTTATGTATACAGATGAATGCAACAATTGGCCACTTGCAAGTTTTGAGGTACTGAACAAGGAAGTTGAAAATATCATCATCATCATCATCATCTTCATTTTTCGTCCTTCTGTTCCCATATTCAAACTGGGGTTGGACATGAAGTTGAAAATATCAGCGCTGATAATTTTCATAGTTTCAGGGTAAATTGCATTTAAATTAGATAAACTCAAGTGATTGGTTGGTATTCCCCAGCAGACAAACAAAACCTTGTGCCAGTAATTCCTGTCACCACCTACTGCTTTTCCCATTATATAACTATGCACTGACCCTCAAGATAACCAACTTGCTGTAACCTGGCCTAAGGTTGCAGTCTTTCTATGTTGAGTACTGAGCTGTAACAAGATAATGCTAGAATACGATGTTAGTCATCAAGAACTGCTATGCAAAGGATGTAGAGCCTAGAGTCATAGTGTTGTATTTTTTTCTACCACTGAACTAAATGAAACAAGTTGAAAAAAAGACCTAAATCTGGGCCAGGTTAAGGTAAGAAGAGCGTACCACCCTATTTTGTTGCTTGTTGTGCATTAACCCCTAAATGCCGGGCTATGTAAAGTGCAGTCGTTCTCTTGGTATGGGCATATTTCCAAAAATAACCTGTTTTCAAACCTTCATATCCCAGAAACTATAGCAGTTTGGGAAGCAAATTAAAGACTATATTACTCATCAACTCATCTTCTTGCGAATGAAGATATCCCCAGGTCTTTAGATCATTGCGTCAATGAGTAAGGACGCGATGAAGAGGAGTAATTTTTGCCGCGAGAGGTAAAATGTATTCGTGCTTGTGCTTGTGGTTCCAATTTTAACTTGGCTCTCAATGTGATAACTTCTCCATTGCTAGATAAACTAGACATAGTCTCGTCCAGGGCACACCCTGTGGCACTATCACCGAGTCCTTTCCTAGTATCCCTTGAAATGAGGCTTGGTAGGGGTGGATGAGGCAAAAGTCCATGTGAGATGGGAACGGAATTTGATGAGAAGGGTTAAGAAAACATTGTCTTACACTTGGCAAAGCTACAGAGACGACTGAGGTATGGTTGGCTCGACTGGCAGGAGTCTGTCCTTAGCTTTTGGTGACGAGATCAAGTGGCGGCTAGTTCAAACTGTGCCGGAAAAACAATTGCAGTTCCTGCCGACACCCGGCGGTTAGGGGTTAAAGTGATTGGACTGTTTACTTACCATGGCTTTGTATGCTGGGAAGACACTGATTAATGCTTTGTATGCTGGGAAGACACTGATTAATGCTGTCAAGCTTGTACGCATGCACTAATGCACTTGATGCTTTTACTGCCAAACAAACTTGCTAATGTGCCTTCTAACCACAAATACATAGATGGATAAACACAGTGGCCTTTAAATAAGGTCCAGTAGAAGCTAACCTAGCGGTATCTTGTGTGTTGTGGGGACGGCTCCTGTTGCTTGTGTGGCCATGAGAGAGGCATTGGGAGTAGCAAATAAATGTGATATGGGATAGACATTGATAACCCTGACTGAGCCATATCCACAGCACACGAGAAACCGTCCGGTGGAGTAGAAGAGGAGCATTATATATGGACCACCCTGTGTAATGTTATGCCACTGTTTGTTTTTTGTAATGAGCCTTTTTATAACATATGTAAATGGGGATCAGTTAAATGTTGCCCATTGTGCAGTATGTTGTTTGTATAAGAAGACTATTGGCTGTTTGTACTTACTGTTTATGCATAACATCTGAAAAGTATGTGGGCATCAGTTAGAATTGATGTTGCCCATTGCATGTGTTTCATATAAATTGATTTTTTTTTTCCCCACAGCATCTGCAATATAAATAGAGAACAGCTAAATTAGCTAATGTTATCCATGCAAAATTAGCTAATGTTATCCATTGTTTGCAATTGAAAGAAATTGAAAAATAACTTTTGGCTATTGGTAGGTCTTTACAGAAATATGCCTTTTAATGAGCTTGTGGTATCAGGTATTATCAGTATTAACTCCTTCAGGCCAGAAACTATATACATATATATAGCTTATGTCAGATGATGTACTTCAGCTTAGTCGAACCTGCTTGTAGTAGAACCTGCTTGTCGTGAAATGGTTAATGAAGGCTGTGTCTAATCCCTCTGCTTCCAAACATTTCTCCTAAGCTCAATACAGTCATCTGGACATAACAAGAAAAAACTCAGTGGCTTCCTCTTAGTGAAGGAGTTAGTTATGGGAAGTTCTCATTTTGTCACTTTTTTATATTCGTTTTGCTGCTAATTCCTCAGTAATTTATGGGATAATTACCTAATGTACCTCCTTTTTTACCTCTTAAGTCCACAGTCATTTACTGACTGATTTTCTCTGTTAAAGTTGCATTGGTACATGTATACTGATTTGCCAGTTTTCTCAAACTTTCAGTACCTTTTGTGTTGAAAAATCTGCATACTGTATTTTGGAACACCAACATATGATGAGCACATAATGTGTAGTGCACTATATTGGTTGCTGCTGGGGAGGGACTTCTTCATTTACTGTAAATGGGTGGCTTCATTGCCCAGCTATGCAAATGTTCCTCATCTATTTCCTGAAAAGTGGACTGAAGTAGAAGGGCAGCTTCACTCTGCTGTCCACCTGGTTCATGTTCAGGTGAGCCTGGGACCACAACACCAATGTATAGTGTATTGGTAATCATGTTAAAGGTTTTCTTCCTCCTCCACGCCCAACCCCTCCAACAGTTTGTAGAGATCGGGATTGTGACGTCGATGGAATTTGATCACAAGAATGTGGACCTTGCCAAGAAAGGTGTGGACGTTTGCATCAAGATTGAACCAGTTCCAGGCAACACTCCCAAGCTCTTCGGCCGACATTTTGAGGCAGAGGACATGCTAGTGAGCAAGATCTCCAGGGAATCTATCAATGCTTGCAAAGACTATTTTAGGGAAGATCTCAGCAAAACGGACTGGAAACTTATGGCAGAATTGAAAAAAGAGTTTCAGATTCTTTAAAATTAGTGTTTTCCTTTTTAATTACATTGGGAACAAGCGGTCTTATGCTTAAACTTTAAATCATGAAAAGGAAGGCAAACATATGATATCACAGTGATTTATTGCCTTTAAACTGTTAGCTTTGATCAGCCTGCGTCACTCATTACAGAGTGCAGTCAGCAACAGCACAGATAGGCAAGACATAATCAGTCTTAGCATGTACTTCAGAAATTACTGTATCAAGAATTGTCTGTGATCAGCCTGCATCCCACATTACAACACAGTCAGCAGTGATGCAGAGGCCAGGCATGTCATATGGTATATCTTTGTCACATGCTTGAAAATCTAATCAGCTGCTGTGGTCTTGCCTTCTGGTTCATGATATAAGTTTGAAGCATACAACCAAAATTATCAAATTATACATAGTATATATATATACCGGTATATAGATTTTCTTTGCCTTTGCAGAGGAGACTATTTTTATCACAGAAAATGACTAGCCAGAAAATAGTCAGCTGGAGTACACTCTGCCTGATATGAATAATTAATAACCACATTTAAATGAAAAAATAAGTGTGATGTATGACTGTGTGTGCTTCTGTGTTCCATAAAAAGAAGTGATTTAATATCAAAAAATAAAGAGCTCTCATAAAGTTATAACATATATTGATATTCTTTCCCTCTTGCTGAATTTCATCGCTGACATATTGTAAGCCGCTCACTGCGATGTTGCGTTTTTTATTTTGCTCTGGCAGCCAGATGATGATTTATTCAAGGTCAGAATGTATGTGAGAGAGGAGAGTATAAGCTGGAGGGAGGGCAGTGAAATGGCAGAGGACAGGGCGACATGGAGGCGGTTTATTTGTGGCCATCCTTTATGGGATTAAGGCGTCTGGCTATAGATAGATCAATAGAGTGTCTAGTGGTAGGAACGGCCCAGTCTGAGTGACAGCCTAGTAGAGGTTTTATCCCGAGAGTTGACTATTTTTCCAGTCATTTGCCATCAGGGGATATAGGCAGGTCACTTACTGTACCTTTAAATGTTCGGGCCCCTACTTTTTGAAGGGGTAGTATGTGATTGGCTGTTGGTGATAGGAGTTAATGAATGATGTCAATTACTGTAAATCTTTGTCAGATTTGCTTCCCCTCCCCCCCTCACATCTCATAATTTACAAAAGGAATGTCTGTATTTAACCCTTGAAGATATAATGTCCATTCAAAGCTGAGTAAAATCATCTGATGGTAGCAAGAATAAAATATGAAATACACCATCACAGTGAAGTGGTTAATGTAGGAAAAGCAGTTCTGTAATATCACTTGTTTATGTTTGTGATGGTTGTACAGGAATTTTCAATGTAGGTCACTACTTTCATGTTCTTTTTTTTTCTTTCTACTGGGTCTAAGATGCCTGGTGGCCTAGTGGGTTAAGCTGCTTCTACTGAATGTGGCACATACTGGGTTTAAATTCAATAGGTGATTGGGATGTATTGCTCACATAATGCCCCCCCTCCCCCCCTTTTTATTTTTTTTATTTTTTTGAAGAAACCAAAAGGCTGAAGTTCAGGGCAAATAACTGTTCATTGTTGCCTTAAATGTCAGAGCCAAGTAGCCAAGCCCAGGCCCCTATGCTCTTGATGGGGAAGAAAAGGTTAACAGGAATAAAATACAGTAGTCCCTTGTTTTACGATCATCCGTTATGCGATCATTTCCTTATAGTATGATTGTAACATTTTAACACCCGTTTTTTCATTTTATGATTGTGTTTGCTTACACAATTACTACAGTGTCTGATTTCTTATTATGCAATTGAGTTTTCACTTATATGAATACTACAATGCTAAGTTAGTTATTATATCAGTTTTGAAAAATTCGTCCCCATCATAAAATAAGGGTGTGCTGAACTGTGATTGTTTAGACCATGCGAAAGAGTTAATAGCAAAATACAGCAAAAGAATAGAAACTTATAAAGAGACTCCTGTAAGTGTCACAAGCATCACCCGGACTGTCCGAGTGCAGTATTACTGACATCACAGGAAACACGTGTCTTGCAACAAGCTGCTTATCCTTCTCACTCAAATTGTATTTTTGTTAAAGATTCTCTGGTGGTGTAGTGGTTAGAACACTTCAGTCCAAGTGACGGCCTTGTTAGAGCTGGTTTCTGGATCAAAATATGTTGCAATTAGGCTATTGAGACTTGTTGAATTTTCACAAGGTTGTTTAGTAAGGGCTGGCAACAGAGGGAGCATCTTGCCTTATAATCAAGCCATTGATTTATTTTCCCATTTATTCTTGCTACCTCTAGACAGATTTATTGTTTAGGATAGACTATTCAAACAAGGGGATAGATAGTTTTCATTAACCCCCTTCTAGTAGAGGTCATTCCAGTTTGAATAAAATTTCCTCTTCATGAATGAAATGGAAAATTATATCCTGATTGAAGGAGACGAAAAAAAAAAAATTTTGCGAATTGCTGGTGCTGGAGCTGTATGGCATCCTGTATGACTGTTAAATGACATCAGTAGGTGAATAAAGGCTTACACAGACATGCATGATCAAAACTATAATATATATGAACACCTGCACCCTTTTCTTTCACCCCATTTGTAGGTGGGAAGAAAGGGCAGGATGATAATACTAATAATGATGCTCCCCTTTATTCATTTTATTGTCAGACTCTGACAGAATTTCACTGTGACAGAATTTCTCTGTGTTGGATTACTTGATCAGATTTCACCAGAAATAGTCATTAGGATAGATAAAAGCAGACGTAGACCATATCAAATATTAAAAAATATATGAACTAGATCGGCATTTATTCCAGAAAAAAATAATAGTATGAATCAGAACAGATCTGTTTTTTGGGGGTGGGGGGGAAAAAAGTCAAACCAAAAGCAAATCGGATTTCTGTAAAAAGTATGAACTAGATCACCAGACCTGTATCACACTGGATTTTTGCCACTGGATCCCAGCTCTAGGTCTTCATTTGGGTTTGTTCACCCCAGAGGTGACTGTAGGTTTTTCAGCCATGCAGTTCCATCAAGGGAAGTAGGCTGGTCATCTACCCTTAAACTGTGCTGGACTGCAGTAGCCTAGAGGGGCCTCGAAGGGGAAATGTAGGATTGGCTGTTACTGTTTTTTACTCCCTTAGCTTATACAGTAAATATATTTTTAATAATACGTGGAAATTTTAGTAGGCAATCAGGAAAGCAGTATTTGTAGCTGTATATCACACGGAAATTTTAGTAGGCAATCAGGAAAGCAGTATTTGTAGATGTATATTACACAGGTTAACCCCTTGAATCCTGGTGATGTCATTTGCTGTATGTTTGTGCTGCTGTCAGACATTTTAATTCAGCATTCATGGCTGTAACTAACCCCTTTAGTTCAGAAAGTCGTTTCAGTATAAAAAAGTCTGTTGTTATGAAGGGGTTAAGTAAGGCAGCCATATATCTAAACCCCCAGTTTTAAAGTCTTTGTTTAGTGCAAAGAAGACCTGTCATAATGAAGTGCTTATTAAGGCTATATTTAACACCCATTCAAAAATTCCATTCATCTTAAAGGCCTTACGTGAAGGGGTGTTTTTAGGCTATATAAAACCCTACAATTCAGAAATCTAAGCTGAATGAAACGGTTGGGAGATGGCAAGATTAAAATGGCAGAAGACATCCCAGGACTGAAAGGGTTAAGGACAACTGATGACATTCTAATGGCCTTATATTTTAGATATGTTTGTAAAGAACAGGAAGTCAATATTTTACATACGGGTCGTATTCTGAGTGGCTTTGGCGATTGTGTTATGTCTTTCTTGGTGATTTATTGTGCATAGTTCACCTCAGTACAGTATCATTTATATTATTAGGCAAACCATGTCAGTACTAGAAATATTTAAATGTTGCAAAACAATATCCATTTGCATGATAAATCAATGAGGAAGTCTTTGGGCTCTCCTGTGCCACCTACAATATGGCCAAATATTTTATATGTTATATCACAGTCTTTATGTAGTGTTTTGTAAATCCACACTGAAGTGTATTACTGTCACCTTGAATTGTATACTAAATGGTTCTTGATCTTTTGTTACATGTCTTCCTTTGCAGTTAATTAAGCACATTGCACTTCAGTATCCTCTTGGTCGTTATCCCTGCAATCTTTGTTGTTATTAAAGCAATATATATTACGTACAACATATGGTAAGCTGTAATATGCTAAATAAATTGCTTGGAAAGAGATGCTGTGAAGGATTCTGTGCTATGTAGAATATGATCCTACGTCTTTTTCATCATGTGATTTTTCTTAATAAAATACATCACACTAGATCAGTAATACCTTTATGTGTCAGGAGTTATAGACCGGCACAGTAGACTATTGTTTGTCATTAACAGTATTAATTTACAAAGATGTCTGGTGATTTCATGACAAAGCACTCAGGCCACAGGTAATGGCTGTGCTGCACAGTCAGAGAAACATTATATCTTCCCAGCTCCATCTGAAGAATATTTACAACTGGCAAAACACAGTGAAAACCCTATCTCTACCAGTTTGTGTTTCAGATGGTTTGATTTTTCTCCTATATATTCATCAGACTTTGGAAAGATACTTGTGTCTCAGTGGGTACCTATAACAGGTCAAATCTGCAAGAGGTCACAGGAGGTTTTTCTGTCTTGTAAATGCTGCCAGGGAAATAGGTTGGTCTTTTACCCTTACATGATCTGGATTGCGGTAGCCAAACCTCACACTCCTCCACACCCATAAAGGTGTTAATTTTTTTTGTTTTTTTTCCATTTACCAAAGTTCTTTATGTTTGACAGTTCATTTTAGAGACCATTTTCTAATTTATTGAGACCTTTTTAGGTTTAATAGCCAAGTTTAAAGACACCATTTCTGTATAAAGTCCTCTTTAGGTTTGACAAATTAGTTTCAAGACACTGTTGATTTAGCACATCCTCTTTAGGTTTGATGGCTTGGCTTAAAGATTGCAAAGGCATTGTTGATGCTGATTGTACACTGAGTAAGGCTTGACAGAAACTAACTGTTTGCATCATAGTGCTTGTCTCCATTTCTCAGTCTTCCTCAGGGTAATTATTCTGTAATCCTTCCAAGTAATGCTGGTTAGAGGGGGCAATTGACAGAAGAGGAGCTGAGAGGACCTTTTTTTATCTTTTATCTTTTTCATTTTTATTCTTCACCCCTAAAGGGATTTCCTTTTCTTCTTTTTCTTTTTCTCCCCCTTCCAAAGGTAGTAGACTTATTAATGACTAAAAATTTATTGGACTGTGTTTGGTAACTGCTTCAGACCCCAGTGCTGTAAAGAGGGCAATGTGGTTATTATTTTGTTTTTTTTTTGCCTTTTTATGCAACTATGTTTTATACAGTTTTCAAACTCCTCTATATGAAAGTGGTGATAGCCTGTTGTTGTACAGAGTTGAGGTTAGTTTAAAAATATAGTGAAGTGAATATTCGAGATGATTTTTATGTTCCAATCGGATTGAGCCGGTGAAGATTTATATCCAAGGGATGGTTGGGGTTTATTGCTCACGTAATGCCACTTGGGGATGAGTGAGGCTGGTCATTCTCATCTTAAATGTCAGGACCAACTTGCCTAGCCCCGGGCTCCTACGCTGCTCATGGGGCAACGTAGGATTGGATGATGGATGGATGGATGGATTTTTGTGTGACATATTCCGTGTACAGACAACAGTATTTCTGGTTTCTCTTTAATAAAATGTGTTAGAGCTTTTCTATACTGCCAGTTATGTTGTGCAGATTTTTGTATATCTGAAAATACAACTCGTTCTCTAATTACGTGGATTAGTGTCCTCTAATCACCTTATCAAACCATTGTAGATGATTTGCTGCCTCGTGTGAACATGTATTTCACTTCAGAATATTGTGTTACTGCTTATTAACACCCACACACACTAAGGTTATTATTTATAGCATTTTCAAATAACCCAAGTGCATGTATAGAATTCCTATATTGTCTCACACCACGACATCTCCCCTCCGCCTGTCTTTTTCATTGAAGATTGTTTTTCTCACTCTAACCTGGGCACCATCAGTTCCAGATACCTTTTACGTTCTCAGAAGCAGAGAAGAGATAAAATTTTAGTGTAAAACATCAGTACCATCACAGTTCGTAAGTAATAATCTGCTATCCATCAACACAACGCACTGATTCGCCTAATGTGCCTCACTATCACAACACAGTCCCTCAGCATAACCTCAGCAAAAGGTCGGTAAGAGTGTCTGATTGAAGTGGCTGGTGTCCTGTAGTCCTTTAGTATACATTTAGTTGAACCTGAGGCCACAACAACAACATGCATTAGAAAACAAACATCAAACATTATAACATTTGCATTAGAAAGCGAACATGTGACATTACCAGAGATTCAAATTTTACTATACACCAGAACTAGGCCACTTTCACAACTTGAATACTAAGTCGCAGTTGCATGAAATTCAGACCTTTAGTAGTGATGTGGTTAATGAAGGCTATATTTTGCACCTAAAGTTTGAAAAGTATATCCTAGGCTGAAGTAAATCGTCAGGAGATGGCAATAATAACATAAACACGTCCCTGGCCTTCAAGGGATTACTAGCACATGGGAAGGGATTGAATCGTGTATATTTAGTCAACATTATTTTTACAGTAGACACTCCTTTGGTCTGAACATATTATCAGTAAACATATCACCCACAGCAAGAGTATTGGAATTCCTGGCAGGATACATGAAATGCTCAGATATGAAGGAACACAGGCACCATTTTCCCACAAAGTAAGATTTCAGCATTACATAATTGGGGGAAAAAAATTCATGCATCTATATTTGGTGCCTGCCTACCTTCATTTTGTAATACAGTATTTCATATACTTACGGAGAGACAAGTTATCTTCCTAAAGTCTGATGAATGCTTAGTGGAAAACAGAGTCATCTGAAATACGCACTAATGAGAAAGACTTTTTGCTATATTTTGCCAGTTGTAAATTTTCTTCAGACAGAACTGGGAAGATAGTTGCTTCTTTGACTGTACTATATAACAACCATTGCTCATGATCTCTGGTGGCACTCCATGCCATTGTTTCAACAGTAAAAGCCAAGGAAGGATTTCAGAACTTTTTGTTTTTCTCCTGTTGTAATCAGTAGGTGACTGGTGCTAATTTTCCTTTGGTAACTGATTAATCACTGGGCAACATATTTCTCTCTCCATTTTTGTCTGTACTTGACTATGCTGATTTTTCACACCATCAGCCAGAAAGTAGCTTGACATGTGAATATATTTCATGGTTTTGAAATGGTGTCAATTATTTTTCCTTCATTTACAAGTACTGTATACTGTATTTGCAAGCCTCAGTTTCACTTCACCTTTAGCCCCTACTCCTGGCAGAAGGAAAGTGGTCACTAGGGTCTCACACCAGGCAAAGACCTGATTGTTGGTAGTTTGCAGGTTATGTAGACTGTATGAGTAACTGTCTTGCTAACTGTCCTTACCATCTAGCAGAGCTTCACATGACTACCCTAATACAGTACAAACTCTCGAATCCAAAACGCTTGGTTACAGAGGCTTTATGGAAAATGGAATATTTTGGAGTGTTGAAGCATAATGATAACTATGCAAAAATCATGTAAAGAATAGCCTACAGTACCATGAACAGTAATTGCAATGAAGTACCTTGGATTAGTAACACTGACATCTGTATTTATAACCGTCCACAATTAATAAGCTTTGTATTGATTGTGTGAAGACAGATGATATCAGGACCTTCCCGTTGCATGAATAAATTATTTTGGAAAGTGGAGGTTTTTGGAAATTGGATCTGTGAGACTGTACTGTTCTGGATAAGAGGGTTTGGTGTGAAAAACCTAAGAGGCAGGATTGGGGGCTGTATAGTGAGTGTCATGGAGGTTTCATAGCACTTCCTTCTTGACAGTTTATTCCCCACGTAACACCTTCGTATCCTGTTATATGTTACTGATGCAAGCTGTGTCAATATTAAACTGATATGCATAACTTACAAGAGAAAATAAGGGGAAAGTTGGATAATAAATTAATATAAGAAAGTCCTCATGAAGTCTCTTGTGCCACTTGAAATACCACCACAGAGGGTTATGGAAACTTTGGCCCATGAGTACATATGTCTGTCATTATTCCCATTAAGTTAACAGTAATAGAGACTCCAGTTTAGACTGCTGAAATAATCTGTATCCCAGGCAGCTTCAGTACGGTAAAGATTGTGTTAGTAACTGTATCGGCATATCAGGAACCCTTTGTGATATTATAGTAATACAGGGAGTTATGGGGCTTTATTCTAGGTGCCACAAGAGGTTTTGTAGCACCCCTTCCTTGGCCATTTGTTTTGCATATTACAGCCTTAACATTGTCTTGTATGCTATTTATTTCAGTATATCAATATTCTCTGTTGTTAACATTTAGTGGGATTTTGAGATGTAATATGCAAAATACAGGGTGGCATAACATTCCACTAGAAATTCAGGACAGTATCTTATGTATTTAGAGGATGGCTCAGTCAGCTGGTGTGGGTGTGGTTGTGGCAGTGGGAGTAGGAAATGAATGAATGATGCAGGATGGATACTGATAACACTGACTGAGCCGTCCGCACAGCACACATTGCCTGACGGAGTGGAAGTTGAGCATTATGTATGGTCCAGTCTGTATATCCTAGAAGAGGTGTTGCTTAATCTTCAGTGCCGCATAGAATAAAATCCATTGTAATTTGATGGATGGTGGTTTTGTAGGAGGTTAATTTTCAAGATATCTAGCACAGTACACTATATTGGGACCTTTTTTAGATATGACTGAGTTTGTGTTGTGGTTTTAATGGCTTCAGGTGTGTTTATGTAATCAAGAATGTATTTTTGGTGGAGGTAAATTTATGGAAAATGCTTTGTGCTGACTGATGGAAGTATGGTATTTATGTTAATTTGGTTCTGCAGCTTTTTGCATAATTTATTGTATCGATTAGAATTACATTTGGTTGTCCAATACTGCTTCCAAACGAGGACACTGCCTTACTGTAAGTGCTGTCCTTGTGTATAACTCCTTGAATCCAATGACCTACAGTATTTTTCCAATTTATTTTTGCTACTTCAGGTTGATTTTGTTTAGGGGAGATTTCAGGATATGCAAGGGTTAATGAAGGGTCTGTGTAAACTCTGCCAGTGTGAAGTCTCTCCAAACTGAATAAAATCATCTGATATAAATACTAATATATAAAGTTTATCATTGGATTGAAGTGGTTGAAGTAAGTAACCTTCCTGTGCAATATATTCTAAGTTACTACAATACTCATTTTGCACACCCATATGGATTATCTTGCTCATACAAAATTTATGAAAAGTGTAGAAGTTTTGGTGTACAGTAATAAAGTTTTATACATAATCATAAATTTCTTCCAACAGGATTGTGCTGCTGTTTCCTTTTTGAAAATAAAGGCAGTACATTAACACTCAGGGTCCTGTGACTCACTCGGCTGAATAAGAGAATTTTACGTTAACTAGAATTTAGTTATTCCAGTTAGTAAAGGGTAATGGTGACAGCATTTACCCATTAGCTCACAGAGTTCCAGTGCGAGGGATTTTGCTTGGAAGGGCACTAAGTATACCGCCATCCTCCTGTCGGCTCATAGTCGCGAAGCTCATAGGTCCCTACCCTGGGGTTCCCTTCTTTATTAAATTTTGAAAATGTCCAGTTCCATTCTGTATTGACGTTGGGCACAAATGGGTCGACTCTCTAGCACCTGTGGCTCTCTGTCAGTTGCGCAAAATTATGTGATGTTAGCTGGAATAAAATACTAGAACTGTTACAGCTATGAAAGAGTTAATGCGAGATGAAGTGGAGGAAGAGAGTGAGCGGTGGAATAAAAAAAGGTTTAGGACAAAGTATCCTGGTGGTCTATCCTGGTTGCCTGGTGGTCTAGTGGGTTAAGGTGCACAATCAGATGTGGACTAGATGGTTTAACCTGTGGCGTAGTTGGGGTTTATTGTTCACTTAATCCATTCCAGGGTGAGCTAGTTTTCCTCTCACCTTAAGGCTCCACTGAGTAGCCAAGCCCCTGCGATTGGACAATAAAGGATGAAATAGTAGCCTGTCACAAGGATCATAAGAGAGAGCAGAGTGTCAGAACTAGCAAAGGTGATGGCAGTTTGTCTCTCTTTATGCCTGGGTTGCAAATGTAGAACTGAACCCTGAGGCTGGAGAGGTTTAATTTCTCCTTGCATAGAGGAGAGGGTGACCGGGAGCCCCCAGTACCCATTAGTTCAATGGGTTCTTCCTAAGATGAAAATCACCTGATGAAGAGACAGTTCATCATATGGAATGGGGTAAAGAAGACTTCCGAACTCCTTTTATTTTGGGATCTTCTTTAATGAAAAAAATTGCAGCAGAAGCAAGAAATGAGCTAAAACTGAAGGAATTGATGAACGGGGCTACTTCTGTTATATGTATGTGCTTGGCCATAATCCTGAAAAGCTTCTTGTGCCTGGCTTACATTGGAGATGATCTGACAGAGTTCCTGTGTGGCGAGGTCTGGTGAAGTTTTGCTGAATGTTATGCCAGGAGGAGCCTCGCTGACCTTGGGAAGCGATATATCGTATTTGGAGTGACCAGACACCGAAGTATGGTAGAGTTGTGTAAGAGCATCATTCAGTGACATCCCAGAAACACCACAGCCACAGGATAATCAGTCAGTGTTGGAGTTGGAAGATGAAATGATCCTGCCACACTTAGCAGCTGTGAACCCTTGAACTTCTTTCAAGGAATATGTCTGCCAGTGAGACGACAACTACAGATAGATAGTTGTTCCACAGTCAGAGGACAAGACTGATAAGAGACCTTGCAGAGGTTACTCTCCTTGCCAGATAGGTGTAGTTTTAATGTTAATGGTAGATGAACTAACTCATGGTATCTTTTAGGCCAGGACATGAGAAGCGCATGCCAACCATGGCTGTGTCACAGAGTATACACCCATCCAGCCCCTAGATTCTTTGTCTAATGGCTGGGTGAGCATGGAGCCATTGTGGGTTGTGGGGGGAGGGGGCGTCATATGACTACAGTGTAACAGCTACTGGTATGTTAGGTGGCAACTGTATAACCAGTGGATACCTGGTGGTGTAATGGGTTAAGGTGCTCCAGTTAGACGTCGTCCAAAAGGGTTTACACGTGAGGGTTTGTTGGGGATTATTGATCACATAATGCCATTTGAACATTGCTATGGTAACAGACTCTTACATTCCTGATGGGGAGTTGTGAACTGGGCGATAGATAGTGAGCATCATTACTTGGCATTGAGCAGCCTAAGTTACGGCATGCCTGTAACCTGTACGATACAGTGACGAGTAGTATGGTGGTCTGGTGTTAGGGTTTACCTCAGTGACAGCAGGATCTGTTAACATAGTAGGCCTGGTGACTGTTGACAGGTTGGGCAGTAAGCAGTAGCCTGTGGTGCTAGTGGGGCAATTGTTAAGCAGCACCTTGGAACGTAGGGTGCTGGGGTTGGCACAGATACGACTGTAGGTCAAGAAAGTGTCGGAGGGACTTTTCCAAACAAGCAATAGACCCGTGTTGTTCCCTGGCCTTGGAAGTGTTAGGGGAAGGGTCAGCCCCGTCTGCAAACGTATACGCATAAAATTAGTATGATTAGCTTTGGTGACGAAAAACTCCACAACCCTGCGAAGACACCGTTTAATGGTGACGGGACAGCATGAGTGTGGTAATATAGAGTCTGAGAGCTAGACAACCCTGTGAGGGCCTCCATGGGGCAGTGCCTCTGAGGTGTAAATGCGAGGGTCTGTATACCAGGAAGACCTAATATATGTCTGGGTGTTTGGCTAACAGTGATGGTCCAGCAGGTTTGGCTGTCCATACTGTCCTTTGGGGATCCTTGTGGCATCGCCGCCCTGATGTGGAGTTAGGATTGCCCTCCTCCTCCCACGGGAGTAGGATCTGACAACAGTGCATGTCAGTGACAGATACCAGTGAGATACAAAACTGTGAGGATGTGTTGTTCTCTTGAGGGCAAAACTACTGTAGGGTTTGCCAGTATTAGCAGTGACCAGAAGGGTGAGTGACCTGCACCTGGCTGTGTGAGTCCTGTGAGGCAGCAAGGCGGCAGTGTGTGTGGGGGGGGGAGGAGGGGATGATGACGAGGGTGGCGCCAGGATCCGGTTCTTGTGGGTCGCCTCCCGAGGGACATGTCGCGTCACTGATGGAGTTGTCCCCGTTTGGACACCCCAAGACAGCCTGACAAGACCAGTGGAATACGATCCTCCTTTGCCTGGCCGTAACTCAGGCGTCTTTAATCTTGATGACGCTGCTGCTGTTGTTCTGATGAATGATGCTGCCAGTTTGTTCTTCTCTCTCTCTCTCTCTCTCTCTCTCTCTCTCTCTCTCTCTCTCTCTCTCTCTCTCTCTCTCTCTCTCTCTCTCTCTCTCACACACACACACACACACACACACACACACACACACACACACACACACACACACACACACACACACACACGTATTTCTCACATGACTGGCCTTCCTTTCTGCAGCTTCCTCATTCATTACCATTTTTCTTTTTTCTTTTCCGAATCATGTACCGTCCCCCCGCGGCCCATCTAACCCCTCAAGAACAATAACGTTTTCTTTTTCGCCTTTTTTTCATGCCGGCATCAGGCGCTTTTGATGATTTTGATTTTGATATGAAGTTAATTGAATTTTCTCCCTAGCCCGTTCAATACCAGACGCCTTTCCGAGGACGAGATGGAGGGATGGAGAAATATATGAGAGAGGAGGATTTGAGTTGGAGGGAGGGCAGCGAAAAGACGTAGGACAGGGCGACATGGAGGCGATTTGTATGTAGCCACCTGTTACGGGATTAAGGCAGCTGGCAATATATAGATAAACAGACAGATCTTTTCGGTAACATGTACGGTGAAAACGCCCAGAATACGTTATAGAATATATCGTGTTATGCCACAGGCTTTTGGAGGCAGCAGTGGCAGTCAGGGCGGGGCTACAAAATTAGATAGATAGACAGACAGATAGATAGACAGAACAAAATATTATATCCGGCTGAATGTGTATATAAATGCTTTTGTGCGTTTGTCGGCAGTAGCGTTCCAGGAAGACTCGCCTTTTATACTCTATTCACCAGCTTAAATTTGGTTACTACCTGGGAGAATGGCTGGATAATAACTGCTTTACCCTAATTATTCTCACCTTTGTTATGTACAGTGTGGAGGGAAGAAGGGGAAGTGTTGTAGTAGTAGTAGCAGTAGTAGTGGAAGTGGTAGTAGTAGCAGTGGTAGTAGTAGTAGTAGTTCTGACCTTTGTTATGTCCAGTGAGGGGGGGAAGGGGGAGTAGTAGTAGTAGTAGTAGTAGTAATAGTGATAGTGGGACGAGAGGGAGAAGGAGGAGGAGGAGGAGAAGAATGTGAACCCAGACTTAAGTTGCACCTCTCTAGCAATCCGCCATCCTCCTTTCTGGGGCTAGGGAAGCAACTGAGGGATGTTTATATAACCCGACAGTGGACCCAGCTAGTCATATCAGTGCCACCACATGAAGGCGTCTCTATCACCGAGGAGGGGAGGAGGAGGGTAAAAAATAAAAATGAAAAAAAAAAAAAAGTGCAATACCCTCACTACACACTCAAAGGCTGAAACTTTGATTTGCCTGACCCCCAACACTTCCACTAAGTTTAACCCAAAGCTGATCAAAAGTGTCAATGAGTTAAACTGTCCACCCACCCAGCCACACATGAGAGAGAGAGAGAAACTCGTCCTCGTCTCCAGCCCTTCCTCCTCCTCCTCCTCCTCCTCCTCCTCCGCGTCCTGTGCGCCGTCTTTCTCTTTTCAAATTCCTTGCCTGCCTTATCCAGCGCCATCGTATACATGCACCTGAGACTGCTGTGCCTGTCGCCTATCATACATTCATATATTCATAGCCTCATTCATATGCAAATGCGGGTCAGTTTTTTTGCCATAAATAGTGACACCAGCGAAGGCCCCAAACATTTATTCTGTTCCAGTGCCCGTTTTAAAGATGTTACCGTTTTTTCCCTTCTGGATTTAAACGTACTTCGGAGACCGTTACGCTTGGGATCAGAGTTAGTTTTATCTCTCCCTACATCTATCTGTATCTATCTGTTTGTCCATCTGTCTGCCTATATATACAGTAGCTGTGTCTATCTGTATATTCATAGGTAGGTAGGTAGATAGAAATGTCACCGGATTCATGAGACTGAGTTAAAGAAAGTGAATGGTAACGATGGTGATGGTGATGATGATGATGGTGATGGTAGTGGTGGTTATGATGTTGATGATGATGATGTGATGGTAGTGGTGGTTATGATGTTGATGATGATGATGATGATAATGTGTTTCGGAAAAGGTTAATGAATCTTGAACTCTTTCTGTTTTTCAGAGGTAAGTGGATCTACAAGTGTACATGGCGAGAGGAGAAGAGGTGGAGAGCAGGTGGGTTACATATACACTGGTATTATTATTATTATTATTATTATTATTATATGAGAGAGGGGTGTGTGAGCTGGGAGCAGGGCAGTGAAATGGCTGGGGACAGGGCGACATGGAGGCGATGTGTTTGTGGCTACCCCTTACGGGATTAAGGCGTCTGGCAATAGGTAGATTATTATTATTATTATTATTATTATTATTATTATTATTGTTGTTGTTGTTTTCTGTGTACAAAATTATACTCTTTTTACTCTAACTTGGTCCAAGAGTGTCATGGAGATGATTCTGATGAGGAAACCTTAATATTACATGACGTAGAGAGAGAGAGAGAGAGAGAGAGAGAGAGAGAGAGAGAGAGAGAGAGAGAAAGAGAGAGAGAATCATACATAAAGAAAAATATCTGCTCACTGCTTCCTCTGTATATTTCTATTCGGTATGTGTTTCCTCCGGATTGAGTAAAAACAGAAGTAGAGAGGAGGAGGAGGAAGAGGAGGAGAGAAAGAACGATTAAGAAGAGAGGGAGAGAAGGACATGGAAGGGGAGGAGAAGAAGAACAAGGAGGGGAAGAGGAGAAGGAGAGGGAGGAAGAGAGGGAAGAAGAAGGAGGAAGAGGGAGAGGGGGAAGGAAAAAGAAGAAAGAAGAGAGAGAGAGGGGGAGGGGGAAGAGAAGAAGAAGGAAGAGGGAGAGGGGAAGAAGAAGGAAGAGGGAGAAGTGGAAGGAGGAAGAAGGAGATGGAGGAGGAAGAGAAGGAGAAAGAAAAACAGTAGGAGAAGAAGAAGAGGAGGTAGAAGGAGAGAGGAAGAGGAGGCGAATGAAGAACAGTGAGAGAAGAAGGGGAGGAGGAGGAGGAAGAGGGATAGGGGAAGAGGAGGAGGAGGAGGAAGAGGGATAGGGGAAGAGGAGGAGGAGGAGGAGGAAGAGGGATAGGGGAAGAGGAGGAGGAAGAGGGATAGGGGAAGAGGAGGAGGAAGAGGGATGGGAGAAGAGGAGGACCAGGAAGAATCACTCGGTAAAAAACAGATCTCTTCATTGACAGTAAAATACCCGCTTTCTCCGTTTTTACCTAGTGCATATTTCCCAGACTAAATAGACTTGGAGCAGATAGATAGATAGATAGATAGATAGAGAGAGAGAGAGAGAGAATATCAAGTAGGAAAGAAGTAGAAGAGAGATTTCCTTAACAGTACAAAGTGTCTGCTCTCTCTCTCTCTCTTATATTTCCCTCTCTAAGCATAATCAGACGTACAGCAGGGCCTGATGAGAGAGCAGTAGGCCCTGAATAGTGATTAAGGTATTTCAATTAAGCCTGAGTGTGTGTGTGTGTGTGTGTGTGTGTGTGTGTGTGTGTGTGTGTGTGTGTGTGTGTGTGTGTGTGGAGCTTCCTGCCCCACCTGAAGCCAAGCTGTTTACGGCAATTGCATTATTAATTGGCTTAATTGACTGCTTTACCTGCTTCAATTACTATAATTATTCATTCATTTCGACTATAATTACTCTCACGGGGGTTTATTGTGTGTGTGTGTGTGTGTGTGTGTGTGTGTGTGTGTGTGTGTGTGTGTGTGTGTGTGTGTGTGTGCGTGCGCGCGTGCGTCGCCAGCATGGGTAAGGGTTGATGGGGGCAGTCACTCTCCCTCTTAGGACAAGGCGTGGTTTTGAAGCGGAGAGGAACAATTACAAATACTATAGCTTTTCTCCTCTCTCTCTCTCTCTCTCTCTCTCTCTCTCTCTCTCTCTCTCAACATACTGATATACTGATTCTATCCAGCCTTGTATTGTCTGTGTGTCGTCATTCAATTAACAACCACTCCTGACTTGGCGAATCTAGGCAAACTGAGGCAATTAACGAGAGAGAGAGAGAGAGAGAGAGAGAGAGAGAGAGAGAGAGAGAGAGAGAGAGAAAATGGATGATGGTAAAGAGAGGAAATCTGGAAGTCTGGAAGGGGCGGAGGAGGGATGCAGGGAGAGGTGGAGGAAAAAGAATGAAAAAAGGGAAGAGGAAAGATTGATGGTGTGGAAGAGGGGACGTGGATAAAGGTAGGAGGGAGGGAGTGGAGGAGGAGGGATGGAGTAGACGGAGAGAGGAGGTGGAGGAAGATGAGAGGGAGAGGTGGAGAAGAGAGTGGTGAGGGAGAGAAGAAGGATAGGAGGGAAGGGGGAAGAGAAAGACTGGAAAGGGAGATGAGAGAAGGAGAGAGGCTATGGAGAAGGATATAAAGAATGGAGAGAGAGGGAGAGAGAGAGAGAGAGAGAGAGAGAGAAGAGAGATAGTGAGAGAGGCGAAGGGTAGGCGTGAGTGGACCTATCTAATTTTATGGGGCGTGGAACTCATCGGGGCAGGAGAGGGATTGGAGCCTTGAATTTTATGGCTGCAGGTGCTAGTGCTGGGCTAATGGTGCTCTTAAAGGTGCTGATGGTGCTAATGGGGGCCGTGGGGAGGGGAAGGGTGGGGGTGCTGGTGGTAGAAATGGTGGTGGTGATAGTGGGAATGATGGTGGTTTGAGGTGGTTGTGGTGCTGATGGTGGGGTGGTGGTGGCAGTGATGGTTTTGTTGTGATTTATGTATGCGTCTTGGTTTATCTCTTTATCTATCCATCCATCCATCCATCCATCTTTCAATCCATCCATCCATCCATCCATCCATCCACCCACCCACCCACCCATCCATCCATCCATCCATCCACCTACCCATCCATCCATCCATCTATCCATCTCCTTAAAGAAAGTTACCTGTACCACACACACACACACACACACACACACACACACACACACACACACACACACACACACACACACACACACACACACACACACACACACACACACACACACACACACACACACACACACACACACACACACACACACACACACAGCCGTTTCACTTCATATATATAACAAAAACTAAATCGCTTCCATAATTGTGTTGAGACTCATGTTAATTAAATCGGCTAAACCCTAAACGTTTTAACGCCGGTTTTTTTTTAATGTGTTTTTTTGAGTCTTTTAATTGCTATTGAAATCGGTGTTTTTGTGTGTTTGTTCTCCTTCGCGTGGATGGATTGATGGAAGGATGTGTTTGCCTTTCCTATCTGTTTGTCTGTCTGTCTGTCTGGCTTCTGTCTGTCTATCTGTGTGTGTGTGTGTGTGTGTGTGTGTGTGTGTGTCTGTAGTTGTCTGTCTCTTTCTGTCTGTCTGCCTGTCTGTCTATCTGTGTCTGTCTGTTTTCTATTATTTGTTCTCTCTCTCTCTCTCTCTCTCTCTCTCTCTCTCTCTCTAAGAAGGATAGAGAGGGAGGTACACAGAGAGAGGCAGGGAGGAAGAGGGGTAGGCAGAGAGGAAGAGGGGTAGGCAGAGAGGAAGAGGGGTAGGCAGAGAGGAAGAGGGGTAGGCAGGGAGGAAGAGGGGTAGGCAGAGAGGAAGAGGGGTAGGCAGAGAGGAAGAGAGGTAGGCAGAGAGGAAGAGGGGTAGGCAGAGAGGAAGAGGGGTAGGCAGAGAGGAAGAGAGGTAGGCAGGGAGGAAGAGGGGTAGGCAGGGAGACAGGATTACAGGCAGACAGACAAAGAGGCAGACAGATAGACAGGTGAGGCAGACAAGCAGAGAGGTAGGCAGACAGGCAGAAAGATAGGCAGAAAAAGGCAGGTAGAAAGAGAGGTGAGGAAAAGACAAAGACAAGGAGTGAGGGTGAAGGATAGACAGACAGACAGACAGGGAGACAGAAAGACAGACAGGGAGACAGAAAGACAGGGAGACAGACAGAGAGACAGGCAGACAGACGGGCTAATAGGGAGGTGGAAAAAATGACATACAATGAGGATGGATGACAGACAGAAAGACAGACAGAGAAGCAAATAGGTAGACAGGGAGGTGAAAAAAGAGACAGGCAGACAGACAGACGGACAGGCAGGCATACAGGCAGAGAGACAGATAGACAGACAGACAGATAGACAGACAGACAGACAGACAGACAGACAGCTCCATCACATTTCAGACGCTCCCGGATATTCTCACTGTTTTCTCTGTGAGCGATATTGATCCCTCGACCCACCTTATTGAGAGAGAGAGAGAGAGAGAGAGATGAAATGAGGAAGTGTGGAGAAAAAGTGTAAGAAAGGAAGAGGGAGCGAAAATAAGGTGAGAGAGAGAGAGAGAGAGAGAGAGATGAGCCTCGTATTGTGGACTGTTTTCGAAATTTCCCTAATATATGCCCTTTAGCGATTTATTTTGGCCAGCACACCTCAGAAGCATCTGTGTCAATGACGCAAGGTGTCGATAGCGATACACATAACACATGCAAAATAAATCGCTAAGGAAGAGTTGTTACGAGGGCCTCAACTGACATGACGTGCTATGACCTGACTTCTGGATTAAATTTGGCAATATTTTGAATGAGGTCACACGGGAAATATGCGCCATTTTGACTGTTGGTCCTGGGATGATTTTGATGGTGGCTATCCCAGTCCACGGTTATGCCAGCCAACAGGAAGAATTAGAGAGCTGGAGATGGAGGAAGAGAGGAGTAGGAGGAAGTGGTGAGAGGAAGAGGAAGGAGGAGGAATCCTTCATTTATGCAACAGGTCAGCTCCGGCACTGTCTCCCTCTGTGATCTCCAGTCTTTCGAACGCAGTGTGTCCAGGCATCTCGAATTGAACGGATCTTGAATTTGGCTCTCTTTTGTATTGTATTTTTTTTTGGAAGGAACTGTTTTGCGGACTTGGCCTTTGGTTCCTTCTTCCTTGCATAAAAAAGAAGTTTGCATCTGTCCAGCCTCAAAGTAACCTCCAAGTCACCAAAACATCGGCCATATGGATTCCCGGATTCTCCATTGTAATCTGTTTTCATCCGAGAGAACTGTGGCACTCCAGCCTCAGTGTTAAGTCAGGGTTGCAAGAAATTCAGTGAGCCCCTGCTATGAGTCAGTCTCCTTGGTTACTAGTCAGATCAGCCCTGCAAGTCTCATTACACCTGACCATCAGTTGGATTGAAGGGGTTAAGGGTCATTAATGGATTAGTACAGTTGTTTTATAGGCTGTTTAATGTGATTGTTTCTTTTCATCGTGCTGGAATGGGTCACCTTCGCGCGGTGGCCCCGATTTAACCAGGCTGCTCCACTGCCCGGCCACATAAACGTCCCTCAAACTCCATCCTTATTCCCGAAGCGAAGAGGTGGACTAGAGGGAGAGAGAGGCAGATTCAGCCTGCAGTCCACCAGTTTCACGTTCATTTGAGTTTTGGGCCAGACATAAGTTCGCAGCATTCCTCTCTGTTTCTCTTTGAGTGCTTCTTTCAGCTGTGGCAAATATAATGCATAATAGGCCCCATTAATGGCCTGACGCGTTTGCAGTAGTCAGTCATGAGAACTCCCTCAGTGTCACAAAACACTGCCGATAGCTCCCACTTGCTTAAATTTGGGGGGAGGTGGGGAACCGTGGTGTTTCCATTGGTTGCTTTGATTCGGGTTCAAAATGGTGAACCCATGTCTCATTTTGGGCCACAAATCTCTGGCTGGATCAGCCTGGAAACGGGCCAGAATGTCTGTGAAGTTTCCTATGTGGTCAGCTTCTGGTCTGGTGTCAACATTCTAGGCACCCATCTTGCAGACAGCTTACTCGTATCCAAGATGTCAGTCAGAACGGTGTGCACTGAGCCAACACTGATGCCTGTTGTGTCAGCTATCTGCTGCACAGACAAGCGTCTGGCAATCAAGCTCATGCTGTGAATGGCCTCCACTTGATCATCTGTGGTTGATGAATTTGGGCTCCCCGACCATGGGTCATCTTCGGTGCTCTCCCTGCCCCGCTTGAAATCAGCAGCCCACATCTTTTTGGTGGAATAGCAAGGAAAGTCCTCACCAAGTGTGTTGACCATGATCATCATGGATTTCCTTGGGGGTCATACCCTTTTTCTGCAGATACTTGAACACAGTACAGGCTTCTTCCTCGTTCATTTTTGGGTTTTGCACTAACGTACCGAATTTCGAAGAGGCTCACCTCCAAGTAGATACAGACGAAGATTTGAGTTCTTGTGTATAGTCATATGAGGCTTTATGGTAAACAGTCACTCCCAAAAGTTGTGGATGAAGCCGAGAACTTTTTGGAGGACCCACGTACTACTATTGCTGCTACTACTGTTACTGCCGCTACTCCGGTACTCTTACACTCCAGTCTCGCTACCCCCAGCCAGCATCATCAACCCGACACACCCCTCGCACTAAAGACGGTAACGTAACCCCGGTCTAAGGACGCCATAACTTCATTCAAACCGCCCACGCCCAACGGTCTTCCGGCAACTGAATTCAAAACGCCGGCTGTAACGGTAATGGGGCTGGGATGTTAATGGCAGCTAATGGGGGAGGTCAGGAGCGGTCATGGCAGAGCTAATGGTAATGGGG
>NC_137069.1:542500-545000 GCF_032717465.1 Coenobita brevimanus | reverse complement strand
GTCGGTATCAGAGAGAGAGAAAAATTAACATCCCCGATCCGCCAGAGTTTTCGCGATTCTCTCTCTCTCTCTCTCTCTCTCTCTCTCTCTCTCTCTCTCTCTCTCAAATTATCGGCGTCTGAGATGGTGGGGGTAAGTGTGTGTGTGTGTGTGTGTGTGTGTGTGTGTGTGTGTGTGTGTGTCTGTAAACATTTTTCTTCTTCCAGTTTCATCCTCATTGTAACAGTGCCAAAAAAATCATCCCCTTTGTTTGTTTGTTTGTTTGTGTCCCGAAGGCGAGGTGTTGAGGTGAGGGATGGAGAGAAGGAGGGAGGGAAGGGGAGAGAGAAGGGAGAGAAGGAGGGAGGGAGAGAGAAATGGAAGGAGATGAGAGGAGAGGGATAAAGAGGAACAGGGAGAAGGGTGACGGCAAGGAAGAGGGAGTGGATGGATAGGGAGAAGGATGGAGGGAAGGAAGAGGGTGTGGAGGGGTAGGGAGACGGATGGAGGGAAGGGAGAGAATGAGGAAGATGGAGGAGGGAGGATGGAGACAGAGAGAGGAGGGACAGGAAGAAGGAGGGAGGGAAAGGAAAGGGAGAGGAGAGGGGGAGGCAGAGAGAGAATGGGAGAAAATTTTAAAGGAATGATAGATTTGGATTAAAGAAAGACGACATGCCGAGACTGGAGAGAGAGAGAGAGAGAGAGAGAGAGAGAGAGAGTTATTGGAAGAAGAGGCCATGCTGTGGTGATGTGAGGTTGGGGAGGATATAAGGGGGAGAGGGAGAGGGAGGGGAAGAGAAAAGAGAGGAGGAGGAAGGAGGGAGAACTGGGGGGAGAGGGGGAAATGGCAGGGGAGAGGGGATTAGGAGGAGGGAAGAGAAGAGAGGAGAAGGAAGGAGGGGAGAATGAGGGGGGGGGGTGGAAGAAAGGGAGTGAGAAGTAAATGGGATGATGATGATGATGATGATGATGAGGAGGAGGAGGAGGAAGAGGAGGAGGAGAGAAGGAGGAGGGAAGAGAGAGAGAGGGGGAGAGAAGGTGTGGGGAGAGGTGGCAGAAGGAGGTGGTGTGAAAGGGGAGACACATTTTGATTGGAGAGAGGCGAGGCGTTGGGGTGAGGGGGAGAGGGAGAGAGACAGGAGGAAAGAGAGAAAAAAGAGAGAGAGAAAAAAGAGAAGCAGGGGGAGAGGAAGAGAGGTAGAAGGAGAAGAAGAAGGAGGAAGAGAAGGAAGAGGGAGGAAGAGAGAAATGAAGAGGGAGGGAGAGAGAGAGAGAGAAATGGAGAGGGAAGCAAAGAGACAATTAGATGGACATTCTGACAGGAAGGATGGGAAATGCTGAGAGAGAGAGAGAGAGAGAGAGAGAGAGAGAGAGAGAGAGAGAGCGAGAAAGAGAGAGAGAGAGTCCAGTATACAGTATACATCCACATAATCCCCCATCCTGATTATTCTCGACCTCACATCCCTTCCTCCTATCCTTGTCTTATTAAATCCTTCCTCAAATAACGGGACTAAATCGGATAAAACACTATAATTTGACCTGACCTTGTGACCTTGACCTTTGACCTAGTGTCCTATAAAACGATAGGTCAACCCCTCTCCTGACCCTCAACCTTTCCACCAATTTTAGTCTCAGTCAGATCAAAATTAGGATAGTTATTTTAGCCACACACACACACACACACACACACACACACACACACACACACACACACACACACACACACACACACACACACACATAAAAGTCCGCCATAATTCCACATAAATCGCCATGATGAACTGATTTATGTGGCGATATGATTGCGTTTATAATGACGTATCAAAAATGAGGCGCGTTTGTTAGTATAATTACAAGGTTATATAACTCTCTCTCTCTCTCTCTCTCTCTCTCTCTCTCTCTCTCTCTCTCTCTCTCTCTCTCTCTCTCTCTCTCTCTCTCTCTCTCTCTCTCTCTCTCTCTCTCCCGCTTAACTTTCTGTCGCTCAAACTCTAACTCGCAAAACTCACTCATACAGTATACTCATTACTTCACTTTCACGAGGATTCCCCCCCCACCCTCCGCCTCTCTCTCTCTCTCTCTCTCTCTCTGTTAGCGCTGTTGCAGTGATTCCTTCTCTTCTTGCTTGCTTTATTCTCTCACATCAAGGCGGGCACGCAGCTTCCTTCTATCCACGCACTCTTACCGTTTCGCCATCCATCTCTAATTCGTAGTTAACCGATACTTTAAGTCCTTTATGCACACGACTGGTCAACTCTGGAACTGTTTTCGTTCTGCCTGTCTTTCCCACTTCGTATCAGTAACTTTTTTTGTCCTCCTCCTCCTCCTCCTCTTCCCTCTACTTCTTCATCTTTTTCTTCTTATTCCTCTTGTTTTTTTTGTTTTTTTGTTTTTTTAAGTGTCGGGGGTCCAGTCGTGTCAAAATGAATGGATCTTGGATATGGCTCTCTTCTGTTCAATTTTGTTTTGGGAGAACGACCTCTTGCACGCTCTCAGCCCTTGGTTCTTTCTTTTTTGCGGT
>NC_137069.1:532500-537500 GCF_032717465.1 Coenobita brevimanus | reverse complement strand
TCAAACGCAGTGTGTCCAGGCATCTCGAAATGAACGGATCTTGACTCTGGCTCTTCGTTATCTTACGGTTTTTTTTCTTGGAGGGAACACTGGATCTTGTGTGTGTGTGTGTGTGTGTGTGTGTGTGTGTGTGTGTGTGTGTGTGTGTTTAATGTCTTTTTTATATTCTTATTCCATCAGATGACTCCGTGATTTATAGCTCAAAGTTGTGTGTGTGTGTGTGTGTGTGTGTGTGTGTGTGCTGGCAATCTGAGGACTGTCCACTGAACTGCGTAATTCGATTCTCTCCTATCCCTGCAAAACAACTAAAAACGCCTCTCTCTCTCTCACCTCACTGCTCTTTCTCTCTCTCTCTCTCTCTCTCTCTCTCTCATCAGTAACAGAATCCACAGCGTTCATTTTTTAATCAACCCACACGGGACTTGATCTCCAGACCTTTCAAGTGCAAGTCAAGAGCGCTAACCACTAGGCCACCCCGTCAGTTTGAAGCACACAGTAGGAGTTTCGTCTCGGATTCAGCTCCCTAACACTTTTTCCTAAGCGATTTAGTTTGCTTATTACGCCTTCCTCTCGTCTTCTGCGTTGTATAAATCCTTCCAACATCGCCATACTCTGCATTAATAACGTGTAAAAGGATATTAACCAGCCGTATCCGAAAATAAATCGCTGAGGAATAGGTGTTAGGGAGCCTCCTTACCCTGCAAGAATACGTGTCTTAGGCTTGTATTCTCGGTTATTAAGGAAGCTCCCAAACACCTCATCCTCAGCGATTTATTTTCTGATATGGCTGGGTAATATCGTCTTGTACGTTATTTATGTAGAACATGGCGATGTTGGAAGGATTTAAGTAACTGAGGAAGGTGTAATAGGCAAAATAAATCACCTAGGAAGAGGTGTTGAGGAGCCTTCATTAGACTACCTGAAGTGGAAAGAACAATAGCAGAAAGGAACAGGAAGATAAAGGGGAAACAGGAAGAGAGGAGGACAGACACAGAGATGGAATGATAAATATGAAGGAAGAAGCAGGCAGCACTACATCAAATGAGAGGATGGTGGTAGACACAGAGATAGAATGATAAACGTGAAGGAATAATAATAATTATGATAATAGCAGCAGTAGTAGTAGCAGTAGTAGTAGCAGCAGTAATAGTAGTAGTGGTGGTAGTAGTAGTAGTAGCATTAGTAGTAGTAGTAGTAGTAATAATAATAATAATAATAATAATAATAAATAATTAAATCATGGCAGTGAAGGAGTTAATGTAATATAATATGAGAATTAAAAAAATCTTCTGCAGGGCTGATTTGCACTTAATTAAAAAAGAAAGTCGAAATGAAATGAAATATGTGGAAATCTGTCTGCCTTTGATGATGCTGAATAGGAAACGTTAATCTGTGAGCGAAGAATTGCGTTATCAGTGTTCGAGAGAGAGAGAGAGAGAGAGAGAGAGAGAGAGAGAGAGAGAGAGGGAGAGAGAGAGAGAGAGAGAGAGAGAGAGAGAGAGAGAGAGAGAGAGAGAGAGAGAGAGAGAGAGAAATATATATATCTACACACACACACACACACACACACACACACACACACACATATATATATATATACACGCACAGGGTTAGAGAGAGAGAGAGAGAGAGAGAGAGAGAGATGGTAAGGATTAGACTGCTGATAGAAAGTAGTGTAGTAGGGACAGACAGAGGTGTGGTAGGGATGTGGTAGGGACTGTGGTAGATGTGGTAGGGATGTGGTGGAGGTAAAAGATAATATTGGGAGTTTGCTATAGGTAGGAAATAATGTGGCAGGGAAAAAAAGATGAGGCAGACTGTGGTAGGGGTGTGGTAGGACTGTGGTAGGGCTGTGGTGGAGGTGTTAGGCCTGGATGAAGGTGATAATGACTTTGACAAAAAAAACAGAAGGATTATTTTTTGTCATTTTCGGGCGATAAACTTTCTGCATTAATTTAGAGAGAGAGAGAGAGAGAGAGAGAGAGAGAGAGAGAGAGAGAGAGAGAGAGAGAGAGAGAGAGAGAGAGAGAGAGAGAGAGAGAGAGAGAGAGAGTTAATAAGCTGACTCTCTCTCCCTTCAGCGTTATTGTTATGCCGGGATAATTATGGAAAAAAATTGTATGGAGGTAAAATGAATTATCTTTTAAAAATATTATGATTTAATATTATTATTTTCGATTATTTTTGAGTTTCATTTCCTCTTATTATTACTTTCCTCATTGATATTTTGGTCGGTTACTCACGCTGTCTGTCTGTCTATCTGTCTGTCTGTCAATCTGTCTGTCTGTGTATGTATTTATTTCTCTGTCTGTCTGTCTGTCTCAATCAGTCGTTTCATATGTCTACCCATGTCTGTTTCGTACATTCTCTCTCTCTCTCTCTCTCTCTCTTGATTAAAACCGTGGGGGGGGCCTGAAAAAAAGAGGACTTGTGGAAACTACATTAAAATAATATCATTAGGGGCGACTTACAGAGAGAGAGAGAGAGAGAGAGAGAGAGAGAGAGAATTTTACAGACGAATGGTATTTATGAGCAAGAAGTGAGAGAGTGAATGAAAAGTGAGAGAGTGAGTGAGGAGTGAGAGAGAAGTTTGTGAGCGAGGGAGTGAGGAATGAATGAGGGGGTAAATCTGCGAGTGTTTTGTGTGTGTGTGTGTGTGTGTGTGTGTGTGTGTGTGTGTGTGTGTGTGTGTGTGTGTGTGTGTGTGTGGTTCTTTATTCGTGTTGACCTGACCTCAAAATAGGGTCACTCTAACCCCCACTTAATTTTCCCTCTCTCTCTCCCCCTCTCCACTTCCCCTCCCCTCTCTTCCTTCCAACCCCCACCTTCTTTTCCTCCTCCTCCTTCTCCTCCTCCCTTCACCTCTCCCTCCTGCCCCCTCCTGCTCCTCCTCTCCCTCTCTTCTTTTGCCCCCCTCCTGCCCCTTCCTCCCTCCCCCATACCCCCAAATTCTCTCCCCACCCCTCCTTTTTTCCTCCTGTCTACTCCCTCCATCCCATCTCTTCTCTCTCTCTTTTCCCCTCCCTTCCGCATTTCATTTTTTCACCTCTCTCCTTCCTCATCCCCCCCCCTTCTTCCCCTCCCTTCATCTTACCCCTCTTTCTCTCTTCTTCCTTCTTTTCTTCCCTCTCATATCCTCTCCCCCTCCTTCCTCCCTCATCCCACCCTTTCCTCTTCCCTTCTCCTCCCTTCATTCCTTCTTTCCATCTCCTCTTCCCTTCCATTCCTCATTCCATATCCCTTTCATTCTCTTTTTCTCTCCCTTTCCCACCCTTCTCCCCCCACCACTTTCTCTCTCTCTCTCTCTCTGCTGCGGCGTTGAGGGGTGACTTTAATTAACTCTGGAGCCCCCCACTGTGGTCCCCTCCTGTTTGCTGTACCACACCACACCACACCACACCACACCACAGTTGCCTACTTTACCCTATGTTACACTAGACTGACCGGTAGTACATTGGCTTGCAATAAACCACAATACAATACAGCACATTGCAATTCACTACACTTTTCTACACCACACCACACCACATCACACCGTACCCCACCCCATCACACCAGGAAGCTAATAATTTGGCATTACATTGTTATAAAAAACAGTACTCCTTAATCAGCCCTCATACCAAGGCAAATAAATAAATAAAGGAATGAAAACTCAGACGTGCGTAGCATCACAGAAATATAAAAACTAGGAGAAAAATCGAGAATAATTTTTGCGGTCGACCCTCTCCACCCAAAATAATCATGCATCGAACTTTGTATTTAAAAAGCGCTTGCATACTCCCTAACTATGCGTTGTACATACCGAGGCAGGATGTTGAAAAAAAAAAGAAAAAAAAGGTTAGCCAGGAACACACGTAACATTTGCAGTGCGTATTACTGGCCAAAGTTGTTAATTAGGGTGGGACCTAGTTTCTCGCGCGGAAGGATACTGGGTACACCGCCGCATCACATCACCTGCGAGCAAAGCGGCGTCCGAGGTGTGTTGAGGTAGGTGTTAATTTTTGTGCGTGTGATGTGCTTATTTTGCGTCCTGTGTGCTATGATTTTTGCTTCCAGTGTTTCCTTGTTCCGTCTGCCAGTCTTGCTTAGTCGGGTTTGTGTAAATATTTCGTTTGTTCTTAGTGACATGTACCTTTTCACGCCTGCCCATCCTCCCTCACTCTAACTCCATCACCTTTATAGCCCATTTCAATTAATTTAATGTCCACAGGCGATGGAGCTAGAATGGGAGAGTATCGGAGGGTGCGAGTCATGGCTGGTGTGATTCGAAGTGGGAACAGAGAAGTGAGTAGCTTATGCATCGCCTTTCCTTTCCGCGTTCCACCTGTAATCACCTTATTTTGAACTCTGTGAAGGGTATACTGTTTTCACTCCGGGTTTTAGGGCGTTTCCACGGTCATGTAAGGAAGTTGAATTACGGAGAAATAGTTATCCGCTAAGGCAACGTTATCAAGCGGAGGAACACAGGTACGGGGCCGCATCACTCCACCTGCGGGCTGGGGCGCGGAGGAATACACAGGTACGCGGCCACATCACTCACCTGAGGGCAGGGACGAGGGAGGCTTGTTGTTCGAAGGTAAGTGTTTGGTTTTCTTTTTTTGTACTTAATTTTACGTGTTTTGCGCATATTTTTTTGCATCACTTAGTGTTATGAATACGGCCTCTTCTTTCGTGATCTTCCTACCGCCTAACTGTGGCGTGAGCCCGGGATTCTGTGACTTGGTTTGTTGCGAGTTCGTCGATTGTTCAACAGGCGCATCATAGTATGTGCGCTGTCCCTCACCTTGCCTGTAACCACCCAACTTTGAACCCTGTTTGGCTATTCTGCTTCCGTTCCAGGCTCTAGGATGCTTGCTCACTTTTGATGTGAAATTAAATCTCATGTAATGCCAGGAAATTGAAATGCGGAAAGAAATTTTTGGTGATTGGCAGATCTGTGCAAGTTTTTCAAGCGGAAGGTTACATAGGTACGCCGCCGCATCACGTGACCTGCCATCCCA
>NC_137069.1:522500-527500 GCF_032717465.1 Coenobita brevimanus | reverse complement strand
ATCATCATCATCATCAGCAGCAGCAGCAGCAGAGGATGGATGTGAGAGGTGAGTGAGGTGTGTTTATAGAGGGTGGTGGGTGAGAGTGAGGCTGGGCACGTGGGTGGGTGAGGGAGTGTCGGGAAGGTGTGGTGGGGTGTGGGTGTGGGAGGGTTTGGTGAGGTGCAGTTGTGGGAGGGTGTGGTGGGGTGCGGGTGCGGGAGGGTGTGGTGGGGTGTGGGATGTTTGTAAAGGAGCGAGGGTACGGTGTGGTGGGTTGTGGGTGTGGGGGTTTGTGTGGGGTAGGTAGGAATGTGTGGTGGGATGTAAGGGAGGATGGGTGGATGTTATGGGGTTAGGGTGTGGGAAGGTGCGAAGGGGTGTGAGATGTAAGGGAGGGTGGATATGTCTGGTGGGGTGAGGTGGGTAGGTATTTGAGGTAGGAGTGAGAGAGGGTGTGTGGAATATGGGTGTAGATGTGAGTGTGTATCAGAATTTAAGGTGAGGTGTAAGGAAGGGTGTAGGGTCGTGAGGAGGTGTGAGGGTGTGGTGAATAGAGTGAAAGAGGGTGTGGTAGGGTGGGAGGTCGAGACATAGAGATAAGTTAGAGGTGTTTTGAGATGTGAGAGAGAAGGGGGGGGGGCTGTAAAACTATAATGAAAAGTGGAAGATGTGGATGAGGGTACTTGAGAGAGTGGATGGGCCTGGGTGGAGTGAGAAGGTGAATCGTGAATGAGGCTGAGGAAGATGAGGGAAGATGTGAGGCAGGGGGGGTGTTAGGAAGGCAGGGTGAGGTTGATACGGGTAAGGCAGGCAAGCGTATGAGAGGGTGCCAGGGGAGAGTCAAGGGTGTGAGGCAGGCAGGGGTGAGGCAGGCAGGGGTGAGGCAGGCAGGGTGGGGTGAATGAGGGGCACACGTTAAGGCGGTATTTCACGGCGTCGTTGGCCTGCCGGAGGTAATGGCTACCCGGCTGGGCTGATAAGTGGCATGGGAGGGGGATTGGAGGGGGTATGGAGGGGGCTGAGAGGTTGTAGGGGGTATGGAGGGGGCTGAGAGGTTGTAGGGGTTCTTGAGGGGTTATAAGGGGCGTGTGGAGGGGTTTTTGTAGGGGGGTTTAGTGAGGCTTGACGTTATTTAAGAGGGTTTGGAGGGGGTTTGGTGGGGTTTCTGAAGTGTATTGAAGGGGGTATTGAAGGAGTTGGTCGAGGGGGTTTGGATGGGGGATGAGGGGGGATTTGGAGGAGACGTAGGGGGTTTTGGAGAAGTCTTGGAGGGAAATTTTGAGATGTGGAGGGGATGAGGAGAAAGTTTTGTGGATGAGGAGGAGGTGAGGAGGGAGTGATGAGGGGGGGTAGGGGATAGACGGGTTTTGAGGTGTGTGTGTGTGTGTGTGTGTGTGTGTGTGTGTGTGTGTGTGTGTGTGTGTATTTTGAGTGATTGAAAACTTGTACATAATGTGTGTGTGTGTGTGTGTGTGTGTGTGTGTGTGTGTGTGTGTGTGTGTGTGTATTTTGTGAGTGATTGAAAACTTGTACATAAACTGTGTGTGTGTGTGTGTGTGTGTGTGTGTGTGTGTGTGTGTGTATTTTGTGAGTGATTGAAAACTTGTACATAAACTGTGTGTGTGTGTGTGTGTGTGTGTGTGTGTGTGTGTGTGTGTGTGTGTGTGTGTGTGTGTGTGTGTGTGTGTGTGTGTGTATTTTGTGAGTGATTGAAAACTTGTACATAATGTGTGTGTGTTTGTGTGTGTGTGTGTGTGTGTGTGTGTGTGTGTGTGTGTGTACCTACTCAAGGATTATCGTGCCTAATTAATTCTCAATCAAGACCCGCATATGGTCTCCAAATTCTGGCTTGAGATAGATAGTTAAATAGATAGACACAGATAGACAGGTAGATAGATAGATAGATAGGGTGGTAGATAGAGGGATAGATAGATAGACAGGTGGTAGATAGAGAAATAGACAGAGGGGAATAGATAGTTGTTAATTTATTGTTTGAATTAAATTGCCAAAGTAAAGGGAGTAAATGGCTAACAGTCTCTCTCTCTCTCTCTCTCCATCGTCTCCTCCCCCTCCCTCTGCTCCTACTCTCCCCCCTCCCTCCGCCTACTCAATTAAGGGTAGAGGGAGGGGGAGGAGAGGGGGATGGGGAGGGGGTATTTGACCATCCTCCCTCCTGCAGGAAGGCACAGGGGCAGTAATTAAATCAGGGAGGGGGAGGGGAGGGGAGGGGAGGAGGAAAGGGAGGAAAGGGAGGGAGAAAGAACCGATAGGAGGACGTAAGGGAAGAGGAAGGGGGGTTGCGAAGGGGGAGGGGGAGGGGGTTGGAGAAGAGAGAGAGAGAGAAAGTGGGAGGGAAGAGGGAGAGAAACAGAGGCAGACATGGGAAGGGGAGGGGAGGGGAGGGGAGAGAGAGCGAACAAGGAAAGAGGGAGAGGAGATGCAGGAGGGTGGATGGGGGAGGGGAAGGGGGAGGGGAAGGGGGAGGGGGAAGGCAGAGGAGGGGGATTGGGGAGGGGGAGGGGGAAGGCAGAGGAGGGGGATTGGGGTGGGGGAGGGGGAGGAAGGTGAAGTACAAATGCAAATTGTGGTGGGGAGAACAAAGGTAATTGGGGAGAGGGAGAGGGGACACGCTGGCTGTCTATCTGTCTGTCTATCTATCTATCTATCTATCTCAGTCTGTCATCTACCCATCTATCTATCTATCTATCTGTCTGTCTGTCTGTCTGTCTGTCTATATATCTCTCTGGCTGTCACTCTTCAATCTTTCTTTTTATTTGTGTCTTTAGCTATCTACTAATCTCAGTATCTATCTATCTATCTATCTATCTATCTGTCTATCTTTCTACGTGTCTATCTATCTATCTATCTTTCTGTCTAAATATATATTATTTTTATCTGTATATCCTCCCCAACACGTCACTTCTGTATCTCTTTCTCTCTCTCTCTCTCTCTCTCTCTCTCTTGTTTACGGCAGATATAGAGACTGAATTCCTCTGAGGCCTTGTTAGAAAGAGAGAGAGAGAGAGAGAGAGAGAGAGAGAAGGAAACAGTAAATAGACAAGCAGATAAACATAGATAGACATAGGTAGATAGATAGATAGACAGCCAGCCAGATAGATAGATAGATAGATTGATAAAATGTTCAGTCGTCTCTTTTCCTGTTTCCACTGCCATTGTTAGTGGAGGGGGGAGGGGGTGGGTGGGGGAGGGGAGGTGTGGGTGGGGGAGGGGAGGTGTGGGTGGGGGAGGGAGAGGAGTGGCAGATGGGAGGAAGGAGGGGAACTGGAAGCGAGAGGGAGGAGGGGTTAGGAGGGAGAGGGAGTAAGAGTGGGTGGGGAGGTTAGTGGGGTGGAGGATGGGTGGGGAGAGGGAGGGGGAGATTGTTGTGGTGTGTGGGCGAGAAATCAGGTTGGGTCAGGTCGGGTGTGGGGGGAGAGAGGGGCTTGTATGGGGGGGAGGGAGGGGTTTGTGTTGGGGGGAGAGAGGAGTCACCATCCACTCACCAAATAAACCATGGAAATCGTTGGCCGAATGTAAATATAAATTAGAATTGCGTCTGACACTCTCATGACTGACTTATCCTTACATCCTTCCTCCCTCTCCCTTCCCTCCCTTCCCTCCCTTCTCCTCTCCCTTCCTTCGTCCCTCCTCTCATTTCCATCTTTCTCTCCCTCCCCTTCTCCCACCTCCTCTCCCTCCTCTCCCTTCCTCTCCTTCCCTCTTCACCTCCTCCCTCCCCCTTTCCTTTTCCCTTCCCCTTATCATCCTCTTCCCCTCCTTTCTCTTCCTCACCCTTCTCCCTCCCAAACTTTCCTCTCCCTCCACCTCTCCCTCCCCCTTCTTCCGCCCAAACTTTCCCCCCTCTCCCATCGTCTTCCTCCTCCTCCTCCTCCTCCTCCTCGGTAATGCTTCGCTAGTTTTCAATAATCATGGGACAAAACATGGGCGGTTCTTCATTCCTTCACAGTACGCCCATTCATTCTTCATTCAGGCCTCCCCAGTGTGTAGCATAGGTAAAAATGAATGATATATCGGGCACTCTCTCCCCCTTCTTCATTATTCACTTTGAATTCATCTTCCCAAATGAATAACTTACGTCACTCTCCCCCCATCTCTCTCTCTCTCTCACTGTCTTTCTCAATTTATCTATCCCACTCCTTCCTATTCGCTCCTTTCTCCTATCCTTTTTCTCCCCCACTCCTCCTCCTCCTCCTCCTCCTCCTCCTCCTCCTCCTCCTCCTCCTCCTCCTCCTCCTCCTCCTCCTCCTCCTTTTTGCCTCCTTCGCAGAATCTTAGAGTTTTGTGTTGAGGTGACAGTGATGGAATACCCCCTCTTTCGTCACTTACACTTTCTTTCCTTCCCCCATCTTTTACCACTATTTTACCTCCTCATCAACTTTTCCTCCTCTCTTCTTCTTCTTCTCCTGTCTTCCTCCTTCTCTTCTCCTTCCTCCTTCCCTCTCCTTCCCTCTCTCCTTCTCTTTCGTCACTTCTCTTTCCCTCACCCATCTCTTACCACTGTTTGTTGCCTCATCTTCTTTTCCTCCTCTTTTCTTCTTCTCCTACCTTCCTCCTTCTCCTCTTCTCCCTCTCCAGTCTTTCCTCCTTCTCTTTCACTCCTTCTCCTCTTCTCCCTCTCCAATCTTTCCTCCTTCTCCTCCTCTTTCGTAACTTTTTCTTTCCTTCACGCAACTTTTAGCGTTGTTAGTTTTATTTCCGCCTCACCTTTTCCTTCCCTTTTCCTCCTGTCATCTTTAATTTCTATATTTTTTCCTCTCCTCCTCCTCCTCCTCCTCCTCCTCCTCCTCCTCCTCCTCCTCCCCCCCCCCCACATAATCACAGAGTTTTGTGTTGAGACACTGATGGAAAATCACTTCCTTCGTCACTTATTCTTTCCATCATCCGTCTTTTATCGTTATTCTATTTTCTCCCTCCTGCTTCCTCTTCTTAGCACTTCTTCGTGACTAGCAACACATTCTAGCGCTAATCTAGTGCTACAACTCAGCACACAAGATGGG
>NC_137069.1:515000-517500 GCF_032717465.1 Coenobita brevimanus | reverse complement strand
CTGCCTATGCTGTTATCTCGACCGTGTGCGTGGAGGTGTTTGTGTTCGTTGGGAATCCGTTCATTAATTAAGATTGCTTGGAGTGTGTGTGTGTGTGTGTGTGTGTGTGTGTGTGTGTGTGTGTGTGTGTGTGTGAATCAGGCCATTCATCATAGTTAGCCGTTATGGTTCCGGTGAGGGAGAGAGAGAGAGAGAGAGAGAGAGAGAGAGAGAGAGAGAGAGAGAGAGAGAGAGAGAGAGAGAGAGAATACCCATCCCCGTATGATGCAGTGGGCCTTGTATTTGTCATAGTGTGTGTGTGTGTAACCCGCCACAGTCTCAAAGGCCTAAGTTATGGACATGAGCACCTTGGTCAAGCGCCCTCCTGACCTCTGACCCCCACCTGTTCCTTAACCCCTTTTCTTTCCCTATTTAGTCAGTCATTGTAAGTTAGGTTTATATAGATGCCATTGTTTTAACATTTAGTTATTATTTTTATTGTATTTTTATGTCTAATTATTTTTATTTATTTGCTATATTTTTTAAGAGTGGCTTTTTTTACTGCATTTCTATTTTTTTATATATATATTTAACTATATATTTTTTACACTATTTTTAAGGTCCTTTTTACGCTGTTTTTAAGGGCCTTTTTACGCTGTTTTTAAGGGCCTTTTTACGCTGTTTTTAAGGGCCTTTTTACGCTGTTTTTAAGGGCCTTTTTACGCTGTTTTTAAGGGCCTTTTTACACTGTTTTTAAGGGCCATTTTACAGTGTCTTTTTACGCTCTTTTTAAGGTCCCTTTTACACTATTTTTTAAGGGCCTTTGTACACTGTTTTTAAGGGCCTTTTTACACTATTTTTAAGGGCCTGTTTGCTCTATTTTTAAGGGCCTTTTTACACTATTTTTAAGGGCCTTTTTACACTATTTTTAAGGGCCTTTTTACACTATTTTAAGGGCCATTTTACAGTGTCTTTTTACGCTATTTTTAAGGTCCCTTTTACACTGTTTTTAAGGGCCTTTTACGCTGTTTTTAAGGGCCATTTACGCTGTTTTTAAGGGCAATTTACACCATTTTTAAGGGCCTGTCTGCTCTATTCTTGACTACCTCTTTTACGTTATTATTTCTGTTATTTTTTATATATATATATTTTAATGTATGTTGAGTTGCCTTTTAAACTTTATTATATTATTTTTATTCTTTATATTATTTATCCTATTATATTTTTTTGCTATACTTTTAAAACAAGGCCTTAATATTACCTCGCAATTTAATACTGAGAATTCGAGAGACTGGTCACTTAGGTTTTAAAATGGGAGTGTACCTGGCGCTCGTATTCACCCCTAACACCTCCTCCATAGCGATTTGTTTTAGGATATGGCTGGTTATTATCCTTTTGTACGTTAGTTGTGCGGAATTTGGCCATATTGGAAGGATTTATATAACACAGAAGAGGACAGGTATAAGCAGAGTGTGGCGATATTGGAAGGATTTATATAACACAGAAGAGGACAGGTATAAGCAGAGTGTGGCGGTATTGGAAGGATTTATATAACACAGAAGAGGACAGGTATAAGCAGAGTGTGGCGATATTGGAAGGATTTATATAACACAAAAGACGACAGGTATAAACAAAATAAATCGCTCAGGAAAAGGTGTTAGGGAGCATCCTCAACCGACGAGAATGCATGCCAAGTACTCCACATTGTAAATCAGGGTTGTGTTGTAAAATATTAGATTATATTTACATTAGTTACTGTAAATTAGATGGGACTGGTAAATGAGCTTTATAGGGAGCAATGGGACCTTGAGAGAGAGAGAGAGAGAGAGAGTAATTACGTGATATGTGATATAAGTTTGTCATATATTGTTGATTTAATTGCAATAACTTAAAAAAGAAAGTTATATAACCAGGATCTGCTGTGTACGTGTATGTTCTGATTGTGTGTATGTATGTGGGTATGTATGTGTGGATGTATGTATGTATTTAGGTGTATGTCTGTTCAGATTCTATGTATGTTTGTATATATGTAGGTATATATGTGTATGTGTGATGTGGTATGGGTATGTATGTATGTATGTATGTATAGGTGTGCGTGTTTATGTTATATGTATGTGTATGTTTGTATGTGTGTGTGTATAGGTATGCATGTCCGTATTCTGTGTGTACGTGTGTGTCTGTATGTGTGTATACTTCTGTGTGCGTCTGTCCACTGTATGTTATGCATGCAAAGTGAATTCTTGGCTTGGCTTAGGGGAGACGGAGGGAGGGAGGGAGGGGGGGAGGAGAAGGAGGAGGGAGGGAAGAGAGAAGAAGGAAGGAAGGAAGGAAGTAAAGAAAAAGAGGTGAGGAGAGGAAGGAAGAAAGGAAGGAAAAGAGATGAGGGGAAGAAAGAGAAAGGAATGAAGGAAGAGAGCAGAGGGAAAGCGAAGGAGGGAGGGAGGGAGGGGAGAGGAGAGACAGGAAAGAGGGGAAAAGGTCAGAGTGGATGACGAAATATTAAACTGAGTGAGGGGAGGGA
>NC_137069.1:507500-510000 GCF_032717465.1 Coenobita brevimanus | reverse complement strand
GTAGGTGAGGAAAGGGAAGAGGAAGAGGATGAAGGGACAGGAAGGAGGGAGGTAGAGGAGAGAAGGAGGGATGGAGGGAAAGGAGGATGGATGAAGGAGAGGGAAAGGATGAACGGAGAGGAGGGGAGAGGGAGAGAAGGAGGGGGGGAGGGGAAGGAGAGGGAACGAGTGGAATGGGAAGAGTGAGAGAGGTAGGGATGGAGGAAGGGAGGAAGACGGAGGGATGCAAGAAAGAGGGGAGAGAGAGAGAGAGAGAGAGAGAGAGAGAGAGGGAGAGAGAGAGAGAGAGAGAATATTGAGGAGTGGTTTGAGCTGGATAGGGATTGAGGTTGGGGTGGGGAGGGGAGAAGGAGGGCAGGGAGATTGACAGGGATTAGGGCAGGGAGAGGGAAGGAGGAGGAGGGAGGGAGGGAAGAGGGGAAGGGAGAGGGGAGGGGGATTAAGTAGAGGGGAGGGAGAGGGGAGGAATAGGGTCAAGAGCGAGGGATGGGGTGAGGACTGGGTAGGGGGTGAGGGGAAGCGATGAAGAGGGGTTTGAGAGTAGGAGGGGGAGGGGTTTGGGGAGGGGGGCGATGAGAACAGATGGAGAGGGGGGGAGGGTAAGGAGGGGGATGAAAGCAGAAGGGAGGGAGGGAGGGAGGGATGGACAGAGGGGGAGAGAAGGAGGGAGTGAGGGAGGGAGGGAGGAATTGGGGATGTTTGATGTGAGAGTCAAGAATTTCTCATCTTTTTTATTTTCTTCCTCCCTGATTTCTTGTATCTGTCTATCTATCTGTCTATCTATCTATCTATCCATCAGTCTATCTATCTATCTAACCATCAGTCTATCTATCTATCTATCTATCTATCTATCTCTTTCTCACTGATTCATTGGTTGTTTCCTTCACAAATCTACCCAATTTTCCTTCACAAATCAACCCTGTTTTTTTCCTTCACAAATCTACCCTATTTTCCTTCACAAATCTACCCTATTTTCCTTCACAAATCTACCCTATTTTCCTTCACAAATCTACCCTATTTTCCTTCACAAATCAACCCTATTTTTTTCCTTCACAAATCTACCCTATTTTCCTTCACAAATCTTCCCTATTTCCCTTAACCTTTCATGGATTTTCATTTTGCAGTTTCATGTAGCTCAGTGGCAGAGGGATGCTAAGGCTCGATTCCAGGTCTCTTGCACTTCTTCGTGACTAGCATTCATCTTCTAGCATTAATCTCTGGCCACAACTCAGTATTCAAGATAGATAGATAGATAGATAGAGAGAGAGAGCAAAAATATATATTTTTTTTTTTTTCAGTTGCAACTATATAGAATTATTTAGAGTTAAAAAAATAGCAGTATGTATCACTCTTTCCTCTGCCACAGATGGGATTGAAACTACAGCCACTAGAACGTCAGTCACGCCCACTACCACTGAGCCACCACCTCCCTCTGGCAACACCCACGGTCTCGCACGGAGTCTTATTATCTCTGCCTGATGATGATGATGATGATGATGATGATGAGAATTATTGTACAGGTAAGTCCTAGGTGGTTGTTTTGTATGGAGAGAGAGAGAGAGAGAGAGAGAGAGAGAGAGCGTGTGTTTGTGTGTGTGTGTGTTTTATATACACACTACAGAATTATATGAACTGTATTGTGATGATGATGATGATGATGATGATGATGATGGTGATAATAATTTTGATGATGATGATGAAAGGAATAATGATGATGATAATGATTTTGATGAGGAATATGATGATGATGATGGTGATGGCAGAGAGCAAGGCAAGGCTTTGGCATAGGTGAATTTATATATTTAATTACGTAACTGCTGACATTCTACAGGTAACACACAGGTAACTACTCGCGAAAGACGTAATTTGCGAGAGGACGTCGTGAATGTTGAGGTGTTGATTATGAGTTAAATGATGTGTACGTTTTTCTGTTTTATTTCTGTATGTGTTTTTGATATCGCTTGTGTGTGTGTGTGTGTGAGAGAGAGAGAGAGAGAGAGAGACAGACAGACAGACAGACAGACAGACAGACAGACAGAGATATAGAGAGATAATCTTACCTCGTCTTGTTCAAACCACCCACAAACATTCACTTACCCCCCTACAACTCACCCTCTCCTTCCTTTCCCCGTCCCCACTTCCCCCACCCTCCCCACCCACTTCCCACCCTTTTTTCTTACCCACATCCCTCTCCTTCCTTTCCCCACCCCCACCCACTTCCCACCCATTTTCTTATCCACTCCCACCCACTCCCAGCCAGTGCCCCGCCCACGCCAGGCCTGTGTATCGTGTTCCAAGCTTCAGTTTTGCGGCCACAAGTTTAGTCCACAAGTTAAGGCCCCGCGGTTGAGTCCTGCCCCAAATCTTGCTTGTTTGACCTTGCTTGCTTGCTTGACCTTGATTGCTTGCTTGACCTTGATTGCTTGCTTGACCTTGATTGCTTGCATGACCTTGATTGCTTGACCTCCTTGCTTGCTTGCATGACCTTGATTACTTGACC
>NC_137069.1:487500-500000 GCF_032717465.1 Coenobita brevimanus | reverse complement strand
GTGTATTGAGAGGGGGAAGATGGTGGGGGAGGGGAGAGGGAGGGGGAAATTTTGATAGGGGGAGGGGGGTTCGTGTAGTGATAGTGTTGGAGGTAGATTGAGTAGGGGACGGATGTGATAGGGTAGGGGGAGGGGCAGATGTGGGGGAGTTAGGGAGGGGGGTGCGGCAGCGGTGGAGTGGGGGGAGCGGGAGGTTGTTGGGGGGAGGGGGCATTGGTGGTGGGGAAATGGGGATGGAAGGGGTTGGGAAGAGAGACAGGGTGGGGAGAATAGTGGTGGGGGTCGAGGGAAGTGGAGGAGAAGGTGGTTAGGGGAGGGGGTAAGTGGGTCATTTATTGTATCATTTATTTTCTTTATCATCATCTGACGGAACTAGCCCACTGTCACAGTTAAAATCTTAAATCATGGTTACAGACAAAATCCACTCAGCCTTAGTTAAGAGGTAAGAATGAGTCTCCTTGGTTACTAGTCAAATCCAACCCTCCTCCCGTCTGACTACACCTGGCCATCGACTGAGCTGAAAAAGGGTTAGTGATCTTCATCAGGCTCGATTTAGTATAGTAGCAAGACTTCGATATTAACCCGTCCCGCACCGGAGGGGCTCGGGAACGGGTATTGTTTTCACTCGGTTTGGCTGTCTGTCTGTTATCAACTTTACGGGATAATTACTGGTGCGATTTCGACAAAAATTACATGGATGATGGGTTGTGACATTCTGATCACCTGATTAAATTTTGGGCCAAATTTGGCCAAGGCCCAAATGTAAAATGTAAGAATCGTTTTTTCGCCTTAACTCCTTTCAATTTCGTCATCCTGACATGAAAGCAAAACCTAAAGGTGCATCTTTCAAATCTGCATCCTGTAACATGCCTCATTACCTCAGGGGGGTCACTCCCCAGGTAGCGGAAGGGGGGGCAGTGTCAGGTGGGTCGGGCCTAAAATTTAAGATGTGCATAAAATCATCAATTTTCATCCGATTTGATGTGTGGCGTTTTTTACTAGATATCCTGTTCCGTTAACACGTCAGCACTAAGATGACTGCCGGGGACGGGTTTGCTGTGCCCGGCACCGCTTATTGTTCTCTAAGTATTTTCTAAGCATTTTCAAGGTATTTCTCACCTGTGTTCTAAATGCTTTATTTTTTTCTTGGCATTTTCTTAGACGTTTCTGCTTTCTTCTTGGTACTTCTTACAACACCTTGATAATGTGTGTGTGTGTGTGTGTGTGTGTGTGTGTGTGTGTGTGTGTGTGTGTGTGTGTGTGTCTCCATGGCCCATCCCATCTCCCTGACAGCATTTCTGTATCCCATAAAATATGTCATATTTTCCATTCTCTCTCTCTCTCTCTCTCTCTCTCTCTCTCTCTCTCTCTCTCTCTCTCTATCTATCTATCTATCTGTCTGTCTGTCTGTTTGTGTTTGTATGTACGTATCTGTCTTTATATCTTTGTATCTATCTGCTTCTCTCTGTCTCCTTCTTTCTGTCTGTTTGCCTGTATCTCACTTACACAATGAGAGAGAGAGAGAGACAGAGACAGAGACAGAGAGAGAGAGCAGGTGTTGTGAGTGTAGTGATAATTTACATAAGTGTGTCATGTGGGCGAGGTGGCAGGAAATGTCTTGTGCTTCTCTCTCTCTCTCTCTCTCTCTCTCTCTCTCTCTCTCTCTCTCTCTCTCTCTCTCTCCTTCTCCGCACATTTCTCTATCTATCTATCCATTCTGTCTGTCTGCCTATATATATATATATTTATTTGTATGCCTTTCTATTTATATATAAATCTTTCTCTATCTATGTCTGTCGACCTATTTATCTATCTACCTATTTGTCCGTACCTGCCTATCTACCTATCTATCTATCTATCCATCTATCTGTCTATCTATCCATCTATCACCAAACATCCTTCCACTCTCACTCTTCACACTGACTGCCCTCCGTCGTTAATGAGTAATCACAAATAACTGCTTCGGGGCTTTCAGTATATAGTATCACATTACCTTAACAACACGACCACCGCCACTAATGACCCCAGGAACAAAGACAAGGCAATTATGACTCTAGGTTAATTAGCTGAGATTGTGTGCGTGTGCGTGTGTGTGTGTGTGTGTGTGTGTGTGTGTGTGTGTTTGGGTATGTACTGGATGTGCGTGGTTCATATCCGGTACACACGGCCAACCCAATCAACTCTACGGTCCTTGCTACCCACGTTTCACTATCTTTTGTTCCCCCCTTTTCACACTTCGTGTATTTTAACTTGGCCCAGATTTTCGTCCTTTTGCAGCTTATTTTATGCAGCGTAGTGGCAGAATAAGACGATATTACGGCTCTGCATCGTCTCCATAGCTCTTCTTCGTGACTAGCATCATATTCTAGCTGTAATATCGTGTCACAGTGCAGGATCTTAACATACTCTTCATGACACTTCTTCGTGATTAGTACATACCATTACATTTGTACTAACCATTACATAACTGCTCATTACACTCTACTACTCATTTCTGTACTCATTTTACTCATTTCCTTCACTACCCATCCGTACCAGTCATTACCCAACACTCATTATTATTCATCTTACTCATTACTATCATTCTCATTGCTCATTTTTATCCAACATTCCATTACCTACTTATTTCAATTTTTCTGCCAATTTCCATACTCATTTCCACTCATCACCAAAGCGTCAAACTCGCCAGAATTTGCGAGAAATGAATTGTTCTCGTGAAAGTCGTGTTGGGGGGGCGATATAACAATGGATTTTAAAGCGTTGGTGGAATTTGTTTGGGGAGAGAGAGAGAATGAGAGAGAGAGAGAGAGAGAGAGAGAGAGAGAGAGAGAGAGAGATTAAAATGTTTGTGCTTGTGTGTGTGTGTGTGTGTGTGTGTTTTGCGAGGATAGAGATAGGTGTAGACAGGAAATGTAGTTAGGTAGATACAAAATATATATAGACAGATAGATAGATGGAGAGAGAGAGAGGGAGAGAGAGAGAGAGAGAGAATTAAAATGTGTGTGTGTGTGTGTGTGTGTGTGTGTGTGTGTGTGTGTGTGTGTGTGTGTGTGTGTGTGTGTGTGTTTCATATCCAGTGCAGACAACAAACCCAGTCAACTCTACGGTCCTTGCTACCCACGTTTCACTATCTTGTATTCCTCATCACACTTCGTTTATTTTAACTTGACCCAGATTTTCGTCCTTTTGCAGCTTATTTCACGTATCATAGTGGCAGAATAAAACGATATTACGGCCCTGCTTTGTCTCCATAGCTCTTCTTCGTGACTAGCATCATATGCTAGCTGTAATATCGTGTCACAGTGCAGGATCTTAACATACTCTTCATGACACTTCTTCGTGGTTAGTACATACCATTACATTTGTACTAACCATTACATAACTGCTCATTACACTCTACTACTCATTTCTGTACTCATTTTACTCATTTCCTTCACTACCCATCCGTACCAGTCATTACCCAACACTCATTATTATTCATCTTACTCATTACTATCATTCTCATTGCTCATGTTTATCCACCATTCCATTACCTACTTATTTCAATTTTTCTGCCAATTTCCATACTCATTTCCACTCATCACCAAAGCGTCAAACTCGCCAGAATTTGCGAGAAATGAATTGTTCTCGTGAAAGTCGTGTTGGGGGGGCGATATAACAATGGATTTTAAAGCGTTGGTGGAATTTGTTTGGGGAGAGAGAGAGAGAGACAGACAGACAGACAGACAGACAGATAGACAGACAAACAGACGGAAGAGGATGTTGTCTGAGTGTATGCATGTGTGTATTTGTAGGATTAAGGTAGATAGAGATATATGGAGTAGATTAGGTGATAGACAGATAGATAAATAGACTTAGAGAGAAGATGAATGGCAGATAAAAAAGGAAATAGATTGATAGATAGGTAGGCAGGTAGGTAGGTGCAGATAGATAGATAGGTAGACAAGTGCAGATAGATAGATAGAAAGACATGGATAGACAGATGGAAAGATAGATAGATGGATAGATAGATAGATAGATAAAGAAAGAGAGGAGGGCGGAGTGGCCTGGAATGTGCCGGCTGTTAAATTGAGGCAAGTGATGTTCAATAAAGAGAGAGAGAGAGAGAGAGAGACGACAACTCCCACTCCCTCTAAAAATACTTGTACCTCAATTTAAGCTGGAATTGATGAGAGAGATTTCGCCACTGATGTAAGAGACTTATGTGTGTATTGGTGCTCGTTAGAGAGAGAGAGAGAGAGAGAGAGCGTAATCTGAAAGCCATTAAAGCGACAGATACAGAGGCTGACAGAGGGATACTGCTTGAGTGTAGGAATATGAGGTGAGAGAGAGAGAGAGAGAGAGAGAGAGAGAGAGAGAGAGAGAGAGAGAGAGAGAGAGAGAGAGAGATGGACACTGACAGACAGATAGACAGACCGACAGACAAACTAGCTGACTGACAGACTTAGACAAAGAGGGGGAAAGAAAAGCGAGACGCAATAAGTGAAAGAGGCGGGACGCATTACATTAATTAGCGCTGAAAGGAAAGAGAGAGAGAGAGAGAGAGACAGACAGACAGACAGACAGACAGACAGAGACAGAGTAAGAGAAATATCCATGTTTCATTCAATCCTTTATAGTCAGAGAGAGAGAGAGAGAGAGAGAGAATCTGGAGGGTAGGGTCTCGGGGCTAGGCTACTTAATCTAGATATATAAGGCCATATTGACCAGTCGCTCGTCCCTGAATAGTGTTATATGACCAGTAAACCACAACCACACCCTGATGTAAACCCTTGTATACCACGTAGGTTTGAAGCACCTGAATCCACTAGATCACCAGGCATCAATTCCACATAATACTCACCCACTCACTTCACATACCCATCCTCATTTCCTCAGTCTCTGCTGTCTTCTTTGTCGTCCTTCTTTGTGCTCTCTCTCTCTCTCTCTCTCTCTCTCTTTTAAGGCGAGCAGAAATCGACACACGTACACACTCACTCATTCACTCACTCACCCTAATTTTTACTCACAAATTAAACCTCATATTCATTCACTCACTCACTCACTCACTCACTCACTCACTCACACACTCACTCACTCACTCACTCACTCACTCACTCACTCACTCACTCATCTCATAAATCCATTTTCAGATTGATTAGCTTCCACTCCACATACGCACCCCGTCTCCATGAAATTCACAGTCCAATACTCCTCTCACGCACTCAGTCGCTCACTTTCTCACACTTAATCGCTCTCTCTCTCTCACATACTCTCTCACTCACTCACTCACTCACTCACTCACAGATGCTCCTTCATATATTCTGTCTCTTTAAATCCACGGTCATCTTTACTAACTCACTCAGTTGTTTTCTCAAGTCAGATTTACCTCATACACACTCATTCACTCTCGCGCTCATTCATTCATTCATTCATTCACTCACTCACTCACTCACTCACTCACTCACTCACTCTCATTCACCCACTCAAATCAAATGCACCCTCATTCACCCACCCACTCACCCCACTCACTCACTCACTCACTCTCACAAATCCCCATGTCCACTCACTCCCTCACTCTCTCACAAATCCACTCACTGCCTCCCTAAATCCCGCGTCATCTTCACTCACTGGAATTGGAGAATGTGACGTTGGCTTCCTCCATGCTTTCAGTCACCCCTAATCCGCTGAGAGAGAGAGAGAGAGAGAGAGAGAGAGAGAGAGAGAGAGAGAGGGAGGGAGAGAGAGAGTTTTGTGTGTGTGTTTGTATGTGTAATAACGCTTGCTTTGATGTCATGACTGCTTTTGTGTAGGTATCCACGCGTTTGTCTCTCTCAAATAACAGTAAATAATCAAATAATAAATACAGCGTCCGATTTTTTTATATAATATATTTCTAGGGGATAATTTTGATCTAGAAAATTTATATTAACTGGTCGGCTCCACTGCCTGGTTATAAAGACCTCTCTCTACTACTTCCCTAATTGTCTGGTTATATAAACGTCCCTCATCTTTCACCCTATCCCCCAAAAGGAGGAGGATGGACCTGCCTACCTACCTACCTTCCTACTTACCTTTCTAACTACCTACCTACTTACCTTCCTAACTACCTACCTACTTACCTAAACCTGCAGTCCAGTGAGTTCACGTTTCGCCTCTACTTGTAAATGAGTAAGTGAAACGTGGGGAGTAAAATCCGTAGACTTCATGATCCAGTATTTTCTATTGTGCGCTGACTGTGACCCGGGTGTAGGGACGCCTTCACGTGGTGGCACTGGTATGATTGGTCAGCTTCACTGCCCTGGTATACAAACGTCCCTCAGCTCCTTCCCAGGCCACTGAAAGGAGGATGGTGGACTGCAGGAGGAGGGAAACTTCAGCCTGCAGTCCACTGGGTTCGCATTTCAGATGAACCTGGGGCTGCTACTACTACTACTACTACTACTACTACACGAGTTAGTATTTAAGTTGAGATTGGACCAGTTCTTTCAGATGATACTCAAGCTAGGGTTACACACACACACACACGGTCTCTGTCTGTCTGTCTGTCTGTCTCTCTCTCTCTCTCTCTCTCTCTCTCTCTCGTTATGTCATACGCTTTTTCATCGACATTGATGTTAGTAAACGAGTGAGAGAGAGAGAGAGAGAGAGAGAGAGAGAGAGAGAGAGAGAGAGAGAGAGAGTAATTGTTATTGTGCCAGTGAGAGACTAATATATGACTATGTATGAAACTGAGATGAGGCGAGATTGCTACTGTGACAGAGAGAGAGAGAGAGAGAGAGAGAGAGAGAGAGAGAGAGAGAGAGAGAGAATTGTTATTGTGTCAGTGAGAATAATATATGACTATGTATGAGAGAGCGATGAGACAAGATTGCGAGTGTTTGTGTGTGTGTGTGTGTGTGTGAGAGAGAGAGAGAGAGAGAGAGAGAGAGAGAGAGAGAGATGGGGGATGCGTAGGCTGACATGAAGCGAGGGGGAAAAAAAGGAAGAATGATAGGAAAAGATGACGGGAGGGAGAGAGGGAAAGGAAGAGGGGATTGTGGAGGGAAAAAAAAGGGATAGGAGGAGGTGGGGTTAGAAGGGAGAGAGAGAGAGAGTAGGTAGGAGAAAGGGGAGATGAGGAGGGAAACAGAGGAAGGGGAGGGAAGGGAGGAAAGAGAGACATGAGGCCCAACCATCACATCAGCAGCAGTAGAACATCAACGAATTAAACTCACACACATTTCGTCTTGCCTCAGACAAATGGCGCTCATTTTTATTGCTAAGTGTGTGTGTGTGTGTGTGTGTGTGTGTGTGTGTGTGTGTGTGTGTGTGTGTGATGGGGAGACCAAAGGGAGAGAGAGAGGGAGGGAGGGAGAGAGGTGGAGAGAGTAGGTAAACAGAGAGAGAAAGGGGGGAATTAAAGTAGAAAGTTTATTTAAAGTGAAGGAGTTTGATAAGTAGGTAGGTAGGTAAGTGGGTAGGTAGATAAGTAGGTAGGTGGGTAAATAGACAGACAGACAGACAGACAGACAGACAGACAGACAGAGACACAGAAACAGACAGACAAAATTACCTTCCTCATCTGCTAATTACACCACTACACCTGCGCCGCAACTAATTAGGGTCATTAAGTAAAGAGTAATTGTGGTGAGTGAGTGATGAGGCAGCACCCCATTAGTCAGGGGTAATGGGGGATTTATCACTACATGGGGTGGTAATCAGGGAGGGGGATTAATGGCCACTGGTATGGGTGATTAGATTGGATTTTTTGGGGTAGGATTAGACCTATTTTGATTTCTCTCTCTCTCTCTCTCTCTCTCTCTCTCTCTCTCTCTCTCTCTCTCTCTCTCTCTCTCTCTCTCTCATTTTCCATCCATCCATCCATCCATCCATCCTTCCTTCTTTCCCTCCCTCCTTTCTGTTCCGGAGACTGATCAGATTAACGCTTGAATATGATGCTAGTCACGAAGAAGTGCTGTGGCGAGGATGTACAGCTGTAGCATTTATCCTGCCACTAAGCTGCGTGAAATAAGCTGGAAAAGGACGAGAATCTGGGCCAGGTAAAGGTGAATAAACCATAGTAATGACACAGTAAAGGAAAGAAAAAAGAGGAAAGAAAATAACATCCACGCCATTCCGTTACCATGACAACGGATGAGTGTACTAGATGAGAAGGGGTCAATGCTAAGTGGAGTGGGATGGACTCTCTCTCTCTCTCTCTCTCTCTCTCTCTCTCTCTCTCTCTCTCTCTCACACACACACACACAATCACAGCATCGCGTCATTCTCATACATAACCATCATCATCATCATCATTATTATACTGCTGCATAATTCATTCATTCAGACAGACAATTACCATCTCGTCCTTACCTACCTACCTACATACGAACCTGCCTACCTACCTACCCACCTACCTACCTACCTACCTGTGCGCCTGCCTACCTTTGTGCCTACCTTTCTACCTTTCAGTCGTGCTGCCTGCCCATGTGTCTGCCTACCTCTTTGCTTTCCTACCTTACCACTTACCTTCCATTCTACCTAACTGCGTGTCTGTCTGTCTGCCTGTCTCTCTGCCTGCCTGCCTCTCTCTCTCTCTCTCTCTCTCTCTCTCTCCGTATGGTAATTCAGCCAGTGTGAGTTATACCGGCCGTGCTTATTATGCGTCACACCGGCTAGTATTAATCTCTTGACGTTGTGATGTTTGCATAGTTTACCTCTCTCTCTCTCTCTCTCTCTCTCTCTCTCTCTCTCTCTCTCTCTCTCTCACTACATTTCCAGCCTACCCTACATCCCTCTCTCTCCCCGCCTTTCTGCCTGCTTCTCCAGCCTGCCTACCTGCCGATCTCCCTGCCTACCCCCCTGCCTCTCTGCCTACCTCCCTGCTGTCCCTCTGCCTCCCTGCCTCCCTGCCTACCTCCCTGCCTACCCCCTGCCCCCCTGCCTACCTCCCTGCCTACCCCCTGCCTCCGTGTCTATGAGCGGCAGTTGGTATTAATCACTTGACATTCTGACATTAAGCTGTCCCCCCCCTGCCCCTCCCTCCCTCCCTCCCTGCCTCCCCCTTTTCCCTTCATCCCTCCCTCCCTCCCTCCCTCCTTCCCTCCCCCCCTTTTCCCTCCATCTCTCCTCACTTTTCCTCCCTAACTATATGCTTGTCTCCTTCACCTCTCCCTCTCCTTCCTGCATTATTGTCTGCCTTTCCTCTCTCTCTCTCTCTCTCTCTCTCTCACACACACACACACACACACACACACACACACACACACACACACACACACACACACACACACACACACACACACACACGTCCCTGCAGGCCAGTAAGAATTGCGACGCGTCCCAAACGACAAAAACAATGCTCGTGAATCTATCGAAGTACACCCTCTCATGTTTATAGATTGATTCCGTTTTCTTTGTGGCTGTGTTTGGGTTTACATGTGTGTGTGTGTGTGTGTGTGTGAGAGAGAGAGAGAAAGAGAGAGAGAGAGAGAGAGGGGTGTGGACGAGAATTATGTGGAGGGTGTGTGTGTGGGGGGGGCATATGTGTGTGTGTGTGTGTGAGAGAGAAAGAGAGAGAGAGAAGGGGGGGGCGAGAGTTATGTGGAGGGTGTATGTGAATGGGGCATAAGTGTGTGTGTGTGTGTGTGTGTGTGTGTGTGTTTGAGATATAAGTGAGAGGCACACACTGTTAGGCTAGTCAATATTCCTATGTTGACCCTCTCTCCTCCTCTTCCTCTCCTCTCCTCTCCTCTCCTATCTCATTCCTCCTCCTCCTTCTCCTCCTTTTCTCTCCACATATTCCTCCTCATTTCTTCCCCACTCATTTTCCTTCTCTCACCCTGTCCTCTCTTCTTCTTCTCTTTCATTCCATTTCCTCTTTCATCTTCCCTGTTTACCTCTGATCCATTCTTCTCTCTTCTCTTCTCCTCTCCTCTCCTCTCCTTGTCTTCTTACTCTTCCTCTTCTTCCCATTTCTCTTCATCATCATCATCATCATCATCATTTTCCTGCCTACCTCTTCTCCCTCCTCCTTCCAGTTACATCTTTCCTCCTCTTCCTCTTCTCTCCCCTCCTCCTCCTCTTCCTCCTCATCTCTCTCCTGTCTTTCCTCCTCTCTCTCCTCTCTCTCCCTTCTCTCCTCCTCCTCCTCCTTTTCCTCTTCCTCCTTCTTCATTTACTTCGTCAATAGAATACTTGGACGGAGCCAGGCATTCTTTCTTTAATGGATAGGTAGATAGATTGATAGATAAATAGACAGATAGATAACTAGATAGGTAGATAGACAGATAGAGAAATAGACAAAAATGATAAATATTGATAGAGACGTATAGGCGGACAGGCAGATTATTGGTAGTTAGATAGATATATAAATAGATAAAGAGAGATGGATAGATAGAAATGTTGCTGTCTTTATATGTACTTAGACAGAGAGATAGACAGATAGACATACAAGTAGATAGATACATAGGTGATAGATAGATAGATAGATTGATAGATGAGGGGGAGAGAGCGTCACAATAGGGTTTATTTAGCTATGCCGAGTACCGTATCAAATGAACCAACAGCATTTACATACATTGTCCGCTCGCAAATCTCGTTTTAACCCTCACGTGCTGGGAACAACTCTAGGTGGAAGCAGTAGAAGTAGTAGTAGTAGAAGTAGAAGCAGCAGTAGTAGTAGTAGTATTGTATGCCGTAACGCAGGCCATTGTGCGACTGACTCTACTTTATTGTAGTGCTAGGGATTATGGAGCTTATGTTAGCTTTCTTGATAACACTCACACGGAATTTAAATGACTGCTGCTGTGTCTATCTGTCTATCTATTTGTCTGTCTATCTGTCTGTCTGTCTATCTATCAGTCTGTCTGTTCATCTATCACCCTATCTGTCTAGCCGTCTGTCACCCTGTCTATCTATCCATCCATCTGTCACCCTATCTCTCCATCCATCTGTCACCCTGTCTATCTATCACTCTATCCATCTGTCACCTTATCTATTTATCTGTCTGTTTCCATGTATCACTCTATCTATCTGTCTATCTATCTATCTATCTATCTATCTACACTTCGTTATCAAGCAGGATATGTCTCTCTCTCTATCTATCTATGGCTTTTTATCTATCTTGATTTTCTAATAGATGTCTGTCTGTCTGTATCTGTCAGTAGTTTTACCTGCATCTCTCCGTCTCCTTACTTACCTGCCTACTTACCTACCTACCTACCTATCCATCCATCTATCTATCTATCTATCTGTCTATTCATACTTCTATCTATCAGTGTCTATCTATCTTCACTGCCAACCCAAGAGTATGTAGATTATGTTAACTCTCTTGATAAAGTTGGCACAGAATTTAAATGAGTACTCTTCTGTCTATCTTTCTATCTATCTTCCTATCTATCTGTCTGTCTGTCTATCTATCTATCTGTCTGTCTGTCTATGTCTTTCTATCTATCTATCTATCTAGCTTTGTATCTATTTGCATGTGTGTCTGATTGCATCTCTCATTCTTTTTATTTATCATGCTACCTACCTACCTACCTACCTATCTACCTACCTACCTACCTATCTACCTACCTACCTACCTATCTACCTACCTACCTACCTATCTACCTACCTACCTACCTACCTACCTACCTACCTATCTACCTACCTACCTACCTTCCTCATTACAATTGTCTTCTCTCTCTTTTCTCTCACACTCCTCCTCCTCTTCCTCCCCCTCCCCCTCCTCTTCCTCCTCCTCCTCTTCCTCCCTCTGTCTTCCCTCTCCCACTGCCTCTTTCCTCCTTACCTCCCGTCCTTTCCTTCTTTCTCTCCTTCCCTCCCACATTAATTTCCCCCTATCTACTATTTCTCTCTCCTCTCTCTCTCTCTCTCCCCCCTTATCCTCCCTCCCTCCTCTTCCTCCTGCCCGTCTTCCCTCTTCCTGTTTCTTTCCTCTTCCTCCTTCCTCCTCTTCCTCACCTCTTTCCCCCTCTTTGTCTCTCTTTCCTCTCTCCCCTCCTTCTCGTCTCCCCCTTGTCTCCTCTCTCCCTCTCCCCTCCCCTCCCCTCCCCTCCTCATTACATAATTACTTCATTTTCTCCCTGTCCTTCGTCCACACCCTCCCGCCTTCCCTCCCTCCCTCCTTCCCTCCCTTCTCTCCCTCTCCGTCTGTTTCTCCTCTCTCCCTCCTCCCCCTCCTCTTCCGTCTTCTCCTCCACCTTTCCTCTCTCTTCCTCCTCTCAATGTCCCCTCTTCCTCTCCTCTTCCTCCCCTTCTTCCTCCCCCCTCCCGCTCCCCTCCACCTCACTCCAGAGCTTTTCTCCCTCCTCGCTTCATCTTCTCTCCCCCTCTTCTCCTCTCTCCCTCTTCCCCCCTCCCCCTTCTCTCTCCCTCTTCCCCCCTCCCCCTCGTATCTCCCTCTCCCTCCTCCCTCCCTCTCCTTCCCCTTCTTCCCCTCCTCCTCCTCCTCCTCCTTTCCCTCGTAAAATATCATATCTTTCCTCCCCCCTTTCTCATTACTTTCATTCTCTCTCTCTCTCTCTCTCTCTCTC
>NC_137069.1:450000-457500 GCF_032717465.1 Coenobita brevimanus | reverse complement strand
AGATAGACCGGAAATTACGGGCTAGGGACGTGGGATAGTCCAAGGAGCGATTTATCCTTCTGTCTATATATCTGTCTGTCTCTCTATCTTTCTATCTATCTGTCTGGCTATCTTCTGTATATGTCTACCTACCTACCTACCTACATCTCTACCTACTATCTACCTTCCTACCTTCCTTCCCTCCATCATACCTGTTTATTTACCTACCTATCTACCTACATACCTACCTACCTACCAACTTACCTTCATATCTTACCTACCTGCCTGCCTACATATCCACTTACCTACCTACCTACCTACCTACCAGCTTACCTGTATACCTTCTTACCTACCTACCTACCTACTTACCTACCTACCTGCCTACCTTCCTACCTGTCTATCTCATTCTATCTGCCTGCCTCTCAGTCTATCAGTGTCTGTCAATCTACTTATCTATCTATCTGTCTGTCTGTCTGTCTTCTATCTATCTGTCTATTCACTCGGGGAGAGAGAAGTGAGAAGAAAAAGAGAGGAAGGAAGGGAAGAGGAAGGAGGAGGAGGGAGAGGAAAGAGAGAGAGAAAGGAAGGGAAAAGGAGGGAAGAAAGGAAGAGGGGAAGGAAGAAAGTAAGGGAGGAGGGAGGGAGGGAAGAGGAAGGAAGGGAGGAAAAGGAAAGGAAGAGAGGAGGAGAAAGCCCGGAGAGAGAGAGAGAGAGAGAGAGAGAGAGAGAGAGAGAGAGAGAGAGAGAGAGAGAAGGAAATAATATAATAGTAATAATAATGATAATAATAATAATGATAATAATAATAATAATAATAATAATAATAATAGCTACACAAAATTGCCTAAAAATTACCACTTCAAGCTAATTAAAATATATAATGAGACAATTATTGGTGTTGGCAGAATACTAGTGTCGTCAGAATGGAGGGTGGATTTGACTAGTAACCAAGGAGACTCATTCCCCCTATGCTCAGTTGATGGCCAGGTGTCGTCAGATTGGAGGGTGGATTTGACTAGTAACCAAGGAGACTCCATTCCTCATATGCTTAGTTGATGGCCAGGTGTTGTCAGATTGGAGGATGGATTTGACTAGTAACCAAGGAGACTCGGGATTGTCAGCCATAGCATTATCAGTGTTTTATCAGGGGGTGTGCTTGCGCTATCTAATCAGTGTTTTATTATCTGCCATACAGTTAGGTACTCTCTCTCTCTCTCTCTCTCTCTCTCTCTCTCTCATGACACTACCCATTCTTAGATAGATAGATAGATAGATATTTTTGGTAAGTGTTGGTAGATAGAAGCATGTAGATAGGCCTGTAGGTAAGTAGGTTGGTAGATAGATAGATAGGTAGGTAGGTAGGTAGGTAGGTAGGTAGGTACAGATAGAGGCAAAGATAGATATATAGATAGAGAATTGGACAGCTAGATAGGTATATAATTAGATAGATAGCTAGATAGATAAATAAATAGATATAGATAGACGTCCACCCCGCCTGTGTATAGGAGCATTCGGGGTGCAATAAATCCCGTGTATGTGTATTGTGTGGTTGTTGTGGTGAGGACACAGGTGTGGTGACGGTGATGACGCCGTGTTATGGCAGGTGTTTGCACAGACATAACACCTGCTGTCTCTCTCTGCCCCCCTCCCTCTCTCTCTCTCTCTCTCTCTCTCTCTCTCTCTCTCTCTGTCCCATATTCTGTGTGTGCGTGGGGTGTCTGAGGGGGTTCTGTTTCTGTGTGTGTGTGTGTGTGTGTGTGTGTGTGTGTGTGTGTGTGTGTGTGTGTGTGTGTGTGTGTGTATGTGTGTGTGTGTGTGTGTGATCGCAGGGAGAGGGGTAAGACCTACAGTATGTAAATTAAGTCATTTATTACTGTGACGTGTGTATGTGCTAATGCATTTATGTATGTATGTGGGAGATTTATCCCTATTTACGTACACACAGTATATATACATGCATGGATGTATGGATGAATGTATACATGTACACTATGTATGTATGCATTATATATATACATGTACGTCCTTATGTATGCATATTGCTAGGTATGCGAGTGTACATTTACGTATGTATGCGTGTACGCCATGGAAAATCGTCAGAACACATTCAGGACCCAGGCAAACACTTACTGAAGCAGGTAAGATAGCCGTCCATCCTGTCAGCGTGAGATGCATGGGAGGATAGTCGCTGTCCATCCTAGGCTTCAAAGGCGCTGGTAATAAGCTGGGTGGCCTGGCGAGGGGGTAGTGTTTGTTTTCCCAGGACAAACACAGACCTAATACACGCTGTTTGGTGGGGTTATATTGCGAATGCTGGGAGAGAGAGAGAGAGAGAGAGAGAGAGAGAGAGAGAGAGAGAGAGAGAGGATGCTGGAGAAGGAGGAATAGAGGTGAATGAGTGTGTGTGTGTGTGTGTGAGAGAGAGAGAGAGTTACCTAGATAACAATCTCACAGACTTAGAGTTTTTTGCCTAAGGGTTCTACGGATTTAGTGTTAATGGAAAGACTCCCTGTTCGCAGAAGTTCATGAATAGAGAGAGAGAGAGAGAGAGAGAGAGAGAGAGAGAGAGAGTGAGAGAGAGAGAGAGAGAGTGAGAGAGAGTCCAGCTATTTTATATTCAAAGGGGAAATTCTCTCTCTCTCTGTAGATAGATAGATAGATAAATAGATAGATAGACAGATCGCCTACCTATATCAAAGTGGAAATTTCGTGTCTGTCTATCTATCAGTCTATCTGTCTATCTATCTATCTATCTATTATGTGTTTTATGATATTTTTATAGTGTCAAAAGTCTTCGTTTCATTTCACCTCGTCGTCTCACTCCGTCCATCGCACCACCCTGTACCGTTCCACCGCGTTCCACCTGTCCCGGATGCCTGTTCCATTCCGTGTTCCACATTGAGCCTTGTTCATTTAATTCTATATTATTGTTTCAGGCTTTCAATTGAGTCGTAACACTTCATCGCAGGCTATTTATTTTTTCTGTTCCACACGTTCCACCTAGCATGGTTCTTTTCGCCTCCCATATTCCACCTCAGTCCTCAGATCTTTAATTCGTCTCATTCCATCGTTCCACTGACCAATCTTGTTCCACTCCGTTCCGTTTATTGTTCCACGCGCTCCACTTGTCTTCCATCCATGTTCCACCTCCCACTGTTCCACATATCAAGCCTCTTTGGTCTCATTATATCGTTCCAGTAGTCCAGCTTGTTCCACTCTGTTCATTCTGTTGTTCCACCAGTTCCACATATTGTTCCACTCGTTTCACTTGTCTCCGCCTCCCATCCAGCCGTGTGTTCCACCTCACTATCGTAATTTTCTTCATCTCATTCCATCGTTCCATAGGGCCATCTTGTTTCACTCGGTTCCATCTTTTGTTCCACCCGTTCTACCTCCCACGGTTCCACATTCCACCTCACCATCCTCTTATTCTTGGTCTAATTCCATCGTTCCACTGGTCTGTTTGTTCGACCAAGTTCCTTCTCGTTCCACCCGTTCCGCCTCCTATCCAGTCACCTGTTCCACCTCCCATGGTTCCACATTCCACCTCACCATCCTCGTATTCTTGATTTAGTTCCATCGTTCCACTGATCCATTTGTTCGGCCACGTTCCATCTCGTTCCACCCGTTCCGCCTCCCATCCAGTCACCTGTTCCACCTCCCACGGTTCCACGTTCCACCTCTATCGGTGTTGTGTCGACGTCATCACCACAATACCTTGACAGTAATGTTTTTTTTCTCTCTCTCTCGCACTAAAATTCTACCCCCCTCCATCCCCAATTACCCTTTTAAATACGAATAAATGATATAAAGAAGTGCTGAAATAATTACTTCCAGGCAATAAGTTGGTTATTGAGTGGTTATTGGCTTGCAAAATTAGCGAAATGGAAGATATGAAAGATTTCGACGAGGGTGGGTGGCGAGCGACGGCAACTGAGGAGCACTGCCCTGGGGAGTGGATGCCAGTTGCCGATGTTTACTTTTAGCTAAGGGACATTTAATTCCGGGCATTTAAACTATTTTCTATCATTTTTCCTGCATTGGTGGGCTTATTTGTTGCGGAGGATCTTTTAAACAATTTGGGGCGGTGACCAGATCGCTCGTGGGCAGGGTAACGTGCAATATTTAAGCCCTGTAAAGGTGAAGCACGGGGAGCTCTCTCAAAGTCGTGTTTCCCAGTATTGACCGTGTTTCCATCGCATGTTTGACTTATTTTCCTGAACTGTGGCAGGTGTGAGTAGAGGTAAAGGTGTTTGTTGACATTGTACCGGCTATTTAAGCGGTGGTAAAGGGGGGAGGGAAGACCACGTGGCAACCGCGCAGGATTCTCTCCCCTCCTCCCCCCCTCCGTCTTCTCTCTCCCTCATCTCCCCATCCCCTTCCCATCCTCCCTCCCCTATCTTCCCCTGCCGCTTCCCCTCCTCCCTGCCCCCGGGCCCTTGATTCATCTCCGGCCAGTGTCTGAGTGGAGCTCGTAAGGGGAGGGTTACGTCCGCTACGATCCCGCATCCTGCTACCCTTGCTCCATCTCTCGTGCTCGTGTGCTCCGTTCACGGTCACGGTGCTTGCCCTGGTGGTCCGGTGGTTAATGTGCGAACCTCCAACCTGGGCTGGGAGAACGCCGAGGCTCAGCAAAAGCGAAAATTCAGGACGGAAAAATATTCAGGGTGTGTGTGTGTGTGTTGTGAGACCGGGTCCAGCCCACACTAGGCGGATCCAACCTTCCACTGTTATTCTTCCCCCGCTCGGAGAGTGAGAGTGGCTGCGTTTCAGGTGATTTATTAGCCTGTTTCAAGTTTCCCGCGTCGACTTTGAACCAGCCCGACCTCTAAATACACCTGGAGTAACGCAGTCCCTTTCCCCGTACACCTGTTTGTTGATTTCGCCTACGTCACGTCCACGTCTGTCCCAGGTGAGAAAAGATAAACAAAAGTGTAGCAAGTTCGGTCTATGGTCATTCGGTTTGTTGATTTCGGTTTGGTATAGTCTTCTCACTTTAACTTGGCTTATTTTTTCGTCCATGTGCGGATTATTTCGTGTTATTTTCATGACTACCATCCTAAGACTCTGCATCCTTTCCATAGCACTTCTTCGTGACTAGTACTAAGCGTTCTTATGCCTCTTAGTTATAGCTCAGCGTTCAAGGTGGAGAGATGGCAATTTCTAGGCCAAGTTAGAGGGAACGGAGTATAGGTTTCTGGCCGGAGGGGGTCGGGAGAGGGGGGAGGGGGTAGGCAGCACGTGGGTTAAGTGAAAATGTCTGCCAGGTCACTTTCCCAACCCCTGCCATTATTTTAACATTACCTGGAGTGAAAGTGATAATGGGCGTTCTTTTTGTTGTTATTTTCTAGGTATTGGGGTGGTGATGGTGAGGGATGGTGAGCTGGGATGTGATGGTGATTGTGTGAAGGGTGATGAGGGATTGTGACAGTGATGGTGATTGTGTGAAGTGTTTGGTGAGGGATTGTGATTGTGAGTGATTGTTGGGGTGATGAGGGATTGTGATGGTGAGTGGTGGGGTGATGAGGGATTGTGACAGTGATGGTGATTGTGTGAAGTGTTTGGTGAGGGATTGTGATTGTGAGTGATTTTTGGGGTGATGAGGGATAGTGACTGAAGTGATGATGATTTTGTGTTCAAGTGTTGAGGTGGTGAAAATGAATTGTGAGCAAGATTTGATGGTGAATGATGGTGAGCTGATTGTGAGTGTATGGTGGATGGGGATGGTGAGGGATTGTGACGAAGTGATGGTGATTGTGAGTGAAGGTGAGTAAGCTGATCAAAATATTACATAGTGGTGAAAGTGAAGTTATATGTGAGATGAAAGTGATGGTGATGGGATGGTGAGGGACAGACAGAAGGAACGGTGACTGATAGTGAAAGTTGGATGGTGAAAATGATAAGTATGACCCTGAAAATGAAAGTTTTTGACGGTAATGAAAGTGATGGTGAGATGATTGTGAAAGTGATGGTAAGCTTCTGAAAATGAGTCGCTGGTTAGCATTTCATACGGTAGTGAAAGTGACCACGCTGATAAAAGGTGGTGATGATGGTGATGGTGAGTGATCGTGAGGGCGGTAGTGAACCATCAAACTGACGAAAATGACAGTAGTGAAAGTGACAAGTCTTTAGGTAGTGATGATGACGAAGATTTCCACATATGACAATACTCTTTTCACTCTAACTTGGCTCAAAATTGCCATCCCTCCATCTTGAATGCTGAGTTGTAGCAGATTAACTCTAGAATATGCTCCTAGTCACGAAGAAGTGCAGTGGAGCGCATGTAGAGCCTTAGTATTGTCTTTTCCTGCCACAAAGCTACGTGAAATAAGCTGCAAAAGGACGAAAATCTGGGCCAAGTTAGAGTAAAAAGAGTATGGTGGTGATGGTGAGTGATGATGGTGATGGTGGTGGTGATGATGATGATGATGAAGATGGTGATGTGGTGGTGGTTGGTGGTGATGACGATGATGATGATGATGATGATAGTCGTGGTGGTGATGATGATGATAGTCGTGGTGGTGATGATGATGGTGGTGGTGGTGGTGGTGGTGGTGACGATGATGATGATGATGATAGTCGTGGTGGTGATGATGATGTTGATAGTGGTGGTGGTGATGATGATGATGATGATGATATCCTGTCAGAGTGCAAGGAATCATTATCACCTCATCATCAGTTATTTTAAACAGTCATCAATACTCATCACAGTCACCCTCATAAACTGTTGACTTGTAATAAACCCTTGCTCTACTCTCTCTCTCTCTCTCTCTCTCTCTCTCTCTCTGTCTAGGTCTGTCCATCTATCAGTCTATATGTATCTGTCTATCTATTGCCAGACGCCTTAATCCCGTGAGAAGTGGCCACAAAAAAATCGTCTCCACGTCTCCCTCTCCTCTGCTATTTGGCTGCCCTCCCACAGCTCACACCCCCCTCTCATATACCTCTCCATACCGTATAATTAACCTGAAAGAGAATTTAAGGTGTAAAGGGCAAAATAAATCGCATAGGAAGAGGTTTTAGGAAGCTTCAACCTATAATGCGATCCTTAAAATGACTATAAATCAGTGTTGCAACCGAAAGGAGAATTTAAGGTGTAATAAGCAAAATAAATCGCTTAGGAAGATGCGTTAAGGAGCTTCAACCTAAAATATATATAATAAATCAGTGTTGCAACCTAAAAGAGAAGTTAAGATGTAATAAGCAAAATAAATCGCTTAGGATGAAGTGTTGCGGATCTAAAATGCATTAAATAGATCAGTATTGCAACCTAAAGAGAACTGAAGGTGTAAAAATCAAAATAAATCGCTTAGGGAGAGGTGTTGCGGATCCCAGAATGCATTTAATAGATCAGTATTGCAACCTGTAAGAGAAGGAGTAAAGGGCAAAATAAATCGCTTAGGGAGTGGTGTTGCGGATCCCAGAATGCATTAAAGAGATCAGTGTTGCAACTTGACCTTCCTATTGCAAACCCTAGGTAATTGAGAGGATGCAATAAAAAAGATGGTGCCATGAAATCAA
>NC_137069.1:445000-447500 GCF_032717465.1 Coenobita brevimanus | reverse complement strand
TCTCTCTAATACTGATTGTAACCTTATAGCCTACATCAGGAAGCCACTCTGTTACACCTGTACGGATACGCAGGTTAATTAGCTTCGAAATCCAGGTGAGGTTTGGACCGGAAGTAAATTACCTGTTTTTTTTTATCCTGATTAGTTGCGTGTGTGTGTGTGTGTGTGTGTGTGTGTGTGTGTGTGTGTGTGTGGAGAGAAGAGTGAGAAGTTGATTGAGGAGAAGCTTATGTGTGTGTGTGCGTGCGTGCGTGTGTGTGTGTGTGTGTGTGTGTGTGTGTGTGTGTGTGTTAGGTGGGTTCGTGCATCATCCACTCACTCGATGTAGTGCTGCCTTCAGGTAGACCCAACCTGTTACACCTGTCTGCTAGAGGTAATTGACCGTGAGAGCCAGGTAAAGTTTGGACTGGAATGGACGAGAGTTTTGTGTGTTTGGGAAAGCTGTTAGTGTGTGTTTGTGTGTGTGTGTGTGTGTGTGTGTGTGTGTGTGTGTGTGTGTGTGTGTGAGAGAGAGAGAGAGAGAGAGAGAGAGAGAGAGAGAGAGAGAGAGAGAGAGGGGTGGGTAAAGATTGTGTGGTACCGATTGGAAGCTTGTGTGTTTGTGTGTGTGTGTGTGTGAGATAGAGAGAGAGAGAGGGAGGGGGGTTGCGTGAAAACATGTTGGTTACGATAGCCTATGTTTGTGTGAATGACCGTGAACGGAGAGAGAGAGAGAGAGAGAGAGAGAGAGTGAGAGAGAGAGAGAGAGAGAGAGAGAGAGAGAGAGAGAGAGAGAGAGAGAGAGAGAGAGAGACTGGGGTTGCGTGCGGAGATGTTGATTGTGCGTGGGTGTGTGCGCGTGCAGTCTAATTGAAGTATTAGGAACATTGCACAGATTGTTAGCAGAGAGAGAGAGAGAGAGAGAGAGAGAGAGAGAGAGGAGAGAGAGAGAGAGAGAGAGAGAGAGAGGGGGGGGATTTGGGATGATGAGGAGTGAGGAAGATGGGAATGATAAAGGAAAGACAGATGTGGAGGTGGGAGAGGGAGGAGGGGAGGGGTAGGGGAGGGGGAGAGGGGTGAAAAGGGGTAAGGGAGGGGGGAGGGGAGGGGAGTGGGGTAAAGGGAGGAAGGAGAAGGTAAAGGGAAGGGAGAGAAGGGGAAAAAGGGGAAGGGGAAGGGGGTTAGTAGAACGGAAGAGGAAGTTAATTTATGCTAGTCTACCTGAAATTATTATTATTATTAATTATTATTATTATTATTATTATTATTATTATTATTATCATTGTCTGTCTGTCTGTCTGTCTCGAAATATCTCCTGTCTGTCTGTATCTTCTCTCTCTCTCTCTCTCTCTCTCTCATTGAAGGACTAAGACTACGTAGCCTCAGGGAAGGGCCTATCTAGCCTATGCCTAGTGTATGATATAAATACAAAAGCCTAAATCTGAGAGAGAGAGAGAGAGAGAGAGAGAGAGAGAGAGAGAGAGAGAGAGCTATCTTAAGAGCAGCCCGCTATCACCTTCGTCCTATCAATGGTTTCCTGTACTGAGCTTCGCATATTGCAGTCTCTCTCTCTCTCTCTCTCTCTCTCTCTCTCTCTCTCTCTCTCTCTCTCTCTCTCTCTCTCTCTCTCTCTCTCTCAAAAATCCACAAATAAAATGCCTTAGAACATTCAGATGTTTTATGTTAAGTAAATCGCTTGGAAGAAAGAGCTAAGGATACTCGTATTCCTGAGAGAGAGAGAGAGAGAGAGAGAGAGAGAGAGAGAGAGAGAGAGAGAGTTAAGATTTGGAGAGAAGCAGATGACTGGGGAAGAGAGGGCAGGGGGAGGAGGAGGAAGAGGAAGAGGAAAAGGAAGGAAGAAGGGAAGGGAATGGGAGGAGGGAAGAAGAGGGGGAGGGAGAAGGAGGAAGAAAGGGGAGAGAGAGAGAGAGAGAGAGAGAGAGAGGGAGAGGAAGGAGAAAGGGTGGGGGAAGAAGGAAGCAAGAAGAATAGAATTGAGTATTGGAGAAGGAGGAAGAGGATGATAGGAAAGGGAGGAGGAAGAAAAAGGGGAGGAAAGGGAGGGGGAGGGAATATATATAAGGGGAAGGGGAGGGGAGGAAGGGGAGGGGACGGGGGAAGAGGAAGAGGGGAAGAGGAAGAGGGGAAGGGAAGAGGGGAAGAGGAAGAGGGGAAGGGAAGAGGGGAAGAGGAAGAAGGTAGGTTGTGTAATGACTCGATCGATATGTTGTTGATTCTGGCCAAGCGCACACACACACACACACACACACACACACACACACACACACACACACACACACACACACACACACACTGCACCTGCCACACCACAACACCTGCTCCTACACCTGTTCAAGCCTCTGTTTACACACACACACACACACACACACACACACACACACACACACACACACACACACACTGCACCTGCCACACCACAACACCTGCTCCTACACCTGTTCAAGCCTCTGTTTACACACACACACACACACACACACACACACACACACACACACACACA
>NC_137069.1:432500-437500 GCF_032717465.1 Coenobita brevimanus | reverse complement strand
GGCTCGAAAAAGGCGTACAAATATAGTGATAGATATGGTGATAGATGTGTGGATAGATATGGTGGATAGATTGTGTGTGTGTGAGAGGTATGCACGCTGTGAGGATGGGAAGTTACTCTCTCTCTCTCTCTCTCACACACACACACACACACACACACACACACACACACACACACACACACACACACACACACACACACACACACACACAGCGGGGTCGCCTAAACAAAAAGAGCCATTTTACGTCATTCCTTTGTAATTAGTGAGCGTGTTGACACCTGAGAGAGAGAGAGAGAGAGAGAGAGAGAGAGAGAGAGAGAGAGAGAGAGAGAGAGAGAGGTTAAGTTTCAGCCACTTTAATAAGGACAATGTAAACCTGTTATGACGCGTGCTGAGAGAGAGAGAGAGAGAGAGAGAGAGAGAGAGAGAGAGAGGGTGTGTGTGGGAGGGGTGGGTAGGGAGGGAAGGAGGGGGAGAACAGGGAGAAATGGGGAGGGGGAGAGAGAGAGAGAGAGAGAGCAGGGAGAAAGGGGGGGGGAGAGTGAGAAGGGGGGAAAGAGGAGGGGAGAAAACAGGAAATGGGGGAGGGGGTGGTAGGAAGGGGGAGGGGGAGGAGGAACAGTAGGGAGGAAATGGGGAGGGAGAGAGTAGAGAGTAAAGAAGGGAAGGGAGGAGAGAGCAGGGAGGGAGGGAGGGAGAAAAGGGAGACTGACCGTTTGTTATAAGGGAGGTTATAGCGAACTAAAGTACTTGTTAAAGAGAGAGAGAGAGAGAGAGAGAGAGAGAGAGAGTTATGAGGTGATAGTCGGGAGGGAGAGAAGATAAGAGCTGAAAGTTTGGTAAGGAGGGAGGGTGAGAGAGAGAGAAAGGGAGAGAGAGAGAGAGAGAGAGAGAGAGGGCACAGTTACAAGGACAAGTCGTACTTCAAAAGGTTTTACGACCCATGCCGAGGAGTTACCATGGACGAGGGAGAGAAGGGGCAAAGGGAGGAGAGAGTGAGGGGGAGGGAGGAGAGAAAAATGAGAGCGAGGGAGGGAGGGAGGGAGGGAAAGGAAAAGTTGGAGAGGGGACGGAGGAAAAAGAGAGGGGAGGAGGGTTGGAGAAAGAGCGACAAGTGACGGAGAGAGAGAGAGAGAGAGAGAGAGAGAGAGAGAGAGAGAGAGAGGGGGGGGGGCTGACTTAGAAGTAGGAGTAATGGGAAGGGAGGGAAAGGGTTTGAGGATGGAGGGAGGGAAAATGTGAGAGAGAAGGAAGGGGGGAAGGAAGGAAAGGAGGAGGAAGGTAAAGATGATTGGGAGAAATTGGCAACAGTCTTTGATATGCAGGGTGGAAGGGGTTGAGAAGTGGAGGAAGGAAGGAAGGAAAAGAGAAAGAGGGAGGGAAAGAAAGGAAGGAAGAGAGAGAGAGGAAGAGAAAAGAGAAGGAACGAAGGAAGTGAGGGAGAAGAAAAAGAAAGCAAGGAAGGCTGGATTGATGGACGGATGGTTGGAGAGATGGCACTTGGTACTTGAGTTGACACTTGAATTGGGACTTAGGTTGGCACTTGAATTGGGACTTAGGTTGGCACTTAAATTGGGACTTAGGTTGGCACTTAAATTGGGACTTAGGTTGGCACTTAAATTGGGACTTAGGTTGGCACTTAAATTGGGACTTAGGTTGGCACTTAAGGTGGGACTTGAGTTGGCACTGTGGCTTATAGATATAGTATTATAGAATGTAACTTTTCATTTCCAGTCTTTCCTATCAAATTTCCATGTCAGTTTTTCCAGGCTGCATGGTGGTTTTTCTCACTTTTTCCTGGAGGGTTTGGTGGTGGGGGGAGTCTTCTTGCTTGACTATCCTTATCCTTCAGCATATAGCGTTAGATCTTGTAGGCATAGTCTTCCTTGACTATCCTTATCCTTCAGCATGTAGAGTTAGATCTTGTAGTCATAGTCTTGTTTTACTCTCCTTATCCTTCAGCATGTAAAGTTAGATCTTGTAGTCATAGTCTTGCTTGACTATCCTTATCCTTCAACATGTAAAGTTAGATCTTGTAGTCATAGTCTTGCTTTACTATCCTTATCCTTCAGCATGTTGAGTTAGATCTTGTAGTCATAGTCTTGCTTTCCTATCCTTATCCTTCAGCATGTAAAGTTAGATCTTGTAGTCATAGTCTTGCTTTACTATCCTTATCCTTCAGCATGTAGAGTTAGATCTTGTAGTCATAGTCTTGCTTTACTATCCTTATCCTTCAGCATGTAGAGTTAGATCTTGTAGTCATAGTCTTGCTTTACTATCCTTATCCTTCAGCATGTAAAGTTAGATCTTGTAGTCATAGTCTTGCTTTACTATCCTTATCCTTCAGCATGTAGAGTTAGATCTTGTAGTCATAGTCTTGCTTTACTATCCTTATCCTTCAGCATGTAGAGTTAGATCTTGTAGTCATAGTCTTCTCTGTAACAATCAGCCTCGAAAGGATCATAAGGTCTGTTGCTGTTTGCCTTCCTTTGTATTCCTTAGTATTCCTAAGGAAAGGAGGAGAGGAAAGAAGGAAGGGAGGGAGGATTAGAGAGGCTGGAGGGAAGGAGGGAGGGAGACGAAATGAGAGAGAAAAACGAGGGAGAAAAGAAGAAAAAGGGTGACAGCGGTTGACTTAAATGCAGAGAGAGAGAGAGAGAGGGGAGTGGGGTGAGAAAAAGGGTGACAGCCGTTGACGTAAGATCTGGGATGAAGGGAGAGAGAAGGGAAGGGATGATGTGGAGGGGTGGAAGGAAGGCGAGAAGGAGGACAGGATTAGAGAGAGAGAGAGAGAGGTGAAGAAGGACTGCATAGGGGAGATAGGAGAGGGAATATGGATGAGGAAGAAGGGAGAGGAGAATTATACTGAGATGAAGTGGGGAGAGAAGAGGGGAATGGTGACTAAGGAGGTGAGAGAGAGAGAGAGAGAGAGAGAGAGAGAGAGAGAGAGAGAGAGAGAGAGAGAGAGACCTTACCCAAGAAAGAGAAAATGTCAGGTAGGGAGGCAAGAAATAGGACCGATACATATTGAAGGTCAGAGAGAGAGAGAGAGAGAGAGAGAGAGAGAGATTGTGAGTAGCCTAGACGTGTTCCAGTGCTTTGTGTGTGTGTGTGTGTGTGTGTGTGTGTGTGTGTGTGTGTGTGTGTGTGTGTGTCTTACGGTCCCAACGAGGTAATCCAGCCCTACGTAACTGTCGTAAAAAGCGGTCCTGAGAGAGAGAGAGAGAGAGAGAGAGAGAGAGATTGAAGATATCTGGAATAATGGGAGTAAATATTATCGCTTTTGTTAGTAGAAATTGAGAGAGAGATAGATAGATAGATAGATAGAGAGAGAGAGAGAGAGAGAGAGAGAGAGAGAGAGATGACTTTTGTAAAATTCGCTGGAGATAAAGAGGAAGATATGGGGTGTTTCAAAAGTCGTGGAGAGAGAGAGAGAGAGAGAGAGAGAGAGAGAGAGAGAGAGTTGGCAATACTGGAAGTCCCTCATGAAGGTCATAGGCCGGTACAGTGATGCCAACTCCTAACCCGTCCCAACCCCTCCTCTCTCTCTCACTTTCCTCTCTTTTTCTCTCTTTCTCTCTGCTCTTTCTCTCTTATTCTGACTCTTTTAGGATGGTGGGGTAGTGATATGAAGGATTTATTTTTGGTTTTGTTGAAGAAAATGAAAGAAAAATCAATTGTTTTGTGATGAGGCGGGGTGTTTGGCGTCTGGTAACAGTGACGTATGTGTGGTTGGCAAGGCTGGGTACCTTAGCACTTGTTCCTTTGCGATTTGTTCTACGTTTTTTCACCTAGAGACAGACAGACAGAGAGAGAGAGTAAAGTAAGGGGTCATCACATTGAAGAGGTTAAATTGTATAAGAGCTGATTAAATCGGTTAAGTACACGTGTTGAGAAGTAACCCGTCGTAATGCAAGGAGGACGAGGTTGTATCAGCGTGGGAAGAATGAGTAGTGGGTTTTAGGAGAGAGAGAGAGAGAGAGAGAGAGAGAGAGATTTTCCTAGCGTTCCTCTTTATGCATTTCAGATCTTTGAGTGTTCGAGAGAGTGAGAGCGAGAGAGAAAATAATAATAATAATAATAATAATAATAATAATAATGATTTTTTTTTCATTTCAGGTAAGGCAGACTCCAAACCACACCTTGAGTGAGTATATGTGTGTGTGTGTGTGTGTGTGTGTGGAAATAGAGGATGGGGATTGGGTGAGGTTTAGAGAGAGAGAGAGAGAGAGAGAGAGAGAGAGAGGATAGCCTAAGGATGATGATGTTGAAATGAAGTGTGTTGAGAAAGGGTGAGGCATTGATAGTGTGTGTGTGTGTGTGTGTGTGTGTGTGTGTGTGTGTGTGTGTGCGTGTGTGAAGGACAGGGTGGGGGTATAGAGATGTTTAGAGGGTGGAGTGTATGTGGGTGTGACTGTATTAGTGTGTGTGTGTGTGTGTGTGTGTGTGTGTGTGTGTGTGTGTGTGTGTGTGTGTGTGTGTGTGTGTGTGTGTGTGTGTGTGTGTGTGTGTGTGTGTGTGTGTGTGTGTGTGTGTGTGTGTGTGAGAGAGAGAGAGAGAGAAATGTGCGTATTGGCAGTCAATAATTAATCAACGTTGCCCCTAAACTGTGAAAACCGAATTGGCACCCGGATGGACGCCGCAATTGCTCCTCCCAAAATCGCTGTGCCACCCCGCGTAGGCTCCTTATCGGGACATTGTAAAGGAACTAATGAACGCGGCTCCACATATAACTCATAGAGAGGCCAGTGGATAGGGTGGAAGGATGTGGATGGGTGGATGGAAGTGGAGGTAATTTTTAGGGTGTAGGTCAGTGAGTTATAGGGTGGATGGGTGGGTCTCTCTCTCTCTCACACACACACACACACACACACACACACACACACACACACACACACACACACACACACACACACACACACACACACACACACACACACACACACACACACACGTAATGATGGGCGGTAGGTGTGGTGGAGGTGAGGATGTGGAGGGGC
>NC_137069.1:420000-427500 GCF_032717465.1 Coenobita brevimanus | reverse complement strand
TAATTCATATAGCGTATTATTTTTTCCTATATAATTTTTTCATGTGTTTTTTCCTGTTTCCTAAATCCTATGGCATTTATTTTCCCCTAATATTTTTTTTTTTGTTTTTCGTGTTCATTTTTCTCCCCTGATTTTTTCCCTGATTTTCTCCCCTGATTTTTTCCCTGATTTTCTCCCTGATTTTTTCTCTGATTTTCTCCCTGATTTTTTCTCTGATTTTCTCCAGGTTTTTTCCCTGATTTTTTCTGTGAATTTTCCCCTGATTTTTCCCTGATTTTTCACCTGATTTTTCACCTGATTTTCTCCCTGATTTCCCCCCTGATTTCTCACCTGATTTTCCCCCTGATTTTTCCCTGATTATCCCCCTGATTTTTCTCTGATTTTCCCCCTGATTTTCACCTGATTTTCCCCCTGGTTATTTCCCTGATTTTCCCCCTGATTTTTCACTTGATTTTTTCCCTGATTTTTCCCAGATTTCCCCCCTGATTTTTCTCTGATTTCCCCCCTTATTTTTTCTGATTTTCCCCCTGATTTTTCTCTGATTTACCCCCTGATTTTCCCCCCGATTTTTTCTCTGATTTTCTCCCTGATTTTTTCTCTGATTTACCCCCTGATTTTTCCCCCTGATTTTCCTTCTGATTTTTCATTTTTCGTTGATAGTTTTTTTCCTGTTTCGTAAATCTTATAGCATTTATTTTCGCCTATTTTTTTCGAGTTCATTTTTTTCCCATGATTTTTGCAGCAGATTTTTTCCTTATTGGTATTCTTCACTTATTTTCTTTCTCTTTTTCCTGATTTCCTGATTTATTTTCTTACCGTTTTTTATATATATTAATTTATGTCTTTTTCGAATTAAATTTTCCTGGCGCAATATCGACTTTTCCTTCTCAGTGTTTTCTCTTATTTTCCCTATTTTTCTGTTATTTATTTTCCCCTATTCGTATTTTTTCGTGCTTATTTTTCCCCTATTATTTCCTGTTCATGTTTTTTTCCCCAATTATTTCAACGTTTCCTTCTTAATCTTATTTTCTTATTTTCCTTATTTCTTCTGGCGTTTCTTTTTTCCCCAGTCGTATTTTTTTCATGCTTATTTTCCTGATTTTTTTCCCCTTTTTGATATTGTATTATTCTTTCTTTTTTCTTTAATTTCAAAACTCCCTCCCCTCTCTCTCTCTCTCTCTCTCTCTCTCTCTCTCTCTCATACTTTCTTTCATTTTCCATTTTCATTTTTTGTATATTTCTTTCATTTTTTTTTTCTCTCTCTCATAATTTTGATTTCTCATTGTCACTTTTTGTTTATTATTCATTTTTTCTCAGTGTTTTTTCCTGTTATTTTTTCCTGTTTTTGTTTTTTCCTGTTTTTGTTTTTTCCTGTTATTTTTTCCTGTTTTTGTTTTTTCCTGTTATTTTTTCCTGTTTTTGTTTTTCCTGTTGTTTTTTCCTGTTTTTGTTTCCCTGTTATTTTTTCCTGTTTTTGTTTTTTCCTGTTATTTTTTCCTGTTTTTTTCCTGTTATTTTTTCCTGTTTTTGTTTTTTCCTGTTATTTTTCCTGTTTTTGTTTTTTCCTGTTTTTGTTTTTCCTTTTTTTCCCCTGTTTTTTTCCCTGTTATTTTGTCCTGTTTTTGTTTTTCCTGTTATTTTTTTGCTGTTTTTATTTTTTCCTGTTATTTTTTCCTGTTATTTTTTCCTGTTTTTGTTTTTTCCTGTTATTTTTTCCTGTTTTTGTTTTTTCCTGTTATTTTTTCCTGTTTTTGTTTTTCCTGTTATTTTTTTGCTGTTTTTATTTTGTTTTTATTTTCCATTGTTCTTTTTTCCTGTTTTTCTTTTTTATTTCCTGTTTTTATTTTTTCCTGTTTATTTTTGTCCTGTTTTCATATATATTTTTTTTCTAGTCTTGGTTCTTTTCCTTCATTGTTTTTTTATGTTTATTTATTTTTCCTTTTGCTCTTTTTGTTTTTTCTGTCTGTCTTTTTCTTTGTGTTTTTTTCTGTATTTTCATTGTTTTTTTTCTTTGTGTTTTTTCTTTGGTTTCTTTGTGTTTTTTCTTTGTTTTTTCTTTGTGTTTTTTCTTTGTGTTTTTGTGTTTTTTTTCTTTGTTTTTTCTTTGTTTTCTTTGCGTTTTTTCTTTGTGTTTTTTCTTTGTTTTTTCTTTGTGTTTTTGTTTTTTTTCTTTGTTTTTTCTTTGTTTTCTTTGTGTTTTTTCTTTGTGTTTTCTTTGTGTTTTCTTTGTGTTTTTTCTTTGTTTTTTCTTTGTTTTCTTTGTGTTTTTTCTTTGTGTTTTTCTTTTTTTTTGTTTTTTCTTTGTTTTTTCTTTGTTTTCTTTGTGTTTTCTTTGTTTTCTTTGTGTTTTCTTTGTTTTCTTTGTGTTTTCTTTTTGTTTTTTCTTTGTGTTTTTTCTTTGTGTTTTTTCTTTGTGTTTTCTTTGTGTTTTTTCTTTGTGTTTTCTTTGTGTTTTTTCTTTGTTTTTTCATTGTGTGTTTTTTCTTTGTTTTTTCTTTGTGTTTTTTCTTTGTTTTCTTTGTGTTTTTTTGTGTTTTTTCTTTGTGTTTTTTCTTTGTGTTTGCTTTGTGTTTTTCTTTTTTTTTCTTTTTTTGTGTTGTTTCTTTGTGTTTTTCTTTGTGTTTTTTCTTTGTGTTTTTTTCCGTTTTTTTTCTTTTGTGTTTTGTGTTTTTTCTTTGTTTTTTCTTTGTGTTTTCTTTGTGTTTTTTCTTTGTGTTTTCTTTGTGTTTTTCTGTTTTTTTTGTTTTCTTTGTGTTTTCTTTGTGTTTTTCTGTTTTTTCTTTGTGTTTTCTTCCTTTTAGCCCCTCCCTTGTGGCGTGGAGCCAAGAGAGTCAAGTGTTCACATTTACCCGGCCCTCCTTACACCAGTTTTTTCCTTCCTTTCCTTCCTTCTCTCCTTCTTTTCTTTCCTTCCTTCATTTTCTTTCTTTCCTTCCTTCTTTTCTTCCTTTACTGATTTCTCCTTTCCTTTTTTTCTTCCTCCTTCCTTCCTTCCTTTCATCCTGCCTTCCCTCCTTCCTTCCTTCCTTCATTCCTTCATTTATTCCCTCTTTCCTTTATTTCTTCCATCTTTTCACCTTCCTTCCTTCCTTCCTGCCTGCCTGCCTACCTTCCATCTTTCCTTCCTTCCATTCATTCATTTATTCATTCCCTCTCTTCATTCTTCTTCATTCTTTTCACCTTCCTTCCTTCCCTCCTTCCTTTTTGCGTTTTGATAGGTAAAATATATGGTTAATTTTTTTGTATCCTGGTTCTATTATCTTTCCTATTTTATTTATTTATTTTTTTTTCTCCTTTTGTCTCGTCATTTTTTTTTAGTCTCATATTTCTTGCCTTTATCATTTTTTTTTTCTTCCTCTACTTCATTTTCATCATTTTCCTTTCTCTCTTTCTTGTCCTATAATTTTCCTCTTCGTTTCTTTCCCTTTTTCCTTCGTCTGGGCATAATTTTCCCTCTTTATTCTTCCTCTTTTTCCTCTTTTCATTTATAGTGTTCCTCTCTCTCCCTCCCTTTTTTCTTTTCCCTCTTTATTCTTCCTCTTTTCATTTATAGTGTTCCTCTCTCCCTCCCTCTTTTCTTGTCCTCTTTTCTGATCATTTTTCCTTAATATTTTCCCCAATATTTTCACATCGTTTCCTATAATTTTGTCTTTCTTGTTTTCCCGTATATTTCTTTTCTTACCTTCTTTGTAATTTTCTCTGCTTTCTTTTTCCCTCTTCTTTCTTTCTCCTGTTTTCTCATCCTCTTTTCCTGCTTTTTTCCATGTCTCTTTTTTAATCGTTTTCCTGCTTTTCCTGTTTTCTCTTTTACTGCCTTTCTTTCTGACCTTTTCGCCTTTATTCTCCCTTCTTTCTTTTCCTGTCTCCCTCTTCTCCTCCCTCTTTCATGCCCCATTATTCTCCCTTCTTCCTGTCCCTTTTTCTCCTCTCTCTCTCTCTCTCTCTCTCTCTCCCTTCTTCCTATCCTTTTTTCCTCTCTCTCTCTCCCTTCTTCCTGTCTTTTTTCCCTCTCTCTCTCTCCCTTTTTCCTATCCTTTTTTCCTCTCTCTCTCTCTTCCTTCTTCCTGTCATTTTTCCCTCTCTCTCTCCCTTCTTCCTGTCATTTTTCCCTCTCTCTCTCTCCCTTTTTCCTATCCTTTTTTCCTCTCTCTCTCTCCCTTCTTCCTGTCATTTTTCCCTCTCTCTCTCTCCCTTCTTCCTGTCATTTTTCCCTCTCTCTCTCCCTTCTTCTTGACCTTTTTTCCTTTCACTCCCTTTTCCTGTCGTTTTTTCTCTCTCCCTCCCTTTTTCTTATCAGTTTTTCCCTATTTTCCCTCCCTTTTTCTTGTCCTTTCCTCTCCTCTCCCTTTGCCTGCCCTTTTTTCCTCTCTCCCTTCCGTTTTCTTCTTCTTTCCTCTTTCCCTCCCTTTCTTCCTCCCTTTTTCTTCTTCTTTCCTCTTTCCCTCCCTTTCTTCCTCCCTTTTTTCCTCCCCTTTTTCTCCCTTTTTTTGTGCGGGTGGCAGCAAGTGGTCCCTGGAGGGGGAAACTGAGTGGGAGAGAGGCTGGGGAGGGAGGGAATTGAGATAGTGGAGTGAGAGAGTTAGATAGAGAGAGAGGGGGGGAGGGGGAGAGAGAATTGAGATTGTGGAGACAGAGTGAGATGGAGATAGAGTGAGATGAGAAGGTGGAGAGAGAGAGAGAGAGAGAGAGAGAGAGAGAGAGAGAAACTGAGATACTAGAGTGAGAAGGGAGGCAGGGAGTGACAAGAAAAGTGAGAGAATGTGAGAGAGAGAGAGACAGGGGAGGGAGAGAGAATTGAAATACAGTGGTGAGAGAGGGTGAGAGAGAGAGAGAGAGAGAGAGTCATCAGAGTAAAGGGGAGGGGACAGTGAGGCCTGGTACTCTACGCAAACAACCTTCCGTTAGCGAGTTAGTCAGGAAAATCACAATGCATCTGTTTGTGTATTTTTGTATTGATTTGTGATGATGATGATGATGATGATGATAGTAGGAAGGAAGAAGATAACGGTAATGAGGAGGAGGCGGAAAAATGAATGATGGTGGTGATGTTGATAATGATGGTGATGATGCTGGTGGTGGTGATGAAGATGGTGGTGATGGTGGTGGTGGTGAAGGGTTGATGATGATGAGGGTGGTGATGGTAGATAGGTAGATAGATAGGTAGATAGATAGAGAGAGAGAGAGAGAGAGTAGAAATTTCCGGAGAATGTGGTCAGGTAGGTAGGCATGTTCCTGTTTACCTGTATTTTTTACCTGGCTTTCTACCCCACTTGCCGAAGGGGAGAGAGAGAGAGAGAGAGAGAGAGAGAGAGAGTAATAACGGGGTCTTTTTGGAGCTCTTGCATTAAGTATTCTTTTTGATGGTGTGGGTCATCTCTCTCTCTCTCTCTCTCTCTCTCTCTCTCTCTCTCTCTCTCTCTCTCTCTCTCTCTCTCTCACCTAATTCCTCCCCCCTCCGGCCACTTTATTCCCCTCCTCCCCAAATGTTCCCTCCACCTCTCCTTCCCTCCCCACCCACTTCCCTTTCTCTCCTCTCCCCTCCCCTCTTTCCCCTCTCCCCCCCTCATCTTTCACCCCCTCTTCCTTCCTCCACCCTCTCCTGCCCTCCAGCCCCCCACCCCTCCTCCTCCTCCTCCTCTCTCATCCCCCAACTCTTTAACCTCCCCCTCTTCCTTCCCCCCTCCCCTTTCTTCCCCCTTCTCCCCGTCACTTCTCCATCTCCCCCGCTCTTCTCCCCCACCCTACCTCCTCTTTCCCATCCCCTTCCCCCTCCTCCTCCTCCAATCCCCTCCCCTACTGTTCTTTCTCCTCCCCCTCCTCCTCCCCCTCCCCCCCAGCAGTCACCTTTCGTGGAAAACAGGAATTAAATTAATCTTATTACCGATTAATATTGCCCCTAGCCAGAGAGAGAGAGAAAAAGAGAGAGAGAGAGAGAGAGAGAGAGAGAGAGAGAGAGAGAGAATGTTGCATCTTGGCCCTGAGTCAGAGTGAAAATATTATGATCGCCTCGGCAATACTTCCCCTGAGGCAAATCGATATTACTCTTTATGGCGGTATTTATAAGGTATTTGGATTAGAGTAATATTCCTCAGAGCGATATTTAAAGGGATTGAGGAGGGGGATTTAAACTGACCTAACGTGACCTAGTTATTATTATTATTATTATTATTTTTATTATTGTTGTTGTTTTTGGCGTTTCACTTTCCTCTGCTGGCTAATATTTCACCTCATCTGCATGTCACTTTCCCCTGCGGGCTAATATTTCACCTCTTCTGCTTGTCACTTTCCTCTGCTGGCTAATATTCCTAAGCTGAGAGAGGCTTGGTATGTTTCTCTGCCTAATATTTCACCTCTTCTGCTTGTCCCTTTCCTCTGCTGGCTAATATTCCTAAGCTGAGAGAGGCTTGGTATGTTTCTCTGCCTAATATTTCACCTCTTCTGCTTGTCACTTTCCTCTGCTGGCTAATATTCCTAAGCTGAGAGAGGCTTAGTATGTTTCTCTGCCTAATATTTCACCTCTTCTGCTTGTCACTTTCCTCTGCTGGCTAATATTCCTAAGCTGAGAGGGGCTTGGTATGCGTCTCTGGCCATAGATGATTCTCTTAGATATGATGCGTCTGGGAGGAAAGTGACGGCTATGCTCCAAGTGTGAAGTAGGCATAGTAGAGTAGTAGACACAGAGAAATTAGTAGTATGAGGGTAGTATAGTAGTATAACGCAGTACAATATTTCTCAGTATATATATAATGTCAGGAGAATATTTTTGTGTTTTATTTTTCAGTTTAATATTTCGCCAGTGTCGGTATATATATATTTTTTTTCTTAACCCCGCTGAAGTTAGCATTGTATTTGATTATTTATACATCTGTCTATCTGTCTATTTATCTGTCTATCTATCTGTCTGTCTATTTCATTTGTAAAGTGTTTAAAAGAGTTTGGTTTACGGTATTGTATCTTGGTGGTAGTTATATTGCAAGGATGGAAGAGTGTAGTGTCTGTCAATATCTATATCTATCTGTCTGTCTGTCTGTCTGTACCCTGTCTATCTATCTGTCAGTATGTATGTCCATCTATCTGTCTATCAGTCTGCCTATCTATCTATCTCCATACATACATACGCACATACATTCGATAAACTACAGCAGTGCCAAGAAACTTTAGTACAATACCTATAATTCCACTCAGTCCCCTCTCAGTACAGTACACACCTGTAGTACACCTGTAGCATTATTTCCCACACCTGTTTATATTTATTACACCTATTTTTTCATTTATTACACCCTTTTTTCACTTATTACACCCTTTTTTTCATTTACTACACCTTATTTTTCATTTATTACACCCTTTTTTTCATTTATTACACCCTTTTTTCACTTATTACACCCTTTTTTTCACTTATTACACCCTTTTTTTCATTTATTACACCCTTTTTTCACGTATTACACCCTTTTTTCACTTATTACACCCTTTTTTCATTTATTACACCCTTTTTTCACTTAT
>NC_137069.1:412500-415000 GCF_032717465.1 Coenobita brevimanus | reverse complement strand
TTCCTCCATCCATCCTTCTTCTTCCTTTTTTCTTTCCTCCTTTACATCCTTTCCTGTGCTTCACTCCATCTCTCCTCCTTCCCTCCTTCCTTCCTAATTCACCCCCTCCTGCATTTCTTCCATTCCTGTGTGCTTCCTTCTTTCCTTCATTTATTCATTCATTCCATCTTTCCTTCACAACTCGACGTCATTAATTTGTTTCCTAACTTTTATATCCCCAGCCGTCCAACTTCATTCTCTTCCCTCTCCTCCTTCCTTCCTCCTTCCTTCCTTCATTCATTCATTCCCTCCTTCATGTCCTTTGCTCAGCCTGTGTATTAGTAAAGTCTCCAGTCTTTCCTTCTATCTTCCTCCCTCTGCCTTCCTTCTTCCTTCCTTCCTCCCCTCCTTCCTTCCTTCCTTTCTTTCTTTCTTCATTCCTTCCTTCCCTCCTTCCCTCCTTCCTTCCGTCCTTCCTTCCTTCCTTACTCATTGTGAAGGAAATAGTGTCTCAACATCGGCCGTATTTCTCAACTTGCTGTGTACTGAATATTAATCTCTCTCTCTCTCTCTCTCTCTCTCTCTCTCTCTCTCAATTTATCTGTCTGTTTATCTATCTGTCTATATCTAATCGTAAAAAATTATTGAATATTAAAGTATGTATGTAATTCAGAATAAAATTAATAGGCCTATGCTAAATGGAATTTAGGTTTTTGTGAAATTAATTTGTTATGATAAAATGATAGGTATAGGCGCCTACCATCCATTCACTCGATGTAGTCCAAATGATATCTGGTGGTTCAGTGGGCTAAGGCGGATGAGGCTAGTAGGGGTATGCATCGGAGTGGTTCAACTGAGAGAGAGAGAGAGAGAGAGAGAGAGAGAGAGAGAGAGAGAGAGAGAGGGAGAGAGAGTAAATAAATATAGCAGTAGTGATGGTAGTAGTAGTAGTAGTGGTAGCAGCAGTAGTAGAAGTGGGACCGTCCTACAGGTAGATTAGGCTACCGTGCACACACCATGTACGGATCCGGCGCGAACTAATGGTAGGCAGCGCCTCACCGGGGTCGGGTCAGAGCCCTTCCCACGGCGAGGTGCATGGAATTATGTGGAGGTTAGGTTCCCTGGTGGACGCCGCAGTTGCATCGCCTCACACAGGGTACACGAGTGGTCATCAGCGCTGGGATTTACGGCCTATTCTTAAACATTTCCTTCCCTTGTAGAGGCATGGGAAGGAAATCTTGAGCTGAATTGAAATCTTTAGCTGAATTGGTATTCTTTAAAAATTCCTTTCCATCCTGAGCCGCTCGGAGGGAAAGATTTTTCCTCTGGGCAGCAGAAATTATTGGAAGTTGAAAGACTTACTTGACCCGTCTCTTCAAAAATCCCTTGAAAAGTTTTGTGCGTTCTGTCAAAATATTTAAAATATTGACGGAAGTTACTGTATAGCTTTATTGATGCAGTTTACAACGCTATATTAACGTTTAAGCGCTTTTTGTGTCTCTTTAAAAGGGTTACCCATGTCGGCTGAGACAATTAGCCAGACATAAACAGAGCAGATGACGCACTACCTCCGATGTTCATCCAGTCTTTTATGATCTGACGCTGACAAATCTTATACATTATGGCCAGAGTCACACGAGGATTCTGTTCAAGAAACATTTTGCTTGTTATTTTGCCCGAAAAAGGAAAATCCGCCATCAACGTCACACGAGTGGTTCGGCTCATGTCTTCCAGCTGGAAAAACACAAGTGAGTGCCGCCATGCGAGTACACGAGACGGAAACAAGTGATTCTTACGCTTACTAATAACAACATAAAGCTTAATGATATTCCCCGAATATAATTTATTATCAAAATATTGCCTTGAGGAGTGAACAGCGCTGCGGTGTTGGCCAGAATGGATGTGGCGGCCACCTCCCATATCTCAAACTTGTTGCGCTTCCATTATCCAGTACGAGATATGCGTATTTTGTTGTATTGGTTTATAAATCTGACGTTCCACCATACCAAATATCAGCAGGATGGGTCATTCTAGTTTAACAGGGCTGCCAGCCTGAACATTTCCCCTTTCCTGCCAAGAAAATCTTTAAGCATAGCGAAGAGAGAGAAAAGTCATTCAAAGGGATGGAAAAGTTTAGGGAAGGAATTAGTTTTAAGAATACGGCCGTTAATGGGTTTCAATAAATTCCTTCGCCACGGCAAGAAATAAACGAAATGGTTGGTGAAGCAGTAGGGATGGCTGGGGAAATTTGTGTGTGTGTGTGTGTGTGTGTGTGTGTGTGTGTGTGTGTGTGTGTGTGTGTGTGTGTGTGTGTGTGTGTGTGTGTGTGTGTAAAAGTTTAGTCAGATTACCGCCTTGAGATATAGCTGAAGTTGTCCCTGTGTGTGTGTGTGTGTGTGTGTGTGTGTGTGTGTGTGTGTGTGTGTGTGTGTGTGTGTGTGTGTAATGAGGACAGTGTGGCACTAATTATATATGGGTGTGTGCGTGTGTGTGTGTGTGTGTGTGTGTGTGTGTTACCGCC
>NC_137069.1:340000-382500 GCF_032717465.1 Coenobita brevimanus | reverse complement strand
TCTTCGTCTGTTTTTTTTCCTAGTGTTGGCTAATGAAGGAGCTTGGAGTATAGTTGTTTTAAAGGTAATATTTATCGATGATGATGATGATGATGGTGATGATGATGGAGTGTATATATGTTTCCTAGCTTTTTTACTGTGTGTGTGTGTGTGTGTGTGTGTCTGTGTAACCTGTGTCTGTTTTGTGTTTGCTAATGTATGTTTTTGTTTGTTTTTCTTTCAGACACATCAGAGTGACAAGAAGAAGAACAGAGTGAGGAGGTGGACGGGGATGATGATACCGCTTTAGCTTCCACGTACACACATACACACACACACACACGTACACACATACCCACCCTTCCTAACACACAAACACACACACATCTTTCTGCTTACACACACACATACACACACAGATTACACATTGGTTGCACATCCGTTTTGCATAGTTGCCCATGCATACATAATCTTCTGCCTACGCACACATCCACATAAACACATTCAGTTGCCCACACACATCCTTCTACACACACACCTACTGATCCATACACATCGCTATACAAACACTAATATACACACACTTATCTCCATACACATCTGACATCCACCTCGTCTCTACACACACACGCACTCATCCCCTCCTATACACACACACACACGCAGACACTCATCTCGCCCTGTACACACACACACGCACTCATCCCCTCCTGTACACACACACACACACGCAGACACTTATCTCTCCTTGTACACACACACACACTCTCACCCATCTCGCCCTATACACACACTCACTCATCTCGACCTATCCACACACACACTCACCTCGTCAACTTCTTCACCACACACTCTGTCCTCCCAGATTAAGTCCATTCACCCTTTCTCGACCCATTTCCCAATCCATCCCTCATGCATAGGAGATATCAGGCCAAATTTTTGCACCTCACTTTGCACACTATCTCACACTTCTCTCTACTTTGATTTACTTTGAACGGGTGTGTTTTAGATGTTTTGTGATTTAGTATTCACCGTGATTTCAAAGTTCTGATTTTTTCTAAGTCCCTCTTCTATGTCAAAATCTAGCATTATTTTTATCAATATCATTTGCCATAACGAAAGCTGGTACCATTTATGATTTTCTTCATGGTAACCTTCACTACCAGATCTACCATCATTCTTAGCTCACTACCACTCCTTTCTGACCACTACCATCATTGCTACCACACGCCTACCACGTTTCCTACCACACCACCGGCACCACACTAGCTGACGTTCCTACCACACTCTTCCACTAGATTTATATAATACTTCTCACACCATTACCATAACATACACACTACTACCTCCACTACTACCACATCGTCACCAGTCACCTACTACTCAGCGGTGTCCCACAACCAGGCAACCACACACCACCATCACCACACTACCACAGTAACCATTAAAAACCCACACCGCTGTCACCATCACCACACTCACCACCTCCACCACAGAAGTACCTCGCACCATTACCACCATCATAACCACACCACAACCACCACCATAACTACCACACATACCACAATATCCACTCCACAACCACCTCAGTAAGTTCCAACATTAACAAGCTCCCTCAGCACAACCACACCACAGTAAAAACCACAGCCATTCCACATCAACTCCCACCATAACCACTCCACCTCTGCCACAACCACCACCACCATCACCACATCCACCACCACAACCCCCACCACCACCACCACCAAAATGTTCCGTTCATCTCGCCTACGGGTCCACACTTGCAAAATCGTACTTGTCACCTCTTTAGTGTGGTTTGTCTTGGATGTGGCCGTTATCATGTATTACAGCGACTGCTCCACGGGGTCAGGGTGGGGTTGTGGGAGGGGGGGAGGTGGGGGCGGTGGGGGCAAGGAGGGGAAGGCCGACCACCACAAGGGACGCGCCATAAGGAACCACCACACCGAGCATGATGAGGCAGACTTGGCGGTGAGTTACGATTTTTTGTAGTAGTAGTAGTAATAGTAGTAGTTGTAGTAGTAGTTGTAGTTGTAGTAGTAGAGTGCCATTATTATTATTATTATTATTATTATTATTACTGTGGTGGTTATGATGATGATGATGATGATGATGAGAGAGAGAGAGAGAGAGAGAGAGAGAGAGAGAGACTTATTTGGGTACACAGACCTCAGAGATTTTCATACACATTAAATGAGCCCGTCTTAATTATAACAAAGATTTACGCTTTAATTACAGGAGAGAGAGAGAGAGAGAGAGAGAGAGAGAGAGAGAGAGAGTCATGATGATGATGATCAAGATCATGATCATGATGAATAAGGTGTCAATGTTTATAATGTTGTGGATCAAACAGAGATTTATATTTATTTAATAATGAAAACTGCCTGTAATTATGAAAATGGTGATTAAATAAGTGAAAGGACTTTAGGTATAGTAATTAATCAGTAAATAATATTATCACAGCAGCCACCTTTTATCTCCACAATGCGGTATAGGGTTTAAGACTATCCCTTTCATATTATGTTGGTGATTCAGACAGCAGCCACCTTTTTCTCCACAATGCGGTATAGGGTTTAAGACTGTCCCTTACATATTATGATGGTGATTCAGACAGCAGCCACCTTTTTCTCCACAATGCGGTATAGGGCTGGCACCTGGACTACCCACCGGGGGAGCTGAAGCGGTGGGAGCCTCAGCCGACGGTGCCTGAGAAACCTGGCCTTCCTGGAGAGATGGGCAAGCCTGTGAGGACGCCGCCGGGGCAGGAGGCCATCATGAAGGAGAAGTTTAAGCTCAACCAGTTCAACCTCCTTGCGTCAGATTCCATAAGTCTTAATAGGTCACTACCGGACGTCAGACTGGAAGGGTAGGTAGTGATCATTTTGCTTATTTCAATTTAGTTTAATAGAGTTTAGTTTGTAAAGGCTTCAACTTGCATGCGTCAGCTTTGGTCACCTGTTGGCGGCTCTCTACGTTGCTCGATCTCTAGCAGCCTCCCTATTCAGTCCCTAATCCTTGAGGTCACACTCTATGACTTCATCCCAGGTCTTTCACAGTCCGTCACTCGCTACCCAGCCTCAAGTGTCCACACCTCTCACCCTCCACACTCAGTTGTCATCCTCCATCCTCTCCACATACCAGACCATCTCAATCTGTCCCATCTTATCACAACACTAATACCTATTGTTATGGTTTTAATTATTTGTATGCTTTGATAACGTACTAAAGGATCGTGTAATAAGTTTTAATATTACGAAGTTTATTATTATTTTTGCCCTATATTGGACCCTTACGTTTTCTATAATATTTTATGTATTATTGGAGTGGTTGTTATATTATCTATGTGTGTATGTATCTAGGTGTTTATTTATATGCATCTGTGTGTGTGTGTGTGTGTGTGTTAGTATTTGTGTGTGCATGTGTGTGTTTGTGTGTGTGTGTGTGTGTTTGTTAATAGTTGCGTGTGTGTTTGAGTATTAATATTTCTTCCTTGTATCTTCACACCCATCCTCTCTGCTTCCACACAGATGCAAAACCAAGTCCTATCCACCGCTCATGCCCACCACCTCAATCGTCATAGTTTTTCACAACGAAGCCTGGTCTACCCTCCTACGTACAGTTTGGTCCATAATTCAGCGATCACCGAGGGCACTACTGCAGGAGATATTGCTTGTGGATGACGCTTCGGAGAGAGGTGTGTGCTTACGTATGTTCAATATTGGGATTTGTGTGTTTATTTTCGTTCAGAGAGAGAGAAATGTTGTTTCTGGTATGTTCCTTAGCTTTTTGTGTTTATTTCCTTCATTCATTCATTCATGCTGCGTTTTCATTCATTCAGATCTCTCTCTCTAACAAATTCCACTTTCCCTACCTTTCAGATTACCTGGGCGAGGAGCTAGAGAAGCACGTTAAGACCCTTCCAGTGCCAGTACGGGTGTTGCGGACAGGTGAGAGGTCTGGGTTGATCCGTGCCAGGCTGCTAGGTGCCAAGGAAGTCACGGGGCAGGTTATCACGTTCCTAGATGCCCACGTGGAGTGTACGGAAGGCTGGCTGGAACCCCTACTGGCCAGGATTGCGGAGGACAGGTGGGTGGAAGTGATAGGGGTTTGGACGAAGGAGCGATGAACTTTTGAGGTGAAGGGAGGTAGAGAAGGGTATGGTGAGAGAAAGGAGCTTGTGAGAAAAGGTGAAGAGTGGAGAAGTGAGGGAAGAGGGGGAGATACGGTTTTGGTGAAGGGAAAATGAGTAACTTCTGAGGTGGAGGGGAGGCAAGAAGGTTATGCAGGGAGAGAGAAAGGAGCATGTAAGAAAATGAGGAGAATGGAGGGAAAAAGAGTAGAGGAGAGAGAAGAGAGGAGGATATAAGAGTGAAAAGAGCGGAATGTGAAGATGAAGGAAGGCAGAGAGAGGTATGCAGGGAGAGAGGAGCATGTTAGAAGAGGAGGAGAGAGTAGAGGTGAGGGAAGAGAGGAAGACGTAGGAGAAGGGAAGAGAGATGGTGAAACAGTTGAATTTTTGGAGAGAGAGGGAGAGAGAGAGAGAGAGAGAGAGAGAGAGAGAGAGAGAGAGGGAGAGAGAGACGATAGGGTGGCAAAGGAAAGGGATGGGGAGGGATGTGAGGGGCGAAGGGGACATGTAAGGGAAGAAGAGGATGGTAGAGAGGAAGGAAGAGAGGTGGATGTCAGAGGAGGGAAAATTGAGAAATATGAGGGACGGGTAGGGGAGGGAGGGAAGGCAGGGTGATACGATGGGAGGGGAAGAAGTGGGAAAGGGAGAGAAAGGAGGGAAGAGGAGGGAACGCAGGGTGATATGATGCGAGGGGAAGAAGGGAAGGAAAGGGAGGAAGAAGTGAGGGAAAGGGAGAGAGAGGAATGGAGGGGAGGGGAGGGAGATAAGGGAAGGAAAGGACTATGTAAGGAAGGGGAAAAATGTAGGTACAAGAGTGGAGGAAATAGAGAAATGATGGATGAGGAACAGGAGAGAAGGGGAGTGGAAAAAGTAGTGATGAATGGGAAGGGAGAGAAAGAGAGAGAGAGAGAGAGTGAGAGAGAGAGAGAGAGAGAGAGAGAGAGAGAGAGAGAGAGAGAGAGAGAGAGAGAGAGAGAGAGAGAGTAATTGACAGTTTTATTTTTCAGTGTTGGCAATAGATTCTGAAAGAGAGAGAGAGAGAGAGAGAGAGAGAGAGAGAGAGAGAGAGAGAGAGAGAGAGAGAGAGAGAATAATTGACAGTTTTATTCGTCGGTGTTGGCAATAGATTCTGAGAGAGAGAGAGAGAGAGAGAGAGAGAGGGAGAGAGAGAGAGAGAGAGACTAATGTTGACTAGGGAGGGATAACACTGGCCGCTCTAATGAAGGAATTAATTAGGGAAGTGGTTTAGTGGACTCTCTCTCTCTCTCTCTCTCTCTCTCTTTTAGAAAGGCTATGTAATCCAGCTTTCTTATAATTAACTCGACTGAAGACTAATGGAGAGAGAGAGAGAGAGAGAGAGAGTATGAAGGGAAGATTTGTGGATGGGCGTTAATAAGACGTTTTGTGTGTGTGTGTGTGTGTGTGTGTGTGTGTGTGTGGGAGGGAGGGGGCTCTGAAGGGAGAGGGGGAGTGGAGAGAGGGTGGGGAAGGTGTACAGATGGGGGAAATTGAGTGAATGAAGGGATGAGGGATAGGGAAGAATGAAAGAATGAATGGTGAAGGGTAAGGGTGGATTATGGATGGGTGTGTAGGTGGAGGGGGATTGAGAGAAGCAGAGTTGGGGTGGAGGAGGGTGGGTGGGTTAAGGGGAAGAGGTGAGGGTGAGTAATGAGTAAATATGAGAGTGGTGGGTTGAGGGAGAGAGATGAGAAGGCGGTGAGGGACTGAGTAGTGTGGATGAGGGGTAGGGGTTGGTGGTGAGGGGATGGATAAATGGAGGGTGAGGGCTGTGAGTAAGGGGGTGGATGGAGGTGAAGAAGTGAGTGAATGGGAGGAGGGGGAGAGAGGAGATGAGTAAAGGGAAGGTGAGAGATAAGTAAGGGAGTGAGAGGAGAGTGAAATGAAGAATGAAAGTGAATAAGAATATGGATGAGGAGCGAGAGAGATGAGAGTGAAGAGGAGAGAGGGAGGAATGAGGAAATAATAAGGGAATGAATGATTATCATGACATCAATTCCCCTCATCAAACTGGTAATCTTGCTCCCCCACAGAACTCGTGTAGTGTGTCCGATCATTGACGTCATATCAGATGAAACCTTCGAGTACGTCACCGCTTCGGACATGACCTGGGGCGGGTTCAACTGGAAACTCAACTTCAGATGGTACGTGTCACCACCATCCACTCACTTGATGTGGTTCTTCTTTCTAGTGACACATACACTGAATAACAAGCTCTGTTTTTTTTTTTTTTTTTTTTTTTTTTTAAGCCCAGGAAACAATTTTCTCCGCTAGGTAGGGATCATATAATTAAATACAAGGAAGGTGCTGGTGGTCTAGTGGGTTAAGTTGCCTCATTCCGTTTTATTTTATTTTATTTTTAGGTACCGAGTTCCCCAGCGCGAGATGGAGCGTCGAGGAGGGGACAGAACCCAGCCTCTCCGAACCCCAACCATGGCGGGCGGCCTCTTTGCCATCGATAAAGAATATTTTGAGAAGATCGGCCGCTATGATGAAGGCATGGATATCTGGGGAGGGGAGAACCTGGAGATGTCCTTTAGGGTAAGCTGAGAGAGAGAGAGAGAGAGAATAACACTATCTCCGTATAAGCAGGTTTTGTAAGAATTGTTGAGAGAGAGAGAGAGAGAGAGTGAGAGTTAGTGACCATCCTTAGTTTCATTTTCTGTTATTTATTTATGTTTTCAGTTTTGTATAGAGTGTTATGCAACAGATTTTTATTTTTTATTTATTTATTTATTTTTTTGAGGAGACAATTTTATCACTGCATATCTTTGTGTCATATATATTTTTTCTCTCAGTGTCTTACCCAATACATTACTATTTACAGGACACTACTGCAAGAAAACTGATTGCCCTGATATTGCTAGACAGTGGTTGTAAAGTAATACGTATGCCATCAAGAGGGCTTTCCCTCCATGCTTAAGAGGTCTTTCTAAGCAGCATGTGTTAGGAGTGTAATGCTGTATGGTGGTGAGACTTGGGCAGTAAAGGAAAAGGATATTCCTAGGCCTGTATGTATTCATAGGCTCAAATGCACAGGGATGAGAATGATCAGGTGGATGGGAAGTGCATCGTTAAATGACAGGCATGGAGGGTTATGATTGTGAATGAAGTGTTGAGAGGATGCATGGGACTTAAATGTATTTGTGATGTAATGGGCAGGGGTAGAGTGAGGTGGGATGGGCATGTGGATAGACTGGAGGATGACAGCTGGGTCTGGAGGGTGAGTGGTGCAAACATTGAATGTGGAGTTGTGAGAGGCAGAACAAATTGGGACAAGGTCATATGATGTGACCTCAGGGCTAAGGGGATGAATAGAGAGGCTGCTAGAGATCATGCAGCATAGAGAGTCATTAAGGATGATGCATGCAGGCATGTTAGAGTCTCTCTGACCAAAAGGAATGCATAGTATATACAGGTGTGAAGTCATACAGACATATTGGTATGAAGTTACAGTTTTTTTTTATGTCTTGCTAAATTTGGCAAGATTTTTAAGATTCAGATGAGTATTAGGATATGTCCAGTTAACCAACCACTGCAATACATATGCATAGTGTGTCACAGGTAGCAGCAACGGCAACACTGAGCAGATTGGGTAAGTAGTCAGTCAGGTGCTGTAGTTGGTTTGTTTTTACATGGCAGAACAGGGTCACTATCAGAGCTAGTATACTAAGGCACAGCTACTTGAAGTCAGATGAGCCTTAGTTATGGTGCAGGAATGAGTCTTCTTCATTACAAGTCCATTTGACCTTTCGTTCTTATTACACTTGGCGCTCTTCTGAGGTGAAATATATTAGGAAGTTTGTGCACTGCATATTGGCAGTGAGTTTCAGAATTTTGCAGCATAGTTCCTGTATCTCAGTGACAGAAGAAGACAGTATTACAGCTTTCCAACCTTTCCATAACAGTATTTCAAGACAAGCAACATGTTATAGTGTTTAAGTTCTTGTTACAGCACAGCGTTCTTTCAGGGTGAAATTGTGATAGTTTTAAGCCAAGTTAAGTGAGCAGAGTATAGCTAGGATCTCTGTTAGATTAGAACAAATACACTATAGGTACACACTGCTGTCTCTCGAGGCCCACTTGTTCAGATCTGGCATTGCTGTGGGAACTTATAGAAAAACAGAATTCTTTTTTCTTTACAACCTTCCTGTGTGTGTGTGTGTGTGTGTGTGTGTGTGTGTGTGTGTGTATGTGAGAGAGAGAAAGAGAAAGAGAGAGAGACAGAGATAGAGAGAACTAAAGTGAGAACAAGAGTGAGTGAGTGCGAGTGAGCCAAGTACAGTATAGTTACACCCGGCTGACCATGGGGGCCCACACGTTCAGATCTGGCAGTGCGGGGGAAGCCTAGAGATCATCCCCTGCTCCCATGTGGGCCACGTGTTCCGCGACAAGTCCCCCTATTCCTTCCCGGGCGGAGTCGTCAACGTGGTAATGAAGAACTCGGCCCGCGTGGCTGAAGTCTGGATGGACGAGTGGCGAGACTTTTTCTTTGAGATGAATCCAGGTACCCCCAGATCTCAACCCCGAGCCTGGATGCAGTCAGTAGGGCCCTCAGAGGCTTCATTGTGCTGCTACAGTCACCTCCATTCCATCCCTAATGTATCCCTTCTTGACTTTGCCGAGTATTTTGCTATTATCTTCACCCTTTTTCCATCCCTAATATTCTTTTTCTCATCTTTTGCTGTCTGAGTATTCTGCTGCTATCTTCATCTCCATCCATTCGCCTCCTTTAGTCTGATGATGTCTTGCTAATTATGTTTTTGCTGCTGGTAGACTGTTTTATTCAGTTTAGGAGAGCACCCTAGTACTTGAACCAAATAGGTTATGGATCTTGACTTTGGCTGTCTTTTGTTCCTTTATTTTTAAGCAGATTTGAAGGCCTCAAGCCTTTGGGTCTGTCTTTGAAAAAAAAAAAAAAAAAAAAAAACATTCCCCCAGTTCTAAAAATCTCCCCTAAACTTAATATTACCAGAGATAACAAGAATAAAATTAAAGTACATCATCTGATTGAAGGTTTAGATACCCCCTCTTATTCTCTACCACCACTCCTTAATTCATCTGATGAGTCCCTCTATAACTACATCATATTTATTCCTCATTCTTTTAACTCCTCATCTGCAAACAGGATGATGACCACTTCCGAGTAAACCATTTAGACGTGATGACTTTGCCCGAACCACTAACACTCTTTTGCAGGACTGCCTTCCGAGACTCACTGCCACAAGGACTTAGTGAAGTAGCATCCCCTGTCTGCCTCACCGTAGATGCTGCCTGGGTGTAGTTACTGGGAGGCCATTACGCTACATTAATTTATTATTAAACTTTTGTGACTCTTGTCTGCATGATATTGGAAAAGTTGATTGACACTATTGCATTTGAAATATTTCTCAGACAAAATTATCCAGCAACCTCATGATTGGAGATGTTGATTAATGAAAATATTTTGCTGCGCTTCTTCTAAATTTGATAATATGATGGAGTGAAAAATCTGGAGTGCATAGTTTAGCACAAAATTAGCAAAAATGAAACCATTACAGACTTTATAAAATTATGAATCCAGCATCCATTTTTACAAAGTGTCAAAAACTACTTTGGAAATTACTGCTCATAAAACTTTGGTCAAGGCATACCCTCAGAACGTCAGTGCCTTGAGCCCTTTTGACTCTAATATGGATGATAGGGAGTGGCTGTTACAGTTACAGTTTCAGTCTTTGGCAAGTCAAAAACCATCTACATTAATTATTAGGAACTTTACTGTATATTAGAAGAACTATTCTCAAGTTTATTGTAGTTATAAGCATAAATTTCATGCAGCTGACAGTTGGTCTGGTGAGCATTTTTTAATGAAAGCAGAAAGAGTAACAAAAGTTTCAGGTAACAGAATGGTATCCTGTATTATAGAAAAGTTACTAATAAACATTTGCAATATTTTGGACTGCAGTGTAGCAACAGATGCGTATACTGCATCAATAACTAGTATTTTGTAGTGTAGTTGGTGTGGAGTAAACACTGAGCAGACAGCCAGAATATTGTACTTACTAACAACTTTACTAACATGATAAACACTGCCTGGTGTATAAAAGCCTGAATTACTAATATAAATATCTTCAGCCCTTTCAGATGTGGTGTGGTGGGTTAACACAGGCATTTATATGATGGACTATTGCTTTGAGAGAGCATGAAAATGACCTTGATCTTGTATATATTTAGTAATCACAAGCAATATTGGAAGTAAAGGAAAGAATATTTGGGCTATAACCCAGCACTCCATTAATGCCTTCAGTTGGAGAATATTTTCTAGGTAGTTTTATTGATTTTGTTGAACTTGAGAAGAACCTTTATCGGTGAAAGGCATAGTGAAGGCTGTATCTAAACCCTGCAGTTCCTCAGTTTCCCTTCAAGACAAAAAAAAGTTTGCTGCAGGTAGTGAGAATAAAGTTGAAAATATGTCACTGGATTTAAGAGCTTAATTTCTTGGGTCATTTTGTGCTGTAAAGAAGTAGTCTCATATAAAATTATCTGGCACTGTTAATACTTGAAGAAAAGGGAGGACAGGTGTAGATGGTGATGGGTTTGTAGTGAGGTGCGGCTTGTGTCAGTTTGTAGTGAGGTGGGGCTTGGGTCAGACTGGCCATATTTTTATTAGGAAAAGAAGCCCTTGAGCACCTTTTCCTTCCTTGTGTATTTCTGATGAGAGTATGCAACATTTATAGCATCTTGTGTGTGTTATATATTCAAACCAAAAAGGTATAAGTAACATACAAGAGACTATTTATGCATCATATGAAAAGTAATATACTAAGGAAAAGGTGCTACAAACCTCTCACTGGATGGTCCTGGGTTGTAATGGGTCCTTGTGGTGCATGGGTGGTCTGCCCTTACAGTGATGGCGGGAGAAATAAGGGGTGTCCCAGCAAATCGACAAATATATGATCGACTTTAGGAGGTTTTTCTTGAGCCAATTTGGACTAATTAATGTCAGTGTGGATCTAGTTCCCAACAGTTATGGAACTATAATTACTGATGGGTGAAAATGATCTCCCTCAACGGTCACCATTTTTGCCCATGTCGTCAGTACTTATAGCTGTGGTTGGGAATTGGACCCATGTTGATTTAGCATTTTTCACTCAAAAATTAGCTCAAAATTAACCTCTTGAAGACTCCCTCACAGTTTCCTGGGACTCTCTACTGTCTACTGTAGCTGCAGGAGTAAGGAACTGAGCTAACAAGAAACGCAGGTCCCAGTAATGGTAAACTTTGGCCACAGACGCCATTTTGGTTCACGTGCGCGCGGTCCTCCGGCAGGTGTGGATGTGCGGGGGAACGCTGGAGATCTCTACGTGCTCACATGTGGGCCATGTGTTTCGCAAATCGACCCCCTACACCTTCCCTGGGGGCACGTCTAAAATTGTAAATAAAAACAACGCCCGGCTGGCTGAGGTGTGGCTGGACGACTGGAAAGAGTTCTATTACAGCATTAACCCAGGTCAGGTTGCACGCGGCCTCACCACCCCCTGGCCCCACTCACCTAGGCCTTATTCTAGGACATAATATTCACCGAGCCTTAGTAGTTTATATTCCTCATGTTGCTGCACCTACACCAATATCTTCCTCTGCTCTCACCCTCACCTTCACCCTTACCCCTTCCTTGTGTTACACATCACATCCCCTCACCCACACCCTTGCCTTTCTTACCCACATCCTGACCATCACCTTTACCCTGTTAATGCACATCCTTACTCTCACCCTTCGTTTCATTACCCACATCCTCACCCTCACCGTTACTCTTCTTACCCACGCCCTTATACTTTCCTTACCCACATTCTCACCCTTCAGACTCCCACCTTGTTAAGTCCACAGTATAGTCTTGCCCACATCCCCTCACCATGCTTTATACACACCTTTGCAAATCTACGCCCTTACGCCCTCAAATTGCCACACCCACACCCTCGCCCGCTTCATCTACACCCACACCTACACATGCCTTCACCCAGCCACACCACACCCTCACCAGTCACACTTGCGCCACCACCCTGCTTCACACCCTCACTCTCACTCTCCCACACTTACACCTTAGTCTAACCACACCCACACTTTGCCACACTATCATGTGTACCCTTCCACTCCCTCCTGTTGCACACACACACACCACTCTCCTCCTAATCACAGCCACACACTCACTCAGCCACACCTTCATCTTTTTTTCTTTTTTTAACAGAACAGAAGAAGGAGAAACAAGTGAATTAAAAAAAAAAAAAAATCCATACACCATATTACTGGTGTCCTTTGTTCATGTAAAATCTGTAGGTTGAAGTTTGGGGGGAAACAACTCCAGGGAAGCAAGTTTCAGAGAGATGCAGTTTAGGAAATACAGTAAAAGAATTCTGATAGGCAGAAGTTCTGCAATATGACTGGGTGACATGCCAGTCATGAGTGCAACCAGATGCCCATGTAGCATGAGGGAAGGCATGGAGAGGTCACATCCACACCCTTACTCCACTACACCCACACCAATACACCACTACACCTTCACCTTCTTCCTCCCACACTCTCATCCTGCCACACCCAACACAGTTTCAGTATGTAGGAATATTCCTTCTGATTTATAATCACATTTGTATTCCCAAACATTGTCCCTCTATCACATATTTCTGTTACCCTCACAGCAACTCAGATATGCACTGTTAATTTTGAAGCTGATGAGTTGGTATTTTCGCATTTAATATTGTTGGCTACCTGTCTACCTCCATCCACCATACCCAAAATTACATCAGAGTATCATGCACTGTTAATATGCTGATTTTCTTGAGTTGCAGTTTTGAAGTAGAGGTTCTGTAAATGAATAGTTAGTAATCATGGATGCAGCACGTGAATACTTGTCTTATGATCAGCGTGATGAATTTAGGACCAGAAGTTAATTGGGGACATTTTTTTTTTCTTTTTTTTAACTGTCATCATCACCATCATCATCATCATCATCATCATCATCATCATCATCATCATCATCATCATCATCATCATCCCCACTGCAGTTCCCCCCTATGAGATGGGGTGAGGTAAGGTCTAGAAAAATGATGATAATGCATGAAAATATCAAACAGCAGACCAAGCAAAGTGAGCCACACGATCAATACTGCATTCTGTAAATATCATAGAGTTTGTGCTGAATGCATCAGAATATCATTTGGACACAGATCTATACCATGAGACATTTTCATAGTACTTTGTTTATTTGAAAGACAAGTTTTGCAGCAGTTAATGAATCATTTTGAATTATCTCTTCTTATGTCTCGGTGAAAAACAGTTTTGCTTGACACCACATAAATATACAGACTGCTTTGACTGTTGTAAACAAGCATGATATACAGTAAATTTTGTACAGTCTCACAGTTTTGATTAACAAATAACTGGTACCATTTTAACATAAACTGAACTGTATAATGGTAAAATGCGTCTGTACAATTAATATGCTAAATCATGTTAATTTTTGCCGCAGTTGTAGTTTTACTAGAAATACAGAGAGAAGGTGGAGGAGACATGATAAAGAAAGCATCCTAGTCACTGCATATTGGTAGAATAGTCCTGTTATGCTAATGTGGCTAGTTAAATAGCATTTTAGTTGGTAGTAACTAAGATGGCACAATTGCACACACATTAGCATAGATGGTCATGCAGTGGATCATCTCACCGCTTTGTTTATACACACTGCCATGCTTCCTCGCTTCATCCTCCATAACCCCACAGCTTTTGTGTATGATTTAAGGAATGTAGGGTCACACTGTAAGTTGCTTTGGAGATTCTGAACATGTCTTCCACAGCAAATTTATTCTGTACATTATCTCTCACTATTTTCAGGTATGTTACTGATACAGTATATGGGAATAGTAACACAACATAAGAGAATGTTGAGGTGTAATATGCAAAATAAATCAGTAAGGAAGAGGTGTTATGGAGTCTCCTGTGCCACTTGAAGTATGACCTATGATGTGCTGAGTTAACATGACTTGTGATAACATGACTGACAGGATTTTGACACGACGTATATACAGCTAAAGATGGTGTCACATTATTATTATTATTTTTTTTTTCACCTTTACCCTGGCAACTCTATCTTGGTGATATTCTCTTGGTAACTTTAAAAGCAAATACTGTATTGTCACACAAGTCTTTCCAGGTACCAGTAACCCTGAAAAAATTGCCTCTAAGATGGATTTGCCTGGAACAGATGCCAAGAAAAACAAAAAGTGACACATTCTTAATCTTTTCAGTCTGATGATGTAGCTTTTTTTTTTTTTAAATCTTACTCTTGCCTTTTTCACATTGTTCAGCTTAAGAGAGCACCACAGTACTTAAGGAGTTTATGAAGTCAGTATCTAATCCCTTGAGTTTGAATGGTGTCTTCTTAGGCGAATATAGTTGTCTGGAGATGGCGAGAGAAAGATAGAGAATATGTCCTCAGACTGAAGGGGTGAATATTGTACTATTAGTAGTAAAAGTTATCTCTCCTGCATCTCTCTCCATGGACTCTGAAGCTCTGTCTGGTGAATCCAAAGCAGTTGACTATGATCTGTGGCCAAAAGAGTCATCAGTGCCAGTTGCCGAGGAGAGAGATGCCTTCATGTGGTGGCATCAATAATTTCAGGCATGGAGACATCCCTCAGCTCCCTCTCTATCTGCCTAATGGAGGATGGTGGACTAGGGAAAAGACTTCTTCAACCTGCAGTCCCCAGGTTTCACATCCAGATGAACTTGTGGTTAAAACAACAACAGCAGCAACTGTGGATTTACAGGACTGATTTTTAAAGACCATAGAGAGAGAGAGATGAATGAGAGGTGACAGGACTTCTGCTGCTGATAGTACTAAGAATGATGTGAATATGTTCTAAGAACCGAGAGAACTAACACATGAAAAGTCCTTTATTTTCTACCTATTATATGTTTCCTTATAATGTATACAGTCAAGTTATTTCTCTTTTTTTAGTAAGAGCGGCAGTTTATTTCAATGTAGTAACTAAGAAATTTCTCTATTATACCACTTTTACTTTAACTTGGCCCAAAGTTGACACCTCTCCTTGAGTACAGATTCGTAATAATAGATTAATACTAGAATATGATGGTAATCATGAAGAAGTGCTATGGAAAGAATATTGTGCCATAGCATTGTCTGTTTCAGCCAGAGAGCTATGTGAAATAAGCTACAAAAGGAAAAAAAAAAATCTGGGCCAAGCTAGTGTAAAAGACTTAAATATGTACACACACATCTGAAAGTCCTTGAGCTCAGGTGAACCAATGCCACAGCCACCATGAGCAGAGAATTTGAATGAGATGCACCCTCAGCTATGTTGATCAAGCATTTGGATCAACACTTGATGCCTAATGATTTTTTTTTTCCCCATCATTATCTCAAGAAACTACTGCAGCTTTAGTTCACCTCCTGCTCAGGGACTTTGAATGTACCTGCAGGTTAAGTCTAAAAAACTAAGGATTCATTGCAATATTTGAGGAACAGGTATTGAGAGGTAGCAAGTTATAAGAGCCCAAAAGATATGTGGGAAACACAGGGTGGCAATATATAATGCTCCTCCTCTACTCCTCTGGCAATTTCTCATGTGTTGTAGGGATGGCCCAGTCACTGCGAGCAGTATCTGCCCTGCATCATTTATTTATTTCCTGCTCCAAATGTTACAATCATGTCCATACTAGCCGACTGAGCCATCCCCATTACATCTAAGATACTGCCATAAGAGAGTCTGTTGGAGCACTATTAATTTTATGGGTCACCCTGTATATCAAAATAGCCTAAGCTCTCATCCCCCAAAAGCAGTGACTCACAATGCAGTAATACATTGGTGTCAGTGCATGAAGACATCCCTCTTTCCACCCATGGAGGAAAATATATATATCTCTAGTTTTTTTTTCATAATAGATTACTGGAACAGGCATATTACTGTACTTATTAGCATTCTGTAATATGAGTCTGTACCTTATTTAATGTGTAACTAGTATTTCCCTGATGCTGTACTTAAAGCTCTTAAAAGTTAACTTGCTACCTCATGGCTAGTTAGGGGACCTACTTACTTTAATTTTTAGTGTTCCTTTTTGCATTAATGGTGCTGATTTGTTCCTTTTCTTTTATTATATTAGTCCCTAAGAGTTATAATTCTGTTGACTGCTATCCCTAACCAGCTAGTCAGTGTTAGCTTGTTATGTTACTAATTACCCCAGACACTTTATGTTTTGTCCTGCATTACTTTCATTAATGCCATTTATTATTGGTTTTACAGGTTGATTACAAGTGATCTTCCCCATTTCAAATATACATTATGGTGCAACACATAATTAGAGCATAAATTAAAGAAAAAAAAAATCATTTATAATTTATAGTAGTTTCTCAGTATGTGCACCTATTGTGGATGCACAGTCACCCAGATGCTCATAGATTGTTTTGTATATTACTTAAACACACAGCAACCTCTATTTTGTGTTGACATCTTTATAAATTACTGAACACTTAGATCAGCCTGCCAGAATGAAGAATGAACCATCAGTAAAATTGCTGAATCTGTCTTGCTTGTGTATGACAACTTTAAATGAAGCTTTTTAAATTTCTCTGTAAGAGATACTTGAAATATGGAGACAGAAAGTAAATGCTTCTCGTCTGGAGGTAGTGCCATACGAGTGGTGTGGTGCCAAAACCCTAGAATCCTGATAGCTGGCCTTGACAACACTCCCAGGCAGGGGGCTCCACCACATTTGCACAATCAAAGTCTGAACCAAGACTCCTACACATATATATCGCATCTACACATCTATTATTAATTTACTGGGCAGGCTGAATGGCGGTTCTGACCGACAGGTGTCTTAGGAGATGGGGACTTTTGAATTGAAACCCAAAGTCCTTGATAACCATGCTGGCAGTAAATGCATACAGACAATAAAAGACTTGCCGGTGTTACATGTTGGTCTTATGCTGGCTGTACTGGAGCAACATGGCACCCAGTATTGCTGTCAGATGCCATAAACAGATTTTAAAAAATGCTTATACTGTACTTGCATTCATTGCAAAGGCTTTTAAAAATGCAAATGTGAACTTGAAGATCCATTGTAATCATCCTGTATTTCTCACCTACCTTGCTCCTTGCTTAGTGGTATTGGTCCTCAGTTCAGTCACTTATTACCCTCTTATCCTTTCAGTCCCAGTGTGTGTAACCCCATATTGACTCATCGTTTGCCCTGGTGTGTGTGTGTGTGTGTGTGTGTGTGTGTGTGTGTGTGTGTGTTTGTGTGTGTGTGTGTGTGTGTACAGGTGCTCGCAGTGTCGATTACGGTGATGTCAGTGCCCGCCGTAAACTGCGAAAGGATCTCAACTGCAAGAGCTTCCGGTGGTTCCTGGAAAATATCTACCCTGAATCACAGATGCCCCTTGACTACTATTACTTAGGAGAGGTAAGAGTCAGGTTTTATTGTGTCTCTGTGTTGTATTTTAAGGCTCAGTGGTAGGTGGTGGTGACCATCATCCACTCACTTGATGTAGTGCTGCCTACTTCTTCCTTAGCCTTTATCTTTCTTTTTCTGTGCCTGCCCTCCTCTCTTCCTATTTCTTCCATCTTTCCTGTCACTACTTATTGCTTTTCTTTCCGTTACAGGTGGCTTTACATTGAGTGACAAGCCAAATGGTTTCCTGTAAGCCAAGAAACCATTTACAACGCTGGGTGGTAACCATATAACCAAACCATACGTGCTCCCTACGTGTCAAGTGGGTTGGTGGAGGGCTAATGCCCCTCCCTCTAAAACAAATAACTCAGAGTCAAATGGCCATCCCGTATGGGATTATGGCGTCTGGCAATAGATAGATAGTGTTTTGGGCGTGAGGAAGCTCCCTAACACCTCTCCCTTACCCCTTTTTTTTTTTTTTTTTTTTTTTTTTTTTTAAATACAGCTTGCTAGTATTATTTTCTATGTAATTTTTGCAGGGTATGGTGATATTGAAAGGATTTGTGTTACACAGAGGACTATAAGATGTAATAAGCAAAATAGGTCACTTAGGAAAAGGTGTTTGGGAGCTTCCTTAACTGATGAGAATATGGGACTACATGGCCTTAGAGAATTTGTTATGTCTCTTCCTTAGTGGTTTGTTTTACACATTAACTAGGAGAGTGTATGTGAGGGAGGAGGAGGGGAAGAGAGGGAGGGGGGAAACCAGGGATGAGATAGATGGATGAGTTGGAGAAATATGTGAGTGACGAAGAGTGTATGTGAGTGAGAGGAAGGAGAGGGACAGGGGGAAATCAAGGATGAGGTGGAGAGGTATATGAGTGAAGCAGGTGTGAGTTGGATGAAGGGTGGCCTGGTGATGGAGGACAGGGTGACATGGAGGTGATTTCTGTATTGTTGTGACCACCCTTTCCAGGATTAAGGCATCTGACTATAGAGAGGTAGATACGTAAATAGATACAAAGACAGATAGGTTGTTAGATAGATCCTCTTGTTTGCTACTTCTGGGAACTATGTCAGAATTGAAAAATATAAGTGAGATACAACATAATTTTGAGGTGTAATATGTAAAATAAATCTATGTACTATCACTCAGAAGACAGATCACCAAGCAACTGTACTTGTGGCTAAATGTTTCCTACCTGAGAGTGATGGTAATGTGGTGGGTTGCCAAACTTATTGCCACACTTCATTACTGATGATAGTACCTCCCAGAGTCAGTGGTAGCCATCCATCTCCTACCTGAGTAAGTTTAAGACATTGCAAAATACAGTACTTGATAATCATGAAATGTCTCCTCTTACTTCCAGCACTTATCATTTACCTCCATTCCCCCCCCCCCCTTTAGATTCGTAATGTAGAGACGCAGAGCTGCCTGGACACTTTAGGTCGCAAGAGTGGGGAGAACCTCGGCACCAGCTACTGTCATGGCCTGGGTGGCAATCAGGTCTGACCCGGCCACTCCCATTGTCATGTTGTTGGGTAGCCTGTACAGTAATTGGTTTGTTTTCAGCTGACAGAACTGAGCCTCTCCCATAACTAAAATGCTATGTCAATGTAGCATGAAAGTTGATGAGTTGAAGTTATAGAGTAAAAATGACTCTCCTTGGTCACTAGTCAAATTATGCTCTAATCTGTCTGAAATCGGCCATCAGCTAGGCTGAAAAAAGGTTACAGATCTTTGTCACGTGAAAACAAGCATGCTCTAAATATTGCATACATGTTGTAGCCAGACACTAGCAGCAGGAGCAGCAGCAGCAGCAGTAGTGGTGGCTGGGATGACACTGCATGTCTTGTGCTTGCTCTGCTCCGTCAGACCTAAACATTTTTGTGGGTTATTCCTGTACAGTTGGAGACTAAAGTTCACTTAATATTTCACCTCTTCAGCTTCTCACTTTCCTTCCCTGTTCCCTGATTACCGTGATAGTCTTAGGAGGAGAGAGAGAGAGAGAGAGGCGTTGTATGTATCTGTGCGCATAGATGATTTAGCTCAGCCTGTACATATGTATATAGCACAGCTTATGTGTATGATAGTAAGCCCTTCTCTTAGCCTTCGTACCACATAGAAGAAAATTTTTTGTACATTTAATATAACATAGGTATACTGCTTGCTGTGGAAGGTTGTATAAGTACTGTATGACCATAATTTCAAAGGTTGGAGAGAAAGAACAGCTTTGTAGACATGAGGTGCAGAATGTATGTTTCCTCTTGTGCGTCTTGGTAGTTCGTCCCTCTGTTAACTCCTTCTCACTTTACCTCAGTTGTATATGGGAAATTCTGTGTGGTTTAACAGCTCATGCACATGCCACCTGCAGCTCATTAAATATCACCTGAACTAGGTGTTGGTTCAGGTCACCCACGTTTATGGCATTTTGGCAGTTGTGTGTCTCTATGATATAATGATATAAGAATGAATTATGCTCATACCAACAGATAGTGAGCTCAGAAGGATTGTGCTTGACACACACAACTGCCTCACTGACATTATCCAAATGTACGAGGCACTCACCTGAGCAGGTCTGTATCAGTTTTAGTGTGGAGTTTTGTGACTGATTGAAGCTGATTGATTTGAAGCTTTGCTCAGTACTTGAGGTGCACAGAACTGGCCCTCAGGTTGTGTGGATCATTTCTTTTTTCAATTAACAACTGAGCTAGTGTGTGAAAATACTGGAGTTTGCTGACCTACATCCTCATCACACTGATTTGAGAATCAATCATAGGCTTGGATTCCAGGTAGCATAAGAGACTTTGTAGTAATTATTCCTTTGAGATTTAATTTACACTGTACTTTTAACCCTATAAATTTTCTTGCCTGCTTGCTATGTCTTCTTATAAATTTTTTTGTCTGCTTGTTATATCTTCTTAACAGTGAGATTGTGCATCAGTAGCTTTATAGAAGGATAATAAGGAGTACTTGGCAGAATAAGCTGCTGAGAATAATGTGTCATGAAGTCTCATATGATGTTGTTGTTGTGACCCCCCTTGCTCATCTGAATTTGAACCTAGACTGTAGGCAGATGTAGCCTTTCTGCAGTCGACCAGCTTTCTTTTGAGGGATGGGGAGGGAGTCTTACGGATATTCGTAGAACAGATGCTCAGTTACATTTGGTGCCACTGCATGAAGGTGTCCCATTCCATCACACCTCATATGCCACCTAGAATACAGTCAATAATTTGATGTGGAATGTCTTAGTTTGTAGACTGGGTTAAAAGAGAAGAATGTCCCATTCCATAAGGCCATGTCCTAGACATTGTTTTTCAGTGCCGCTTACATTATGTTTGGCACTGATGAATGTAGTGTCCAGTGAAGTGGGATCTTTTTCTTTCAGCTTATACTCTGACCTGTGGTACTGGAAGGGGATGCCTTCATGTGGTGTCACTGATATAACTGTGCATGATTGCACAGACAGTCCACAACTCCCTCTCTGTACCCTAAGAGGAGGATGGTGATTGGCAGAAGGCAGCATCAGCCTGCAATCCATAGGGTTCACATCCAAATGAACCTCAGACCACAACAACAAACACCCCAACATACATGATGGGACAGTTTGTGACAGAATGCAGTATGCATGATTGCAGTCTCATTGTGATGCAGCCCTTTGTCCTGAAATATCTATACAAATACCAAGGACACTGAAATTTGTAGTTTTGGAGTTGTTTGTTGCATTCTTGAATTGTTATACTTAATCTCTTTTTATGCTATCGTGCATTACAGGTATAGGGAAGTACCTGTGTACTTACCACACTACAATGCATGTTGTAGTATTTAACCTCTGAGTCCAAATTTGACATGCAAGTGAGATTAATTGCATCTTGATACGATTAATGCTGTTTGACATATTGCAACTGGATATATGATTTTGAAACAAGTGATGCAAAAAAGGTAAGTCTTTAACCCAAACACAGTGCTATCAACCTTTTATTATTTATTCTTGCTGTCTTCTTACAGTTTTATTTGGGGTTAGATGCTGTATAGACATTAATAATCCCCTCATTACTCATATAATTTTTTAGGTCAAATGAAATTGTCTAGTAGTAGCAAGACTGAAATAAGGAGTTGTCATAGCGAAGTGATATAAAGGTTTCTGACTACTTCTCACTCGACCTGTTACTCATGGGTTGTGGAAATGGCTTAGTTGGCCTTAGTATTGCCTATGTGTTTCATGTTCCACATGACCCTTTTTCATGTCTTTTTCTTTTTTCTTTTCATTGCTTGCATGGTTGTTTACTAGTTTTGCTAAGAAGCCAAAATGCCTGCATTCCTCACACCAACTGACAGAGCCGTCTCCCCGTCACATGAGGAAGTACATTATATACATGTTAACCCCTTCTTGCCAATGATGTAGGACTCCATTTATTTGTACTGTGTAATGTATCACTCCTTTTATTTTTGTTTTTTTCCGACAATCTTACAGTATTCAGTGTAGGATTTTTTTTTCATAACTACTGGAGGGTTAGGCTTCTGGCAGGACCATGAGGTGCTCAGACTTGTTCCATGTGCCACAAATACTGTATAAAAATGTGTGGTTATTCAGTAGCCTTCATTAACCCATTGAGAATAAGAGATCTTCCTTACACTTCCTCATGTAAAAAGAACAAACTCAGAATTTCAATAGATTTCATGAGTTAAACACAGCCCTTAACATACAGTATATAAACACCAGCACCGTATGTCTGTGGGTTAGCATGATGCAGTTTTCCTTGCTGATGTGAGTTTTCCATTTTCTTTTTTTCCTTCTTGCATGTGGTCAAATATATAAAGCTTAAGCCTGCCTATTGCCTAAAGTAGTATAGTACAGTTAAATTTTTCCAGTCCAGACCTCTCCAGTATAGTCAGTTTTAAAAATCTACCAAGCATCTTTTTTTTTTTTTTTTTTTTTTTATGGAAGGTAGTAGAAGCTTGCAATAATTGTTTCCCACCAAGAAAAAAATAAAAGGGAGCTAGACCAAGAGTTTCAAGGTTATATAAAGTGTGGAGTCAAGAATGCTGAATTAGATGTTGCATTTCTCTAGAAGTTTAATCTGTGTTGCAGTAAAGGAATAACCATGTCTGACCCAGCACTGTGTCTTCTACTCTTGGATACTCTTTAATATACAGTAATTAAGGACCATCAGTGGCTCAGTGGCTGTTGTGTTTGACAGCAAACCTTTACATTAAGTGCTGGTAATATGTTCTTTCATATGCTGACTTATTGTACATTCATATATTTTTGGTTCCTGTCACTCTTACATAAACAGATTTAGTCAGTAGAACACTTTGACTTTCACATGCGCTACTCACACTACTGATACCCCTTAATTGAAGGGTAAATGATGCCTTATCACTCTCCTGGTCCTGCAGTGGATGTTCTGTGGTCTTATATAAACAGTGTCACTGAGAAAGAAGGTTGTGCTATTTTTTAAAGCACAAAGCTACATACTGCAGTTTGTAATATTTAAAAAACAGAACATTGCTCAACCTGAGAATTTTGGATTGGAAAAATTAACACACTACTTTACATGCTCTTTTTAATAGTGCTTGTTGGCTGCTGTAGTGCACTTGTCCTTAAAATGTACTATGGTAAGTAATGTTCGTGTTAAATGTAAATGCTGTATAATTCTGTTCTGATTTCTTATGATAAATTTTGATCTTAGCATTTTATAATTGTAAATAATTGTATACTGTATACTGAATATTATTGAATCTCAACACCTTAATTAGAGATGGTTTGCAAGAGTAAAGTAGTATGCCATATTTTACATCTTTTACTATAGATGGTAGTTTGATACACAATATGTTCAGGTACTCCTTGTTTAATGTCAAATGTGTACAAGGTCTGTCCAAAAAGAATCCAAACTTCTTAAATAGCACACCAGGTACATGGCCTAGAGTGAATGTGTGTTTAGTGCAGGATATATCAGAGAGAAATGTTGCATCTTCTCTCATCCATCCGTTGCAAGGTACTGACTTATTTTCTGACTCACTGTAAAAATATTGATGTTATGTTTGACCCTTAGAGTAACAGTAAACAGAGCAAGTGCATCAGAAAAAAAAATAATAATATATAAAAATTCATAATTGGTTGGTTACATATGGGTTCAAGAATGTTAAGTACAGTAGTTGTAATTTAACTTTAAACGAGGAGTTCCCATGAACTGAAATTTACACCTCGACAATGTTCAATCCAGCAGTTTATGTAGCAATTTTAACTGAAACGTAAATGTACATAAGTTCCATTATTTTTACCTGTTAAAGTACAGTAGTTGTAAATTAAATTCTTCCTTGAAAGGAGGATGGTGGACTTCCCGAGGAGGACTTCTTCAGCCTGTAGTCCACTGGTTCACATCTAGATGAACCAGGAGCTGCAACCACCACCATCAGCAGTGCGTTTTAAAACCAACCATTCCGGCATTATTGTGAACGTTGTTATTGTAGCCCCAGGTTCATCTGAAATGTGAACCCAGTGGACTGCAGACCCAAGCAGTCCTCCTCCTGAAGTCCATTCTCCTTTTGAGGATAAGAAAGTAGTCGAGGGACATTTGTATAACCAGGCAGTGGGGCCACTTGGTTATATCAGTGCCACCACATGAAAGTAACCCTCTCCAGCTCCACTACCATGAATGTAACATGCTTTTTGCTGTTATTTTTACTACAATACAGGTGTTTGCATACACCAAGAGGCAGCAAATTATGTCCGATGACAATTGTCTGGATGCATCCAATCCCAGTGGGCCTGTCAAGCTGGTGCGTTGTCATGGCATGGGCGGGAACCAGATGTGGACTTACTCGGACCAGGTGAGCAACTTGTATTGTGTGGTGCATTCATTCTCACTTGACAAGGATCCCTAACCCCTTACAAGTTTACTAGTGACCAGGTATAGCCAAACTGTAGTGCCATATTGACTGTACATGTCTTACTTGGGCCTAAAATTACTGTCTGTCTATCTTGAATGCTGAGTTATAACAATAGATTAACACTAGAAAATTATATGTCATGAAAAGTGCTGTGGAAAGGACATAAAGTCACAGTAGTTCCTTTTTCTGCCACTCAGCTATGTGAAATAAGCTGCAAAAGGACGAAAATGTGGGCCAAGTTGATGCAAAAAGGGTATAGTATCCAAGGAAACTAACTCAACATTAATAACTGCAGGTCATTGAATTTCATGCAGCTATAAGTTGTGGGAGTGGCTTGGTTCTGTAGATGACAACAAACCAGCTATTGTTTGTATAAGTGGAGTGTTTCCATCAGATAGAACTGAATCACTCCCATAACTTGAAATTCTGTTAATCTTAGTTATGAGATAAGAATGAGTCTCCTTGGTTACTTGTTAAATTGTCCCTCCAGTTTGATTACACTTGGCCATCAGGTGAACTGAAAGTGGTTAGGGACCTTTGTTTGGTTAGTACACATGTGCTGTATATGCAGCATGAAGAAGAAGGCTGAAATTAATACTATTCATTTTGAACAAATGGCTGTATCAAATATAAGTTATGGTTATTGTATGCAAATTATTATAAAATATTCACGTGTAAAATACTCCACTATTCTAGGATGGGTCAATTCGTCATGTCAACTCTGGGCGGTGTCTGCAGAAGCCCGATGCCCGAGATGTGACTCTGCCAGTGCTCAAGCCCTGTGATGGCACCAGTAGCCAGCAGTGGGTCATGAATGGATCGTTTAAGTGGCAAGCAAACTAAGGCAAGCAAAAACAATTAAATAAATTGCTGTTAAGTAGGTGCACAATACTTGACCCTGTGAAATGGCTTTGTTATTCAACCATTAGTGGGTCATGAAAAGCTCAGTGATAAGCAAACAAAAGCCGATAAATGCATAAGAGCTTTACCTTAGGCACACAACACTTGACCCTATAAAATGGCCTGTTTGTTATAGGAGGCCAGTTGAGGGGTGAGCTTTGCATTGCATCTAGTAAATAACTGATTCATACAGACTTCATTCACATCACCTTACGTATATTGAGTGTTGTGTGCAATTTTATCAGAGTGCTTGACAGGTGTTCATTTAGTGTGGTGCATATGGATCTGACTTTTATAAGGTGACAGTAATCATATATCTGAAGTATATTGACCATATATGAGTTAGTTGTAAGTAAGCATTTGTCTCATGGTTGTGACTGATATAATGCTACTTAATGCCGTGTGTCAAAAAAAAAGTGACAAACTATTGCATGGTCCTGTCAGGGTCATAATCGTCGTACTTAATTTCTAATGGACAAGTTTGACTCAAAGATAACTGTGTTCTACTCTGAGATCAAATACTGTGTCATGATAATCATTATGTGGCTTTGCACAGACAATGCAAATGAATCTACCTTCCACATATATATTGGAATCATGAATTCTGAGGCAGTATTATCTGATAAAGCCTGCATAAGCAATCTGTGGACCCAGACAGCATACAGTATGTGAGAATTTATGTTTCCAAGGAAAGACACAGGGTGGAAAATAAGAAAAATAAAGAGATGATGTGTGTTACTCTTCCAGTGAGGGGTGGAACTCTCACAAATACATTCCACTGTATTTTTAGTGTATATTATCCGCTTGAAATCCAGGTGATGTCCTTTTGAGTTTATTCCTGCTGTAGCCAAGTTATATATTCAGCATAGGAGCAGCATCTCATATTGAAGGGGTTTGTAAGACTGTCTAACCTCTTTTGTTCGAAGAGTCAGTCCGAAGCTGAGTAAACTTGGGAGATGGCAAGAATAAAGTTTAAATGACATCCTCAGGCTCAAAAGGGTTGACACTGGGTGGAAAATAGAGAGATATGTATGTGTAACTCTTCCAGTGAGATGGAACTCTCACAACTACATTCCACCATACAGGGCTTTCACAAGTTATCCTCACAACTTTACAGCAGATATGTATCATGACATCGTAAGTGAATATGTAGTATCACTGTCTGAAGATGGTGCACCATTTCAAGGGGGTTGGCTTTTCGTGAGTTCATAGCGAAAACATTTCCCAGTTGGTGGATTGGAAAAAATGAATCAATTACTTCCTCTTCTTGATGGTACTCTCATAGAATATCGTCAGAAAAACTTGTATATTTTATCTTAAATATGCAACAAGCCAAATAACATTATCTCAGCTTTTGTACTTTGAAATTTTAAAGCTGTAAAGATAATTTGTGACCACCCTGTATTGTATTGTATTTTTTAGTGTACATAAACCGCTCTTCAACTTCCAGACAGCCGGCTTCCTTTGATTGCTTATTGTCCAGGTGAGATTGTCTAACTAGTGCCTTCTAATAATGCCAGAGAAGGTATTTTCTTTCACATTTGATATACAGTGTGTCAAGTCCTACCTAACTGGGAAGGACAGAGAAATGTTAATGCTGATAGAGAGCCAAGTTCTAGGTGACATAAGAGGCTTCATTTCACCTCTTTCTTAGTGATTTCCTTTGCTTACTACACCTTGATTTTTTTGTTTTAATTATTATTGCTGGAAACCCTCGATACTAAAATGATGTACTCTAGATAACATAATAGAGAATGACATCATGTAATTTTGCACATTACATTTCTATGTCCCCCTTTTTTGTTATTGCTGGAACTCCTGGTAGTGAAGTGATTTAAATAACACAAAAGAGAATGTTAAGGTATAATATGCAGATAAATCACCAAGGAAGATCTGCTAAAAAGCCTCTTATGCCACCGAAAACAGAGCCTAGGGAGCTGTATATGTTTTGTTGTGTCAGGGGAAACACTGATTGCCGGCAACAATATTGCAGACTGATTTTTTTTTTTTTTTTTTTTTTTTATGTTTTTAGTGTGGTAAATGCATTCCCTAAAGTTAATTGGTTCTTATTTTAGGTTGAAAATATTGAATTAGGATAAATATAGTTAGTATGTTTTCACCTGATTGAACTAAGTCACTCCCACAACTTGATGACTGAGTCTTGATTGCATGAAACTTGTTGAGTCTTTGTGTTGAGGTAGAAAAGAGTCTCCTTGGTTACTAGTCAAATTAACCTTCAAGTCTTACTATACATGACCATCAAATAAGCTGAAAGGTGTTAGGGATCTTTGTGTCAGGTGAGAACAAACTGTCTATAATTGACATAGGAAATTGCTCGAAGGTGCAGTACTTACATCAGTTAGGAATATAACTCATAATTCACAAGGGCTTACAGTATATTTGACAGAAGCATCATTATTAGAATGTAATCTACCCCTTCCATCTTGTGGCATAATGTACTGATTTAGTCTTGCTACCTCCAAACAATTTTATTAAGTATTTGGGGAGATGTGTTGTGGTAAAGGGATAAAGGAAGGCAATATCTAACCCCTCTAGCTCAAAAAATCTCTTCAAAGCTGAACTTTATAGAGTGTGAGTAGCAAGAACAAAATGGAAAGTATATCATCAGACTGAAGGGGATAACAACTAGCAACCCACTACTTATCAAACGCAAGATCTCGTAAAGCTGTTTAGAACTGCACACTGCTTTAGGACAGGACATTATAACACCAGTAAAAAGTTCCTCTTGCAGATATTACAAGAAAGCAGATACTGTATATATATTCCTGCCTGAAGAGTAAAACTAAAGGTAATATTCTGTTAAAAGTAGCAGGCATTATTGGTTAGTTTAGGCATACCCATTTTGTGATTATGAACTCAGTTGCATGGTATCCTTTGCAACACTTGACATGTGTGGTAGTAATGTTTTTGTTAGTGCAGTCCAGTGCATATATGAGTCCTGCCTATTATTTACCAGTGGAATAAATGGTTAAGTGACTACTGAGCACATCACAGTAGTAATATGGTTATTATTATGATGAATAATGAGTAAAAAAATTTCAACTTAACCCAGAATTTGCACACATCCTCTTGCAGAATGTGTGCGTTATACTGATGATTTCTTTTTGCCATTTAATCACATTCTTGAACCAGTTTTTGATGCTTTATATAAAATTTGGTGTGTTACAATCATAGTTTTAAATTTACTTGGCCATATTATAAATCCAAATTCCTTTCAAGGGTTGTTTTGAAAAACACAATGGGCAGGTTTTTATCTGTGCTGGCACTTGTGAAATTTAGTAACTGCATATCTCATTTACTTTCCTTTTTTGTTTCTTTTTTCTGTTTTCTTTAATATCTCAACTTCATTGGTGCTCTGAAGATGTATTTGAAGTAGAAAATGGCCACAACCAGAATAGTGTGTGACACAAGATTGCCTCACCTCTGACACATCACCACCGCTAGTGCAGTACCAGAGAGATAGTGAACCAGGGGTGGGATGCTCAAACGGATTTATGATAATTCCTTGTCAGAATAGTGATTTATTTTTGTGATTTATATTTGTCTGAATGGTGATTTATTTTTGTAGGAAGGACGAGGTAATTTGAGTGCAGAATCTTCATATGTTTATTGTTCTGGTAATAGCAGATTCAACTGACAACAGTGAGTCTATCGTAAATATGCTTGTGAATCCCCCCCATCGCTAGAGATCGTGTTATGTGTTACTCCTCACTGGCTAATGAATCCCGTTGGCCTGAAAACCAGTAGCATTATCTAGGTACTATGTATAGTAACTGTTGTTTCTTTTTATACAGTGAAATATTTTATGCCCACAATGTTGCAGTAAATTACTTAAAAATCTATGTATACTTAGTGTGGCTGATATAATGTGTAAGGCTGTTACTCCATTGAGATTAACCAAATGCGTTACGTAAGTGAAGGCTCCTCATTTCATATTCCAGTCGGCTTTGGAGATATCCTAGCATCTGTTGCTCAGTGATTTGTTTTGCACATTATGCCTCAAATATGTCGTGTGTGTTATTGAAGAGGCCCCTGGTGCATTGGTCATAGACTTATCAAGTTGGAAAGGGCTGTGGCATGTGTGCTGTTGTTTCAAGTCCAAGAAGTGACTGGAGGTTTTTCTATCTTGTAATATGCTACCAGGGACATTGATTCATCTCTTATATTTAAATTTTTAGTAGATAATGTAGCCTTGGACCCTTATATTCCAAAGCTAATAACCGTTTTGATATTAAAATAGTAGAAAGAACACACAAGAAAATTTTATGGTGCAATATACAAAATGAATTGCAAAGGAATTTATGTTACAAAGCCTCCAGTGCCAGCAGAATATGGACGTTTAATGACTAGACTCCAGTGACTACTTTTCCTTTTTCTCAGGTCATCACAAGACAATTTTAATCATCTCAAGATAGATTGCTGGTATAGAATGGGTTCAGTATAGCCTTCGTTAACCCCGTCACTACAAGAAATCTCCTTAATGTGGGATATAATTGACTGGCTTGATTAAATTGCAAAATAGGTAACCACACTGAAGGAGTTGAGTTATTGTCGAGGATGGCTGCACCAACTGTGATAACTTCACAAGACACGTCAGTTTCCAGGTAATTCTGCCGTACAGGTAGTTCTCGTTGTATGTAGCTTTTTTTCTATGAAGTCCTCAGTAAATTAAAAGAAAATTACTTATAAAATTTTAAGTTCATTTGCCAGTTTTCCCCCAGTCTGTAGGTGCTGGGGAGGGATGCCTTCATGTGGTGGCACCAGTATGACCAGTTAGTGGAACTGCCCAGTTATGCAAACATCCATCAGTTCCCTGCGTGTCTGCTGAAAGGAGGATGGTGGACTGCAGAAAAAGGATAATTTTGGTGTGCATTCCACTGGGTTCACATAAATATGAGCTTGGGTTTGCAACTACTACTACTACTACTAACTACTACTACTACTGCTACTACTACTATAATACTACTACTACTACTATACTACTACTACTACTAACTACTACTACTACTACTATACTACTACTAATACTTCTTCTTCTTCTTCTTCTTCCTTCACTTTAAAGCAACAGTTGTGTGTGTGATAGTTTAGAATTCATGCCTTCCTTATAATGAGGACTGCTGGTACGTGTATTCCACTCCCACTGTGAATAATTCTGTGCTTGACCAAATGCTGTGTCAGATATGTGATGGAATTTATGGTCCTAATAGTGGTAAGCAGATGAAGTTTGATGACTAGAACTTTGAAATTGATGAATGAGCTTTGAAACTGAGGATAGAACTTTGAAATGGAAGCTAGAGCTTTGAAACTGAGGATAGATTTGTAAAGCAGCAGTAAATTTTTGTAACAAGTCATCAGTTTTTGAAACTGAGGATAGATCTTTGAAACTGAGGATAGTGTTGTAAAACTGAGGAGAGCCCTCTGAAATCGTGCATAAATCTTTGCAACTGAGATACTTCAAATGGAGAATAGATCTTTGAAATTAAGAATAGAATATGCCAATTTATCCTTCGAAGAGATTGTGATACTGGTCTTTGAGATACTGGGAAAAAAAAAAATATAGGTCAAATTTGAGTGTTAAAATTCTATTTAAAGCTTTGTAAGTGTGAATAATGGTTGCCATTTTCAGTATCTAGATACATATTACAGGTACTGTACACTCCTATATTTGATTATACCAGATTTATTTGAAGTGTATGGAGTTTACAACATCAGTTGGGTGATGTATTTTTAAATTCTATTTCTGTTACCCTTGAATGATTTTATATAACTAAGGAAGGCCATCTCCTGTTGCAAGGGTTGTAGTAGTAATTGTAACCCCAGGCTTATCTCACTGTAAATTGAGTGGACTGCAGGCTGAAGTTACCCCTTTTTCAGCAGTTCACAATCCTCCTTTCAGGGGATAGGGAGAGGGTTGAGGGATGTTTGTATAACCAGGTAGTTGGGCTGCCTGGTTATACCGATGCCACCACATGAACTAGCACCCTTTGGCGGGGTTAATGAAGGCTATCACATACCCTCCAAGTCCAGACAGTCTCTCCTAAGCTGAATAAAATCATCTGGAGATAACATAGATGTGTTTGAAAATAAGGTGTCAGGCTGATGGATATAACAAGCAAGCAAGATGGATGGTTGTGATGGTGTGCAAGTCTAGACAGACCCATGAATCCAGGTCTAAACCAATACATTGAGCTGTTGTGTGTTAGGGCGTGTTTGTACTGTACATGTCACATACTATACAGCACTGTCAGTCCGCCACATTTGCATGGGATAGATTTTATGATGCCTAACATATGGCAAAAATTTGCAGATAATTGGTACCCCCTCTTCCCATAATGATCCTTGCAGTTGTAAATTAGTTGTTTGGTTGCCAAAAAACCTTTTGCAGTGTCCCAAAACATCATTAGTCATTAGACTGTACTTTTTCAAGTTTATTTTGAATTGGTTTAGCCATAATGGTTGTTAAATCATCCCAAAATACACCTTAAATAAGGGAGTTTGAGATGGTTTACTAACTCACAATTAGTCAAATCCACAAATTGCAGACCCGTGAATGTTGAGGGCCGACCATGCTGTCATGTTCAATTCTCAGGTGCTGATCATTTTGTGCAGTGAGGGAATCGATTATCTTCCTAAAGTTTGGTGAATACATTAGTAAAAAAAATTCTGAAACACATGTTAATCCAGTTTAATTCCTTTGCGACAGTGATGTTTTTCTCATTTCAAGCAGGCAACCACTCAGCAATTTTATTCAGCTTTTGGGAGACTATAGTTGTTCAGGTTAAATGGAAACTTCATTAACTACCTTAATGAGTGAGGTCACTTCTAAGGTAGGTATAAGTGTCTGGAGGTATGAGGAATAAAATGAGAAGAAAATGCATCCCCAGATTGAAGGAGGTAAAAAAAAAATCGTAAAACCGAGCTGGGAAGTGTTAATATCCCCAACTGCAATTTTTTCATCTCAGGTTTTTTTGGGTGCCAGCAAATTAAATGCTATCCACATCCCCTCTAAGACTAGGGAAGTGAAAATATCCTTCATATCAGATGATTTTTTTTTTTTTTTTTAATTCTTGCAACTTCCAGCTGATTTTATTCGACTTTGGAAGGATCTGCGTTAGTAAATGGGTCGGTGATGGACTTATCTAACCTGTCTTGTTTGAAAAGTCTCCCATAAGCTGAATCAAATCATTGGAAGTGGAAGTAGTGAAAGAAAATAACAAAGGTCATCACTGGATTCAAAGGGATCATTGAAAGATGCTAAGAAGTAAAGGAAGACAAGCACCAAAAAATTAAAGTCAGGATGTGATGGTGTGTCTGTCCCTTATTGTGATGCCTTTCTCCCTTCACTTCTGAGAGCCAGATGTGTGATACAGCATCAGTAGGAGCTCGTATACTGAAGTGGAAAAAAAATAATGTCAAATTGTACAGTAAGTAAGCCCTTGTATGATTTATTTATTAGGAATATTGAGCTTGTATTTTTTATGGCTGTATTCGAGGTGGTATAGCAGGTTTCTTAACACTTCTTCCCTCGTCATTTGTTTTGCATATTTATAACATTTTGATAACACTGTAGGTTACATCAATAGGATTCAAGAGGCTACAGTACACCTCATATTCTTCTTTTATGTTACTGATGCAAGCTGTGTTGATATTAAAATGATATGCAAGAGAATGCTAAAGTGAATATCAGTTTATTTTGTATATTACACCAGAATATTTTTATTGCATCTTGTAGGTGTAAACTATGTAAATATAAAAACAGGATAAAAAACATAGTAGAGAATTTTGGAATATAATATGCAAAATTCATTGTGGAAAATAAAATGCTTAGGAAAAGGTGGGGTGAAGCCTCCCGTATCACCTAGAGAATAGCTTATGTTTCAGAGGCACCATTGACGAGGTGCTTTTTATTTATTATTATTTATTATTTTTATGATTATGCTTTCTCTTGTAAAGGTGGTGGGTATTGGGGTTGAAGTAGCAGGGACAAACTCATAATCTTTGGTGGTGGGAATCTTGTTTATGCTGATGATTATTAAACTAAGTGTGTTGAATTTAAATGTACAGGCAGTCCTCATTTATAAGTCAGGTATGATTTTCAGAATATCAGAAATTTTCCCCATAGAACTGAAAACTGTATATTCGGAATTCAGAAATGAGCTACAGTATTTTGGTTGATAGTAAACTGAAAACCCATTGAACTGGAGACAAAAACCCATTGAGCTGGAGACGTCTTTTTGTTTTTTTATATCTATGGATTTTTTTTGCTTACGATAGAATTTTTGACCTGGAGGGGTTACATATAGCATTGATAATCGTCTTCAGTATGAGAGGCCTTTACTAAATTGAATAAAATCAACAAGTAGTGTCAAAAATAATCGAGGAAATGTCATCCAGATTCATAAGATTAGTAAGAAATTAGTATGAAATTTACTGTGGACACAATTGCAATAAATAAATAAATGAATAAATAATGAATAAATAGAATAAGAAGTCAGCTTAAAATGAGGATTTCCTGTATCATCATCATCATCATCAACCTCACTTAATCATCCTCTTCATGTAATTTATGATTTCTTTTTCTGCAGAGACCATCTTGAATTCCATGAAAGGCTGTGAGCATCATGTGGTAGTTATCTTCATTGTTTTTTTCATTTCTCTCTTTTTTTATTCTGAGTTTTATCTGTGTTCTTTGATGCTTTTCATTCCACTTGTTATGGTAACATGATATAAAGGGATGGTCATGAGTTTGATTTGATTTGATTTTTTGTGTTTTCATGTCATTAGGTGGTTACTCTGACAGGGATATTGATTGGTAGAGTTGTAATTGACGGGCATCACTGGAGGTATCTAATTGTTTCCTGTAACCTGTTTCTCTCTCTCTCTCTCTCTAAATATCTATCTATCTATCTATCTACCTATCTGTCTCAGCCTATTAGCTTCATAAGGTGATTCTGTGGAAGAAATCCTCAAGTTTTGAATTTACATTTTTTTTTTTTTTTTTTTTTTTTAGAGGAAGGGGTAAATTTACGTGAAATTTTTTAAATTAAAACATATTGTACAATTTACCACCATAACCTTGAGTGATTTACTTCCAGCACAGAGTACCAAGCTATTTTGTAGTAAATAATTCTACATGTTACTAACAGGAAAGTGGTAAGAGACAAATGATTAATGAGAGGAGTGAGTGTGCTGTGGTAGTAGACTACTGGTCGGTATAGTGAGGTGTGTTGTGGTAGGAGACTAGTGGTTGGTATAGGGAAGGTTAAATATCCTCTATCGTAACATTCCATCTCATTCTTCAATCACATTTCACTGGGTGCGGGTGTTTTAAAGATTTCAGATCACTGTGCATCTTCTTCATTGGATTATAACTTCTGCCACACACTGATTATACTGATGGTTTCAGCTGAAAAGTGATCGCTAATTGTGCTTTCAGCAGTCAGGTAGAGTAATTTGCATAGTACTAAACTTTACTTAAAATAATAACAACAATTGATAACTTGTAGTGCAGTATGAAGTAATGTTTTGTTTATATAGAATGTTTGAATGTGGTTCTTGGTGTAAAATTTAGATATGATTTTTAATATCTTAAAAACTGAAAGGTGACTTTTATTTTCAAATAATTTTATCATAATTTGTAGTGGTACCCGTTTTAAATATTAAGCTCCTTTAAATACTGTACCTACCACGGAACCAAGCTGATTTTTTCCTTTATTATTTTGTCATCATATGTGGATAAATGTGTCCAATTTTCTTTAACAAATCATACTGCCACAAACAATAAACTTGCATTTTATAAACAGCAAAAGTAATCCAGTATCTTTCTGATATACCAAGTAGGACTATGGAAAGCACATTAGCACATTGTTGATTGCCAGTATATTTGCTGGTAAAGTTATTAAAAGATCTTACCATCAGTGTAGTTTGAGTGTGATCATCTTACAGTAACATATAAGGCTGCTGTGTGCCAAGTACTTAGGGGGATAATAAGGCCATATATCAACATCCAGTGACTGTTAACAATACATCTGCTTTAGGTAAGTTTATGAAAGGGAAGAGTAAATACCTTTTAACCTTGATAAATTATGGAGTTAATGAGTACAGGGAGAGATCAGATGTATTGTTTGGTATAAACTACTTACATTCATGATATAGGTGAACGTTAGATTTTGTTTTTTATCATAAGCCATTGCTGTGGTAAGGTATGGTATGGTTTTGGCATCCCTGTAGTGCTGGTAACCATTGTAACTATATACACTGGTGTTTAAGAAAGTTTATTTTACAGTATATTCCTGTTTCATAGGATAATGCATCATCGTGCATTACCATATACTTACATGACAGGTAAAGTAATTTTTTTTGGCCAAAACCTTACAATAAATGATTTACAGAATTTTAGAAAATGGGACCGAGACTAGAATGCCGTACTTAATTGCAAACTACTTGACAAGGTAAACATTATGTAGCTTGACATTACTGGAGATTTAAGGTGTCAAAATATATTACATTAGGCAAGTTATCTGTATTATTGTACAGTCAAGTGAAGAATGTGATATTGCCTTCTTCCAACCACAAACAGAACCATGGTGTCAGGGAAGGGCAGGAAGCAATTGAGGTCAAGCCTAGATCTCTCGCCCATATTAACAAAAGAGAATGCGAAGAGAAGGCTGAGTCCCAGATTTTTGACAGTCATCCAAAAGGAGGTTAGAGGATTTATCATGTGCAGTTGTAGACACAATTATTGAATCACTTTATGACAGTAGATAAAGAGGCAGTGAACAGTAACTTTTGAAACTCATTGATGCGATTTGTGAAACCTGCCAGACTTCTCAGGATACTGGAAATTGGAGCAATATTTTTGTCCGCTACTGTACATGATACCATGGAAAAAAGGTGGTTTTCTTCAGTGTAAATATGCGAACTATAGCAGCCCAACCTCAGACCCACGAAAAGGGTGGTATGTGATTGGCTGTTACTGTTTAGTATCTGCAAGGATATCTGTTAATAGGATATGCAGGGTGGATTGTAAAGAGCTTTCCAGTGGCAATTCGCATGGGGGTATCTTAGTGCTGCATGAATGGCCCAGTCTAATGGTGTGGGCATGGGTGGGAGGAGAAAACTGGTATATATAGCAGGATAGATATTGGTAATGCTGACTAAGGCATCCCTGCAACACACGAGAAATCACATAGCAGAGTGGAGGAGTGTTAAAAATAAACCACCCTGTACTTTGCATCTCAGTCTCTGTATTTATGATGCTCTGTAATGTGGGGTGCAGGCCAGCTGCAGTTATGCTCAAAAGTGCTCTATTAACGACTTCAGAATTTGGGGCTTGACTACCCGTTCGCCAGCTCTTTCAGGGTCAAGACGTGGTCAGGCAGAGAATGTTGTAATGCTTCTCCTTCAGTGATTTATTTTCCCCATTGCACCTCAGTGGCCTCTTGTTTTATTGATGCAAATTATGTTGATCTAATGATACAAATACAAGAGAAGGTTGAGGTGTAATATGCAAAATACATCACCAAGGGGAAGGTGATACAAAGCTTCCTATGCCAGCTAGATTATGATCATCTAGGCATGTATCTCCTTGCTCTTATTCCTAGATGTGGTGCTGTTAGGACAAATCTACCCAGGCTCAAATGCAGGAGGTAGGATCATAGAATAAGTGGCAGAGAGATGTTATTCCCATCAATGCAGTATTTTTTTTTAAGCTATGTTCGTGTTTCTGTACTCCCCATCAGGCAGCTTGTCTCTTAGGGTGCAGCCACGCTTGCCCAGTACATGTAATAAGATGAAATAAAGCACTGAGTGAGAGCTGCTGTAATATCTGAGTCTTGATGTTGGATGGACTCTGGGCCTCATTCCCTCTCGCCGTTCACATGTTTGGAGCAAGTGTGGCTGCATCCATAAGCCCTGCCCCCTTCCTGAAGTTGTGGCCTTGAGGATATGGCCTCTCACACTCTGGGCGGTGGCTGAGGGGGTGGGGCTTAAATGACAAGTTGTATGATGGAGAGTATGTCAGGTGATTTTTATTCATTTTAGGAGATTTTTCATGGGAAAGGAGTTAAAGGAGGCAATACCCCATCTCTCCAGTTTGAAAAGTCTCCCAAGCTGAGTGAAGTCATCTGTAGGCAACATGAACATAAGAAAAAATTAAGTCACTGAGTTGATGGGGTTAAGGTGAATAATTAAATCTCATTGCACTCCATTGTAGACATAAGGAGAGGCGGTGTATATGACCTATATTTTCATGTCTTAGAATATGTGGTTATTTGAGAGAGGGTTTATTTTAAGCAGATATCTAAAGCCTCATGTTTGCGTAATGATAAGCGAGTTGACTTGGGACTGTAGGTGAAGTGGTTGTGGACATTTCTTAGCTCCTCATCCTTAGTGATTTATTCTGTACATTGCACCTTAGTATCGTCTTGTATGTTTTTGATGCAAACTGTGTCGAGAGCACAACAAAGTAAATAGCGTGCAAGAAAATGTTAAGATATGATATAAAAAATAAATAGCCAAGGAAGAAGTGCCAAGAAGCCTCCTATGCCACTTCCAGTACGGTTCATTTTCCTACATAGTTATTACTGTAATTGCATTTGCTGTATTGTACAGTATTTGTTTTTTTTTTCAGGAATTATGCTGATTATACAGTTTATAATTTTTCAAATGTCATTCAAGGAAAACGTTCAGTGGCGCTTGTGAGAAAGTGTGTGCGTTTGTGTGTATACGTGTGTGTGTGCATGCATGGTGATGGGAACTTATTAAGTTTTTAATAAAATGTTTACATTGTATTCCCTTTCTTGTATCCCTGTGTGTATTTTATTGTATTACTGTATTTGTTGTGGTAGGTGGTGGTGGCCATCATCCACTCACTTGATGTAGTGTTACCTGCTTCTTCCTTCACCTGTATCATTCTTGTTTTCATATCTGTCCTCCTCACTTCCTATTTCTCCCATCTTTCCTGTCACTTTTTATATTACTCTTCTGTCTTATTCAGGTGGCTCTACATTGAGTGACAAGCCTAATGGTTTCCTGTAAGCCAGGAAACCATTTACAACGCTGGGTGGTAACCATATAACCAATCTATACATGTTCCTTATGTGTCAACAAGTGGGTTGGCGGAGAGTGAGTGCTCTTAGACAAATGGCCATCCCTTATGGGATTATGGCATTTGGCTGTACAGTAGATAGGCAGATAATGTATTTTTAATTATTACAAAGCTGGCTGGGTAGAATTCACATGACATAGTGTCTGTTATTGGCATGAATAGTATGTATTCTTATTTACTGCTGTTCATACATTTTAGTGGTAGGTGGTGGCGACCATCATCCACTCACTTGATGTAGTGTTACCTGCTTCTTCCTTCATCTTTGTCATTCTATTTTTTGTGTCCGCTCTCCTCTCTTCCTGTTTCTTTCATCCATCCTGTCACTTTATTACTCTTCTTTCCACTTCAGGTGGCTCTACACTGAGTGACAAGCCTAATGGTTTCCTGTAACCCAGAAAACCATTTACAACGCTGGGTGGTAACCATATAACCAAAATACCAAGATAATATGGAGCTTAGTATGTTGCCCCTGTTAACTGGATTGGTGCGGTGCAGTAGGGTACGGTATGGTGGGGTAAGGTGTGGTGGGGTGCAGTGCGGTGCGGTATGGTGGGATGTGTTGTAGTGTGGTGCGGGGTTGGGTAGGGTGGGGTGGGGTGGGGTGGGCTGCTGTGGTGTGCGATGCATTGCGGGGTACGGTGGGGTGGGATGGCAGGGTTCGGTGCAGTGTGGCATGAGGTAGGGTGGTGTAATGTGGTGCGGTGTGGATTAGGGTGAGGTGGGTTGTGGTGGTGAGGTGTGGTGCGGTGCAGTGTAGTTTGGTGTGGTGTGGGTAGGGCAAGGTGGAATGGGGTGGTGCGCAGTGCAAGGTAGGGAGGGGTTGTGTGGTGTCGTGCGGTGCGGGGTAGGGTGGGGTGGGATGGAGTGGTGCATTGCAGTGCGGTATGGGGAAGGGTGGGGTGTGATTAGGTGCAGGTGGTGGTGTGGTGTGGTGCGATGCAGTGGGAGGTAGGGTAGGAGGGGATGGGGTGGTGTGGTGCGGTGTCAGGTAGTGTGGGGTGGGATGGGGTGGTGCCCTGTAGTGCGATGCGATGCCGTGCTGGGTTGGATGGGGTGTGGTGGGTTGGTGGGATGTGGTGCGGTGCAGTGCAGGATTGGGTAGAGGGTGGGTGGAATGGGTTGGTGCTATACAGTGTGGTGTGGAGTAGGGTGGGGTGTGATGGGGTGGTGTGGTGGGGTGGGTTGGGATGGGGTGGTGCGGTGTGGTGTGGTGTAGGGTAGGGTAGGGTGGGGTGGTGCGGTGCGGTGTGGTTTGGTGTGGTGTGGTGTGGTGTGGTGCCTAAGCATCGCCTACCCAGACCTGTTCGCTGGGGGCAGATGGCTGATGGAGCTCGAACTGCAGGCGGGCAAGAAAAACTATATAAAGATCCTTCTAAAGAACTCAAACAGTGTGGCATTAGAACACAGGCCCTCGAGCAGCAAGCCTCAGACCAGTATGGCGCAAAATATGTTCAGAAGCCACAGGAAGACTGGAAGAAGACCTGACCAGAAGAGAGGAAAGGTGTACCCAACGACTCCTGAACGTCACGAAGTCATCTCTCGTGGACACCAACACCCGTCAACTGTGTAGGAAGACATGTGGCTCCCGCGTCTCTGATTCAGGCAACACCCACGATGCCATCAACGTTAGGAAAGGAGACCTCATCCTCTTCATCATCTCATCAATCCCATTATCCTGCAGAGTGAGCGTCGTGAACTACGATGGATCTCCGTAAGCAACAAAGGTGAGGTGTGGAATGCGGTGCGGTGAGGGTGTGGGGTAGGGATGGAGGGGTGTTTGGTGTGGTGTGGTGGGGAGGTTAGATATAGCCACCATTAATCTAAGTGCGAGATTTCTGTAAAATGCTACATAAAATCTTTTCGCAATAACAAGAATGAAGAAAAAGCAATCGAACTGAAGGGGTTGAGCTATTTATTGGCGGGCAAAACCGTCGGGTGGTTGGTTGACTGAAAAATTACATAGGTCTGAAAATGAAATGTGGAGAGCTGTACCGATAATGCAGGCAATGGTCGTGGTGGTGGTGACGGGAGGGGGAGTTGTGGAGGATGCCAGAGAGTCCATTTTTACTTGTTAAAAATATATGTATTAAATCACAATCCCTTTACACTTAAAGGAAGTCATGAAATAATTAATTTTTTTACATGTGTTTTAGATATCGGTAATTAGGTAGAGGTAAAACTATAGACAGGAAGAAATATACCCAAATATGGTACTCTTACAGACATGGAGATCAGATTGAGACACTTTTTTTTCCCTATCGCGCCTCCATCTTTTCTCCCTTATCATCTTTCCCTCCCTCTCTTCTTGCAGTCCCCTTCCTCTTAATCGCTTCTCCTTTCTTCCATCCGTCTCATCTCCATACCTTCCCTTCTTCCATCCCTTCCTTTGTCCTCCATACTCTCCTTCCTCTTTGTGTCTCGCATCCCAACTCCCCCTTCACCCCTCCCTCCACCTCCAGTTTCCTCGTTTTAAGCATCCTGTCTCTATTTATACCATAAAAATGTTAAAGTAACTCCAGAATTATTGTATCTTGTCATTAACTACCAATTCTTCATGTAGGAATAAATTCTTCCATTTTTAAAGCTCTTGGTAGTGGGAAATGTCAATAATAAACAAAGGTTTTTAAAAATGGTGGTCTGTGACGTCACCGCAAACCCCGCCCACCACTTCTCCGATCACCAGATGTTGACAACTTCAAGCGAGGGTTGCACGCGTCCAAGTTTATCTGGTTATGTGTTATTTTGCAGCGGGTTTTGGCGTTCTGTCGGCGGTTTGTGCTTAAGAACCAGACGAATAGTGCCTCTAGAAATGACGCATAACATCCCGGGAGAGAGGAGAGGGACGAATGGGAGGGACGAGTCGGTTGAACCATACCGCCATCGTGCGGTTAAGGTGAGTTATTGAAGGTATGAGATGTTGTGCCAGGTAAATCTGTCCTGTATCATTATATTTATTAAAGATTTGATGAATTTTAGCATCTACACCCTTCATGCCCCTATTTTCAATATGATCTGGGTTGAGGATAGCTGAGAAAATTACGAATGGAGCTGAATTTACGGTGAATTTTTGTTAGGGCAGCCATGTTAAAAGGATGCGCGTCGGTCACCCAGCCAGCGTGACGTCACTGGGTTGATTGGTTGTCTCTCTCTCTCTCTCTCTCTCTCTCTCTCTCTCTCTCTCTCGTACCGATATTACTAACATTTTCAAAGGAGGAGGGAGAGGAGACAGATTTGGAGGAGACGTGGAGCGGAGAGTGAAGGGAGAGGATGGAGGAGACGTGGAGGGAAGAGAGTGGAAGATAAGGGAGAGGGAGAGAGGAAGGTGCTGCGAGAGAAGGGTGGAGGGACTTGCGTACAGAAAGGGTGTTGTGTGTGTGTGTCTGTGTATGTGATCTTAGTCAATCTACTAACCTCGCTCTGAGTTACTACATAGGCGTGTGTTTATATTTTACCCAATGGAACTGGGCCATTCCCTCAACACCTGATACTAAGTCATGGGTGTGTGAATTTCGGTGAACCCTAGTTATGAGGCAGGAACTGAGTCTCCTTGGTTACTAGTCAAATCAGCACTCCAGTCTAACTACAGCTGAAAGGAGTTAGGGATCTTTGTCCAGTTAGATTAAGCGAACCACGTTCACTAGATGGATAAGATGACGCACAGAGAGAGAGAGAGAGAGAGAGAGAGAGAGAGAGAGAGAGAGAGAGAGAGAGCATTACTATTCCATGTGTACCATTATCCCCACAAAAAGAAGGACATTACAGAAACGATATACACGAGAACCACTAGGACGGTGTGTGTGTGTGTGTGTGTGTGTGTGTGTGTGTGTGTGTGTGTGTGTGTGTGAAGAGTGCTTGTATGTCTGTATGTACCGGTATATATAAAATGTATGAGAGAAACGCAAGCGTACATACGTGCATGTGAATATGTGTAGACCCGTATGGTGTGTGTGTGTGTGTGTGTGTGTGTGTGTGTGTGTGTGAGAGAGAGAGAGAGA
>NC_137069.1:322500-330000 GCF_032717465.1 Coenobita brevimanus | reverse complement strand
GATCTATCCATCCCTCTATCTGTCCGTCTATCTGTCCTTCTGTCTATCTCTCTATCCATCCGTCTGCCTGTCCCTCCCTCTCTGTCACACTATCTATCCCTCTGTCTGTCTCTCTGTCTATCCCTCCCTCCGTGTATCTATCCCTCCCTCTGTCCGTCCATCTATCCCTCCATCTATCCGTCTATCTATCCCTCTGTCTCTATCCTTCCTCGTTTATCATGTCCTCTTCATAAATGTCTTTCTTTTCCAGTGTTGAGCTTCGAGAGAAAAAAATATTGGTGAAAGATGAGTGTGTGTGTGTGTGTGTGTGTGTGTGTGTGTGTGTGTGTGTGTGTGTGTGTGTGTGTGTGTGAGAGAGAGAGAGAGAGAGAGAGAGAGAGAGAGAGAGAGAGTTTTGTATGTGTATGTATGTACTATGGTATTGTGTGTGTGTGTGTGTGTGTGTGTGTGTGTGTGTGTGTGTGTGTGTGTGTGTGTGTGTGTGTGTGTGTGTGTGTGTGTGTGTGTGTGTGTGTGTAGTACTTCTTTACCATCTAAGCCATTATTGTTCCCTACTAATTAACAGCCAACAACTCTCTCTCTCTCTCTCTCTCTCTCTCTCTCTCTCTAATTTATGAGCCACTCCTCCGCTCCTTATCTTATTTTCTCATCTTCACTTTTTCCTCCATTTTTCCTTTTTGCTCTCCTCCTCCTCCACCTCCTCCTCCTTCCATATTTTAGGTTTAAGCTCTTCCTCTTTCCTCCATCTTTTCCCTCTCTCTCTCTCTCTCTCTCTCTCTCTCTCTCTCTCTCTCTCTCTCTCTCAAGTGGTCGCCCTTCTTTCCTTATTGCAGTCTTTTCCCTCAAGTCGTATTGTCTTTGCTGATCTTCTTTGTATTTCTTTTTATCTCTTTCGTTTATTCTTCCATTTTCCTTTCACACACACACACACACACACACACACACACACACACACACACACACACACACACACGTATGTTCCCCCTCCCCCACCACCTCCTCTTTTTTTTTTTCCCCGTCATTCTTTCCTCTCCATTTATCTCTCTCTTTTTTTCTCTCTCCTCTTTTCGACTATTCTGCACCTCTGTTTTTTCCATTTTCCTCTCTCTCTCTCTCTCTCTCTCTCTCTCTCTCTCTCTCTCCCTCTCATGTACATATATATTGCTTTTTCCGTCTATTAAAAAAATGAAGATGCATTGATTTGGAGACGCCTTTGGCCTGTATTCTCATCGGTTAAGGAAGCTCCCTAACACCTTTTCCTAAGCGATTTATTTTGTTGTACCTGACTCTCCACCTACGTGTTATATACCTGATTCCTTACAGCATCGCCACACTCTGTATAAATTTTTTTTGCACAGAGGAATATTAATTTGTCATATTTTCTCCATTTTTCGCTTTCCATATTTATCTATTTGTCTGTCTGTCTATCTATCTATCAGCCCGTCTGTCTGTCACTATAAATTATTCTTTCCCATCTCTTTTTCAGACCTGACTGTCTCCCTCTCTCCACCCCCACCCTTTTCCTCTCAATCTGTCTCTCTCTTCCCTCCCTTTCCTCTCTTCTTCTCGCCCTCCCTTTTGCTCTCTTCTCTCCCTCCCTTTCCTCTCTTCTCCTCTCCCTCTCTCTCTCCTCTCTTCTACCCTCTCCCCTCCCCCTCTTTCCTCCTCTGTCTCCCCTCTCCCTCCCCGCCTCACCCACTCATGTCGTCATTTCAAATATACAGTAAGGTCGCTTACAAGACAGGTCGATACATAAACCATACAGAAAATGAGAGAGAGAGAGAGAGAGAGAGAGAGAGAGAGAGAGAGAGTCAAGGGGCTAAGTGCGAGAGAAAAAAGGGAATTGAGAGAGTAATGGTAGTAGTAGTAGTAGTAGTAGTAGTAGTAGTAATAGTAGTAGTAGTAGTAGTAGTAGTAGCAGTAGTAGTAGTAGTAGTAGTAGTAGTAGTAATAGTAGTAGTAGCAGTAGAAATGAAAGTTATAAAAAACATTTCTTTTTTTCACCACGACACACAGAGAAACATGTACAGATACTACACACACACACACACACACACACACACACACACACACACACACACACACACACACACACACACACCATTTTTTTTCAGTGTCCCGTGTTGCGTTTTCCACTTTTAAAATAATACGTGGGTGGTAATGGCGATATTTATATTCCATGGGGGACCCTCTTATTTCTCGCAAAATTTTATACCTCCCCATGTCGTGATCTTTATTGTCAGAAATTTTCGCTTGGATGGTATTCATGGTGTGGTGGTGTGTGGTGTCGTGTGTGGTGGTGGTGGAGTGTGTGGCGTGGCGTGATGGTGTGTGGTGGTGGAGTGGGTGGTGATGGCGTGTGGTGGTGGAGTGTGGTGTTTTGTGTGGTGATGGTGGTGAGATCATGTGTAGGGCAGTGGGGATGGGGCAGTAAAGGTAGTGGCGTGGGAGTGTGATGAAGTGTGGTGCTGTGGTGTTCAGTGTGGTGTTAGTGATGGTGAGGTGTTGTGTGTGGTGAGATCGGGTGTAGAGGTGTAGGGATGGTGTGGTGGTGGTGGTGTTGGTAAGGATGAGAGTGTGGTGCAACAGTGGTGAGGAAGAGAGATGAAGAAAGTCATCTGGAGAGACGGGAGAGAGAGGGGGGGAGGAAAAGGAGAGAGGGATGGAGGGACTGGTGAGTGAGAGAGGGGTTGAGGAGGGAGGGAGAGGGTGACAGAGGGAGAGGAGGCTGGGGATAGGGAGAGAGAGAAGAGGGATGCTGGAGGATGTAGAGAGAGAGAGAGAGAGAGAGAGAGAGAGAGAGAGAGGAGGGGGAGGGGAGGGATTATTAGGCAAGTTTGAGTCTTGGAAGTTTGTGAAGGGTTGATGAAATATGTGGGTAAGTTCTGATCTTTAGTGGAGAGATGTGGAGGTAACACTTTCCTTCTCCTTAGTTTATTTTCCTTCATTCCTTCACACTTTCCTTCCTTCCTTCATACTTTCCTTCATTCTTATACATTTTTCTTCATTCCTTCACACTATCCTCCGTTCTTACATACTTTCCTTCATTCTTATACCTTTTTCTTCATTCCTTCACACTTTCCTTCGTATCTTACACACTTTTCTTCTTTCCTACACACTTTCCTTCATTCATTCACACTTTCCTTCCTTCACACTTTCATTCTGACATACTTTCCTTCATTCCTTCACACTTTCCTTTATTCCTTCACACTCTCCTTCATTCCTTCACACTTTCCTTTATTCCTTCACACTCTCCTTCATTCCCTCACACTTTCCTTCATTCCCGCACACTTTCCTTCATTCCTTCACACTTTCTTTCATTCCTACACACTTTCCTTCCTTCTTACACACTTTCTTTCATTCTTTCACACTTTCCTTCATTCCTACATACTGTCCTCCCTGTTTTATCATCCTTCCTTCCATCTCATTCACTCTTTCTCTTGGTTTTCATCCTCTCACTCTCCCTTTCTCTCTTCTTCACTCTTTCTTCTCCCTCTGTGTCATATTTCGTTCTCTCCCTCGCATCTTTTTCTCTCCCTCTTCCCTCCTCCTCCCTTCTCTCCCCTCTCCCCTCCCCTCCCCCTCCCTCCACTCTCTTCACCTCCTTTTTCCAATATCCGACCCATCTCCTCTTCTCCACCCCCCCGTCCGGCAGTTACCTCCATGTTGAGAGACAGGTGAGGAGGAGGAGGAGGAGGAGGAGGAGGAGGAAGGTCTTTGAAATGATGGGAATGTGACACGAATTTAGAGAGAGAGAGAGAGAGAGAGAGAGAGAGAGAGAGAGAGAGAGAGAGAGAGAGAGATTCCCTCATAAACTCTGCAACGACGGCACCATAATAGAATCAGGTCGGAGGTGGGGGGGGGAGATGAAGGAGGGATGGGGAGGGATGGAGGAGGGATGGGGGGAGGTGGAGGGGGAGAGGGGTGATGGAGGGGGGGAGGGGGAGATGAGAGATGGAGAGGAGGGGGAGAGGGGATATGGGGGAGGGAGCGGGGCAAATGGAGGAGGATAATGACAAAGAGAAGGTAGACAGGCTTTTAATATCGTCACTTTCAACCCTTCATTTAACACAACTGTATTCTTTCTCAGGCATACATTGAAACACACTCACTCACTCACTCACTCACTCACTCACTCACTCACTCACTCCTGGGGAAGGGGGGTAAAGAATACTTCCCCAGTATCCCTGCTTGTCGTAAGAGGCGACTAAAAGAGGCCTTACTGTCTCCAGTCTTTCTCTCCTTACTGTCCTCGTCTGCTTCCTTGTCCCACCTCTCTTCTTGATAGTTCCGTGTTCCTTCCGGCCTTTATTTTCCTTCTGCTCCTGTCAGGTTATTCATTTGGTTTTATGACAGTTCACTCTCATCTTAAATATCAGGACCAACTCGCCTCGCCCCCCACGCTTCTCATGGGGCGGCGTAGGATTGGATGATGGATGGAATAGTTTAAGGACTTCCCATTAACACTGACCCTTTCTTCCTTACCATTTTCAAGCCAAGACCACATCAACGTCAGCCTTAGTGCCGTGTTGTCGTAGAGTGGTTTGGTGCTAGTTTTCCATTATTGCTTCCTCCTTCACTCCAACCAAAACACACACTCATTCACTAATTTCCTCACTCCTACCAAATCACACACTCATTCTCAGGGATTCCCACGTTAATTCACTCACTCACTCACTCACTCTCTCTCTCTCTCTCTCTCTCTCTCTCTCTCTCTCTCTCTCTCTCTCTCTCTCTCTCTCTCTCTCACTCTCTCTCTCTCTCTCTCTCACTCACTCACTCACTCACTCACTTCTAAGGTCATTATCTCTCATAAAACAGTCACACACTCAGCAACTCCTACATAACAGATAATACTCTCTCTCTCTCTCTCTCTTTCTCTCTCTCTCCCTCTGCCCTCTAGCGCGATAAAAAGACTGAAAGAAATTGCAAGAACAAGCAATTGAACACTAATGGAGAGGAAGAGAGAGGGAGAGAGAGAAAGAGCGTCTGAAAAAGAGAGAGGAAGAGAGGAGAGTGTCCCGGAGAGGAAAAAGGCATGAAAGGACATTGGCGATCTCTCTCTCTCTCTCTCTCTCTCTCTCTCTCTCTCTCTCTCTCTCACACACACACACACACACACACACACACACACACACACACACACACACACACACACACACACACACACACACACACACACACACACACACACACACACACACACTTTTGTTTTGTTATTTTTGTTTAATTAGGACAGCTGCTGACTACATAAATCTAATTAGCCGCTACGTAGTGTGTGTGTGTGTGTGTGTGTGTGTGTGTGTGTGTGTGTGTGTGTGTGTGTGTGTGTGTGTGTGTGTGTGTGTGTGTGTGTGTGTGTGTGTGTGTGTGTGTGCATATCATTTTCACTTCCATATTACAAACTCATTGCCAGTTTTAAGCACTTTCTTCCCCCGGATTTGCTCACTTTCTCTCTCTCTCTCTCTCTCTCTCTTTCACTCCTCTCTCTCTCTCTCACTTTCTTACACGCCTCTCTCACTTTCTTTCACGCCCTTCTCTCTTTCATGCCTCTCTTTCACGCTTTGTTCGTTTTCTCATCCTATTGCCTTCCCCTCCATTTGTGTTCAATTCCATGTTCTCATGTTCTTTCTCGGGCCATTTGACACACTTCCTGGGAGAGAGAGAGAGAGAGAGAGAGAGAGAGAGAGAGAGAGAGAGAGACTGGCGCCGTTACTGTAATCCCCTATGTAATTAGGGGTCTTAGAGAAGAAGAGGGAGTGGATGAAGGAAAAGAGGGAGGGAGGGAGGAAAGAGGGAGGTAGGGAGGGAAGGAGGAAAGAGGGAGGTAGGGAGGGAAGGAGGAAAGAGGGAGGTAGGGAGGGAAGGAGGAAAGAAATGGAGGAGGAGGGAAGGAGAGAGAGGAGGAAAATGGAGAGAAAGGAGGAAAGTTCATGTTTATAAGATTAAGTGTGAAGATAAGAGGGAAAGAAATGAATGAGGAGAGAATGGAGAGAGAGGAGAAGAGAATGAAAAGAGAGGAGGAGAGAGTGGAGAGGGAGGAGAAGAGAATGGAGAGAGAGGAGAAGAGAATGGAGAGAGAGGAGGAGAGAATGGAGAGAGAAGAGGAGGAGAGAATGGAGTGAGAGGAAGGGAAACTGTGTGAAGAAATACAGAAAGATGACTGATGGAAAGAAGAAGTAAAGGAGGAGTGGAAAGGAAGGAGAGAAATAAACTGAAATAGGAAAGAAGGAAGGAAGGAAGGAAGGAGAGAAGGAAGGAAGGAGAGAAGGAAGGAAGGAAGGAAGGAAGGAGAGAAGGAAGGAAGGAAGGAAGGAAGGAGAAAAGGAAAGGAAATTGTATGAGGGAAGACGGAGAAATCTTTGACGGAAAGGAAAAGATAAAGAAGAGAGGAAAGGAAGCATGGGAGGAGAATGGAGGGAGGCATGAAATGGTTTGGCAATAATGAGAGAGAGAGAGAGAGAGAGAGAGAGAGAGAGAGGTTTTAATCTGAGACAGGGATTTTAACATGATAATAAAGAGGAAACAGATCGAGTTATTAAATTCTGTTTATATTAAGGAAATAAAAATAACTCAGAATTCATTTGTCGTAAAGTTAAGAATTTATTATTTATAGTTATGTGTGTGTGCTTGTACCACACACACACACACACACACACACACACACACACACACACACACACACACACACACACACACACACACACACACACACACACACACACACACACACACACACACACACACCACTGCATCCTAATTATACACACATAGCCCACATGCCTACATACATTTCTCTCTCTCTCTCTCTCTCTCATCTCGTTAATGCCTAATACATTTTTTATAGTTGTTTGGTTTATGCGTTTTTGTAATATTGTATTTTTGGTCAGTGATAATGTAATTTTGGGGAGAGAGAGAGAGAGAGAGAGAGAGAGAGAGAGAGAGAGAGAGAGGGAGAGAGAGAGAGGTACCCACAATCATAATCATCATCATCATCATCATCATCAATACTCCATCCCCACACGCACATACACACAATTCCACACCACAACCCATCAAGCCTTCCCCCACACCCCACTTCCACTCCCCATTTCCACACCCCACTTCCCCACCACCACCACACTCTTAACCCCTTCAAACCCTACCCGCACCTCCATTTCCCCACCACCACCACCACCACCACCACCACCACAGCGCGTGTTCTGGCCTCCTCTCCAACTCTCCCACACAGTTAATTGGTTGTGTGGTGGCAGTTGGGGCCAAGTTTGTGTTGCTCCAGTTCAGTGCCGGAGTTTCCCCAGGCTGGTATACCCCCTAACGCCTCTTCCATAGCGATTTAGTCAAGCATATATTTTCGTCGATCCCTCACACCTATTCCTTAGCGATTTATTTCCCTGTTACACCTTACTGCCCTCTTTTGCGATATGTAAGTCTTTCCAGCATTGCCCTGCCCTGCGTAAATGTCGTAAACAAAGCCCTATCATTTTTACATTTCTGTAT
>NC_137069.1:297500-317500 GCF_032717465.1 Coenobita brevimanus | reverse complement strand
CCTTCATTCTCTTTCCTCTTTCTTCATGATTTTTTTTACTGCTGTCTGTCTGTCTGTTTGTCTACGAATCTCCTTATATCATCATCATCATCATCATCATCATCATCATCATCATCATCATCGTCCTCGTCTTCGTCATTGTTTTTATTATTATTATTTTGTTATTATTATTATTATTATTATTATCATTATTATGGTCAAATTGTTATCTGTTAAAGCTAGAATTGAGCCCACATGCATATTCACTTCTATAACTGTTTGATATTCTCTCTCTCTCCCTCTCTCTCTCTCTCTCTCTCTCTCTCTCCTTCGTCAGCCGCTTCCCTCTCCTCCTCCTCCCCCCTCCTTTCTTTCATTTCTTTTCTCCCCCTCCCCCTCCACCTTCCTCTTCACCACCCCCACCTCCCCTCACATCGACGCCCCCTATAAATAATGTGGAGGACTGTCGCTTTAAAGATGGCGTCTTCCTAGCGTCAGCGGAAAGTGACGGCAGAGAGAGAGAGAGAGAGAGAGAGAGAGAGAGAGAGAGAGAGTAGAACTGCCTGTTAAAGACCCGACCCAGTCCTTTTAAAACTTACCTAAATAGACGTCCTTAAACTTCTCCCACTAAGACTCTCTCTCTCTCTCTCTCTCTCTCTCTCTCACACACACACACACACACACACACACACACACACACACACACACACACACACACACACAAGCGCAGGAGAACAATCAGCCTTAATTTTCTTGAAGAGGTTACGAGTGGAAACGAGAGACGTCCTTAGTGACCTGGGGTGTGTGTTTGTGTGTGTGTGTGTGTGAGAGAGAGAGAGAGAGAGAGAGAGAGAGAGAGAGAGAGAGAGAGAGAGAGAGAGAGAGAGAGAAAGTAATTACCGCCACGAGAGATCTTTCATTAAGGTTCTCTTGTTAATTACACGTTTGTTACTTAACCCTCTCTCTCTCTCTCTCTCTCTCTCTCTCTCCCCGTCTCTTCCTTCCTATCGTTCAATGGCCTCTTGTATCTCTTCTTGCTTTCTTATTTTCCTGCCTTGTCTCTTTCCTGCCTGCCTACCTCCCTTCCTGCCTATCTCTCTGCCTGCCACTCTGCCTATCTCTGTTCTGCCTGTCTGCCTTACCACTTTCCCGCTTTCCCATCGCCCTTTCTGCCTCCCTTCCTCCCTCTCTCCCTATCTCATTTCCTCCCCCCTCCCCCTTCCTCAGTGTCTCCCTGCCTGCCTTCCTTCTGTCACCAGCCTGTGATAAAAGAGGAGCCATGTTTTACTGTGTGTGTGTGTGTGTGTGTGTGTGTGTGTGTGTGTGTGTGTGCAGCCTCTCATGTTGACACTCCCATCCCTCATCTTCTCTTCCTCCATCACTTTCCCCTCCATCCCTCCTCTTCCTCCCTCCATCACCACGTTCCTCCTTCCTCCTTCATTCAGTTCCGTCTTACATTGCTCCTACTCCCACCTTCCCTCCCTACGTCACCCTGTTCCTCCTCCTCCTCCTCCTTCTCCTCCTCCACCTCCTCCTCCTCCTCCTCCTCCTCCTCCTCCTCCTCCTCGTAATTACTCTTCAGCACAAGTTATAAAGAAATTTGTATAACTCTAGGAACAATAACATTAACACCTTTTCCTAAGCGATTTATTTTGCCAATTACAGCCTCCTGTCCAATTGTGTCATATATCCTTCCAATATCACCATACTCTGCATAATAACGAACAGAACGATATTAACCACCCATATACAAAAATAAATCGCTATGGAAAAGGTGTTAGGGATTTATCAAGAGGGTTTTTAACTCTTTAGTAACTAATTTTCCTCAGATGAACAACATCGTCTGGTTGTAATCTGAGTAAGGCTTGGAGGCGATTTGCTTGTGGCCATCCTTTACGGGATTAGGGCGTTTGGCAATAGAGAGAGAGAGAGAGAGAGAGAGAGAGAGAGAGAAAGTACACCACCACCACTACCACAACCACAATTTCGCCACCGCCACCACCTCACGCACCACCAACTCTCAACCTGTCATCCATCACATCCACGTCAACAGTTTAAGCCTCTCTCTCTCTCTCTCTCTCTCTCTCTCTCTCTCTCTCAGTTCCTTCATCACTCCTTCATCTATCTATCTCTTTCCCTCTCAAACACTTCTTTCCTTCATCTGTCCGTCTATCTGTCTATCTTTCTGTCTCTCTCTCACGCCTCTCGATTTCATCTTCCCCGCATCACCTATCCATCTTTCTATCCATCCATCTCCCTCTTACACATTTTACTTCCTTCATCCATCCCTTATCTATCCATTTATCCACCTGTGTTCCTCTCAGGCTTCTTAATTCCTTCTTCATCTCATCTGTCTATCTATCTATCCAACTCTCTCCCTCTCAGACATCTATCCTTCATCGTCCCGTCATCTATCTGTCTATTTATCTGTCTTTCTGTCTGTCTCTCCCTCCCTCCCTCTTCCTCTCACACCTCTCACCTCCCTCTCTCCTCTCCCACTCTTCCTTACATTACGAACTCCTCCTCATTCATATCGGTCGACTCATTTCTTCGTGTGAGGATGAAGGTTGAGAAGTGAGTGTGTTGGTGGGCACATGAGGCGGTGAGTACTGAGTGAGTGAGTGGATATGTGAGTCAGTGAAGGAGTGAAGGATAGAGATGAAGGAATGGGTGGATATATGAGTTAGTAAGTGTGGAGTGAGTGTGGGTGAGTGAGTGGATATATGAGTCAGTGAAGGAGTGAGTGTGAGAAATGAATGAGTGAGTGGATATGTGAGTCAGTGAGGAAGGGAAGGCGTGAGAAATGAGTGAGTGAGTGGATATGTGAGTCAGTGAAGGTGAGAAATGAGTGAGTGGGTGAATGTGTGAGTCAGTGGGGGACGTTTAGCATAATTATTGGCTATAAGGCAAAGGTGTATGAGGGGGTGATGATGAGTTAGTAAGTGATGATGATGATGATGATGATGATGATGATGATGATGATGATGAGGAGGAGGAGGAGGAGGGGGGGGGAGAAGGATAATGATGCTGATGATGATGATAAGGAGGAGGAGGAGGAGGAGAGAGGTGAAGAGGAAGAGGAGAGGAGAGAAGAGGATCAGACAGGACCAGGAAATTGGGAAAGTTTAGTAAGAAGAATCTTAGTGAAAAGAAGTAGAGGAACAGAGAGTAGGAGGAGGAGGAGGAAGTGGAGAGAGAAGAGAATCTAAGAGGAAAGGAAAGGAGGAAAGTCCAGAAATAAAGATAAGAGTGAGTAGAAGAGGAAGAGAGGAGGGAAGAAGAGAGGAGGAAAAGAGGTGGGAAGAAGCCGATGAAAGAGAATAGGAAATAGCGAAAGTTCAGTGAGAAAATGGAGAGAGAGAGAGAGAGAGAGAGAGAGAGAGAGAGAGAGAGAGAGAGAGAGAGAGAGAGAAACTACACACACAAACACACACACACACACACTAATTGTTTATGTGGGAGGGTTATTGGTGGATCTGGGGTGTGCGGGCGCCGTGTGACTCCGCCTCATTGATCACACCCGATGATTATGGACCGTAATAGCTCTCTCTCTCTCTCTCTACATACCTACCTGCCTACCTGCCTACCTACCTACCTACCTACCTACCTACCTTGACGTCACAGGAAGCTTCGTAACGTCTGTTTCTAAGCGATTTATTTTGCTTATACGATTACCACTCTTCTGTATGTTATGTATATCGTTTTAATATCCATATAATTTTCATCAGTAACGTAGAAGACACCACTGAGGTGTAATGTTTAGAATGAATCGCTTAGGAAGAGGTGTTAGGAGTCCAAGAGTCATTATTTAGTATGACCTTGCTTCCATACATACATACATACACGCACACATTTGTATTCCTGCAGTGAGTGAGCGTCTCGTTGCATACATACATACATACATACATACATACATACATAGGGTACATACATGCATAAATACGTACATACATGCATACATACATACACATTGGTATTCCTGCAGTGAGTGAGCGCCCCCTTCCACACACACACACACACACACACACACACACACACACACACACACACACACACACACACACATTGGTATTTCTGCAAGGAGAGTGGGCGCGTCTCCTTGCATGTAAGAATAGCTGAGGGAAATTCAATCAGACTGGTGGTGATTGTGGTGTTGTGGTGGTTGTGGTGGAGAGGAGAAGCAGATCTGGTGGTGTGGTGGTGGTGGGGAGGATTGGGGGAGAATGTGGATAGGAGGAGGGGAAGAAGGTGGGGAGGAAAAACAGAGGTGGTGGGGAGGATTGGGGGAGAAAGTGGATAGGAGGGGAGAGAAAGTGGACAGACTGAAGGGGAAGGTTGAGAGACTGAGGAGGAGAGATGGGTCCAGTAGAGAGAGAGAGAGAGAGAGAGAGAGAGAGAGAGAGAGAGAGAGAGTCAACTGGGTACTGTATAGTTTACATTGATCACACACACACACACACACACACACACACACACACACACACACACACACACACACACACACACACACACACACACACACACACACACACACACACACACACACACTTTGCATTCACCTGACAAAGATTCCAAACCCCTTTCAGCTCGGTTGATGGCCAGGTGTAGTCAGAGTGGAAGGTTGATTTGACTAATAACCAAGGAGACTTATTTCTACCCTATAATTAAGACTTAACGATTTTAGATGAAAGAAAAGACTAATAATTTTTTCTTTTTTTTTCAGGTGAGTCGTGTCATTAAAAGAAGCCAGGTGTGACGGGCAGGTGAGGTTGTGTGTGTGTGTGTGTGTGTGATTTTCTTGTTCATCCTGCGCCAGTATCTTTGTTGATGTGGCATTTTTGTGTGGTGGTGTGGTGTGTGCTGATGTGGTGGTGAGGTGGTGTTGTGGTGTGGTGTGATAAGGTGTTGTTGTGGTTTGGTGTGATGCTGTCGTGTTAATGTGGTGTTGAGCTGGTGTGGTGGTGTTGTGGTGTTGTTTTGGTGTGGCGTGGTAAAGGTGTGGTGGTGTGGTGATGGGATGAGATGTGGTATGTTAATGTGGTGTGCTGTGGTGTGGTGATGGGATGAGATGTGGTATGTTAATGTGGTGTGCTGTGGTGTGGTGTGGTATTAGTGTGGTATTTCAGTGTAGTGTCGTGTTACAGTCAACCTTCCCCAGAATATTACAGAATCATGAAGGTCTTGCATTAATTATATAGCCTAATTTTCTGTCTATTATTTATATTTTATGAGGAAGACAAGGTATGAAAATTAATATATGATTTTGATTTAGAAGAGAGAATATAATTTGGTGGAGAGGAATGGAAAGACGATGAAAAATTAAAAAGGTATTACGAACTGGATAACGAGAGGAGGAGAGGGTGAAGGAGGGAAGGGAGAGAAGAAGAAGGTGAAAGAAAGATTTAAGATGTGGGTTGAGAAGGGATTAAAAGGAAAGATGGGCGAAATGGTGGGTGTGAGTGACTATGACGGTGATGTTGGTGGGGAATTATGGTGCACAGAGAGAGAGAGAGAGAGAGAGAGAGAGAGAGAGAGAGGCAGTTGTCTCTTTCCCTATTCCTCCCTCTTTCCTTCTCCTCGTTCACCCTCCATCCTCTCCTCTCTCCTATCCCACTTTCTTTCCTTCCCCCGCCCCATCCTTTGCCATTCCCCTTCTTCTTTCCTCTTCCTTCCCCTTCTCACTCCTCTATCCCTTCCTTCCCTTTCTCTCCCTCTCTCCTCTCTTCCTTCCCCTTCCCTCCATCACGCCTCTCTCCCTTTCTTCTTTCGCTCTCCGTACCCCCTCTTTCTTCCCTTCTTCCCCTTCCCTCCCTCTCTCCTCCGTCTTCACTTTCCTTCCCCTTCCCTCCTTCACTGAAAAAAATTGTCCCATTCCTCGCTTTGTCTTTTTTTTTTTTTTTTTTTTTTCACTTTCCTTTCTCCCCATTTCTCCGTCTCTCCCTCCCTCCCTCTCTCCACTCTTTTTGTCCCTCCCTCCCTCCCTCTCTCCTCTCTTTTTGTCCCTCCCTTCCTCCCTCCCTCCCTCCCTGCGATAAATTACCCCAATCTTCGCTTTGTCTCCTTTTATCTCCCTCTCCTTCATCCTTTCCACTCTGTCATCTCTCTCATTTATTCTTTCTGAGTTTCTTCCACCAATTTTCCTTTTCTGCTTCCTCCTCCTCCTCCTCCTCCTCCTCCTCCTCCTCCTCTAATACTACACTTCGCTCCCATCCCCTTCCCTCCTTCACACCATTCCCCTCCCCATACTGCCTATATATGTACATTATATTGTTTTTCTCACCATCACTTCCCCCATCCCTACCCTCTCTCTCTCTCTCTCTCTCTCTCTCTCTCTCTCTCTCTCTCTCAATATTCACCTAGCATCACATTCCCCTGTTGTTGCTATGGAAGTCATCAGAAGGTAAAAATAACACACACACACACACACACACACACACACACACACACACACACACACACACACACACACACACACACACACACACACACACACACAATAAAGTTCACATGGAGACCAGCCTAACGAAAGGGACTAGGAAGAGAGGATAAAAAAATGAGAGAGAGAGAGAGAGAGAGAGAGAGAGAGAGAGAGAGAGCGTAATAAAGAGAGTGACAGGAACGCGGAGAGATAAAAGGGCAATAACCGGAACAGATAAGAGTTAATGAGAGCGAGCGAGCGAGCGAGCGAGAGAGAGAGAGAGAGAGAGAGAGAGAGAGAGAGAGAGAGAGAGAGAGAGAGAGAGAGTAAATTCTGTATAAATGCTCAACACTGGCGAGACTCAAGTTACGTGGCATATTCATTGCCTAATAATTCACCTGTAGTTTTAGCTCACGTGGAATTTATATATAATGTGATCCTTGTTAGCGAGCAATATTTACCCCCCCTAACGAAGCGGGTCGGTGTTGTATATTAACCCCTCTGTCTGTCTGTCTGTCTCTGTTTTTCTGTCTGTCTGGAGCTGTCTGTTAGCATTGTCTGTCTGTCTGTCTTCCTGTCTGTCTGTCTGTCTGTCTTTTTGGTGGATTGGTGGGCAGTGGGTTTGTGTGTGGAGAGAGAGAGAGAGAAGGCAAAAAATTCAACTGCCTTTCTCTCCCCTCTCATCCCGTCCTGTCCCTTTCCCCTCCTGTTCCTCCCCTCCCTCCCCCTCCCTTCCCCTCCCCTCCCCTCCCCTCTCTTCCCCTCGCCTCCCCTCCCCTTGAAAACTCTGACCAGTTTAAACAAGCGTCGTTTGGGTCTTTAATTTACCAAAGGATTTTTTTTTAACTTTTTCATGTAATTTTTGGGGAAAGTTGAGTGTGTGTATGTGTGTGTGTGTGTGTGTGTGTGTGAGAGAGAGAGAGAGAGAGAGAGAGAGGAGGCTGTGTGTGATGGATTGTGTAGCTAATCCAACCAGCCACATCGATAATCCTAACGTGATGGATCTCTCTCTCTCTCTCTCTCTCTCTCTCTCTCTCTCTCTCTCTCTCTCTCTCTCTCTCTCTCTCATTTCATTAGTCTGTGTGTGCCTCTTGTTCAGCCACTTCAGGTCTCGTCCTCCCTTTCATCTCCTCCATTCTTTCCTCTCGCTTCTCCTCTTCCTTCATCCTCCTCTCTTTCATTTCCTCCCTTCTTTCCTAACACCCTCCTGTTCTGTTTCCTCAGCCTTTCTTGTTCTTCCTTAACTATCTTTCATCTCTTTTTTAATTCATTTCGTTTTTCTCCTGTATCTAATACTTATCTCCTTTTCCAATCATTATTTTTTTCCCTCCCTGTCTCTCCTCTGCTTTCCCTACCTCTTCCTTCTTTCTCACTCTCTTCCTTTTCCTCCTCGCTGTAATTTTCCTTCCCCTCTTTCCTCCATACCCCTTCCTTGTATCCTTTTTAGCAGTCATTTTCTTCCTCTCAGTTCTTCCTCTCTCCCTTTGTTCCCCGCGTCTCATTTCTCTCTCTCTCTCTCTCTCTCTCTCTCTCTCTCTCTCTCTCTCACTTTCTTCCTTTCCTCCTATTATTCCTTACATTTTTTCCTCTCCCTTACTCCATCTATCGTTCATTTTCTTATATCTCTCTTCATTTTCCCATCTTACAATCCTTCCTGTCTCATTTTCCGTCTGCTCAGTCTGCTCTCTCCTCCCGTAACTCCCCTCTACTTCCTACTTAGCCAAACAGCACATGGGAGAAGGGCTAGGGGGAGAGGGGGCTGGAATACTGTCTCCCCATCCTATCCACCTCCTCTCTTTACCCTCTCTCTTTCTTCTTCTCTTCAGTATTTTCGTCACATCCGCTTCCCCTCCCCTTCCCTTCGCTGGACTGAGGAAAGAGGGGAGGGGGGAAGGGGTGGGGGGAGGTAACACACAGCTCATTAATTACCCCCCTCCCTTCCCTCCCCCCACTCCCCACACCCCCTCCCTCTAATCACCCCAACCCCCCACAGACGAGAGAAAAATTGCAACAGCTCTGATTCATTCCAGGGGGCTTGAGAGAGAGAGAGAGAGAGAGAGAGAGAGAGAGAGAGAGAGAGAGAGAGAGAGAGAGAGAGAGAGAGAGAGAATAGGGTCGCTCTGTATACAAACTGTCCACATTGAGGTGAGGTCTCTCTCTCTCTCTCTCTCTCTCTCTCTCTCTCTCTCTCTCTCTCTCTCTCTCTCTCTCTCTCTCTCTCTCTCAATATTACCATCTCATTAATAAGTACATTCCTGCTGTCAGTGCCAAGTATAATTCACACACACACACACACACACACACACACACACACACACACACACACACACACACACACACACACACACACACACACACACACACACACACACACACACACACACACACCTCAGAATATTCCTGACTTGACTTTAGATTCCAGTGGATAGGAAATACGATTTGTGGCGAGAGAGAGAGAGAGAGAGAGAGAGAGAGAGAGAGAGAGAGAGAGGAATATCACTCTATATGCAAGGTGTTAGACATTGAACTAAGGTCGAAGAAATTATATTTTTTTGCCAGATAGATAGATAGGTAGGTAGGTAGGTGGATAAGTAGATAGATAGATAGATATAATGACTGAATGATTGAGTGATTGATAAACAGATAGATACGTAAATAATTTGATAGATAAAATAGACAGTAACATTTCTTTCAAAGCAGAATTTAAAAAATGAAAGGGGGAGTAAAGGAAGAGGAGACAAGCAAGAGGAATATAAGAATACAAAGAGAGGAAGAAAGAATAAACAATAATGACAAGAACAGGGAAGGAGGAGGAAAGTTTTGGAGGTACGTGGAGAGAGATGAGATGTGGAGGGAAGGAAGGAGAGGAGGAGATGGAGAGAAGATGAAGGAGAGAGATATAAAAGTTGGAGCAAAGAGGAAAGTGAAGGAGCTGCCAAGGGTTTATGTGGGGGGAGATAAGATGTGTTGTTTTGAGAGAGAGAGAGAGAGAGAGAGAGAGAGAGAGAGAGAGAGAGAGAGAGAGAGGAGGGAAGGAGGTGAAAAATATTTTTATTTTATTTCGTCCACATGTAAATTCATCCATTTTATCTCGTTCGCATCATCATCCCTTCAGATTTCTCTTCTCTTCCTTATTTTTCCTCCTTCCCTCCCTCTTTACAGTCTTTCCTCCTTCCGTCCCTCCCATTCTGCTATCTTTCCTCCCTCCTTCCCTCCCTCCCTCCGTCTTCCTTCCCTCCCTCCCTCCTTCCTTCCTTCACTGGCCCCAATCTCTCCTATCAGTTAAAGCATCAGCCTCTGCAGTTTATTTATAGACGGTATAAAAGTTTGAAGCAGCGCCGTAATGAGTTAATGTGTGTGATGGTGATGGAGGAGGAGGAGGAGGAGCAGGAGGAGGAGGATTACACAGGATTACACAGGAGTATTACACAGGAAAGCAAACAGCAACAGACCTTATGGTCCTTTCGAGGCTGCTTGTTAGAGAAAACTATGACTACAAGATCTAACTCTACATGTTGAAGGATAAGGATAGGAAAGCAAGAAGGCTCCCCCCACCACCAAACCCTCCAGGAAAAAGTGAGAAAAACCACCATGCAGCATGGAAAAACTGACATGGAAATTTTATAGGAAACACTGGAAAGGAAAGGTCACATTCTATAATACTTCATCTATAAGCTACCCGATAGAGTAACCTGAAAGAGAAAGTAAACTAATAAAATAATAGTTACGGCATGACATTATAAACCAGTTACATTGAGTTAATGGGAAGTCTGTGGACATAACGTGAAAGCTACACACTGCACAATGTGGATGTTTAGGGGTGGTGCAGCAGCCTTGCCTGGCGCTTTTAAGGTAGGCAGCAGTCAATCAGGCCCTAGCTCCGTTTGCTCCACTGAGACAAGGAACTCTCCCATGTGGGACAAGTACACAAGTTTCATCCTGAAGCAGTGACCCCTGGTACATTAAAAAAATCCCGATGGTGGTCACTTGACTAACAGGGACCCTCAGTGATCCACAGCCCATCACAGATCGAAAGTAAGAGTAGTGACCGTTAACTCAGGGTTATCTGTGCAGCTCCTAATCTGTGCTAATATTGCTTTCTTTGCGCTGGGGAGACTGAAAAGTATATAGGACGGGTGTCTTAGATAAAAGGGGACTGCACAGTGCACAGTGTGGATGTGCAATGCACAGAGTGGATGTTTAGGGGTGGTGCGGCAACCTTCCCTGGCGCTTTTTAGGTAGGCAGCAGTCAATCAGGCAATAGCTCCGTTCACTCCACTGAGACAAGGAACTCTCCCATGTGGGACAGTACACAAGTTTCATCCTGAAGCAGTGACCCCTGGTACATTAAAAAAAATCCCGATGGTGGTCACTTGACTAACAGGGACCCTCAGTGATCCACAGCCCATCACAGGTCGAAAGTAAGAGTAGTGACCGTTAACTCAGGGTTATCTGTGCAGATCCTAATCTGTGCTTATATTGCTTTGTTTGCACCGAATAAATTGAAAATGTATAATATCGTGACGCAACACTATGTACGGGTACATTGTTTACGGGGTGTCTTGTAGACTAAGGGGGCATGAACTTACATGTACCGTAGCTATAAAAGCAAGTTATTCGGACAGAAAAAGAGTCAGCTGAGGATTTTCGTGCAAATACTTGTCTAATTTGTTTTTGAATGCCTCAATTGAGATACTGTTCACGGTATCTGAGGGTAATCTGTTCCAGATATTTACAACTCTGTTAAAGAAGAAGTATTTTGCTTCGTGGGATTGGAATCGTTTTCCCATGATTTTGCAGCCATTACTTCTGGTTTGACTCGACTGGTCTATATCAAAATATTTATTCATGTCTAAGTTGTCATATCCCTTCATGATTTTGAAAACTTCAATAAGGTCCCCTCTTAACCTGCGCTTCGTTAGGCTAAATAATTTAAGTTCTTCAAGGCGTTCCTCATATGGTTTGTTTCTAAGTCGTGGTACCATTTTTGTGATTCTTCGCTGAATTTTCTCTAATTTTTCAATGTCCTTTCTGTAGTACGGAGACCAGAATTGCACACAATACTCAAGATGGGGGCGCACTAGCGAGTTGTACAAGGCAAGTATGACTTTTTCCGATTTAAACTCGAAAGTTCTTCCAATAAAACCCACTAGCTTGTTTGCAATTTTTACCGCATCGGTACACTGCTTGCTTGGTTTTAGGTCTTTTGATATTATCACACCAAGATCCTTTTCACTGTCTGTACTTGATAACTGAATATTGTTCATTTTGTAATTTGCATGGACATTGTTACTTCCAATATGAAGTACTTTACATTTTTCTGTGTTGAATTTCATTTGCCATTTTTCTGCCCAGCTTGCTAAAGTATTAAGGTCATTTTGTAACTGCTGCCACTGTAATTTTGAAGTGACTTTACTGGTTATTTTAGTATCATCTGCAAATTTGGATACTTTACAATTTAGACCCTCATCAATGTCATTTATATAGATAATAAAAAGTATCGGTCCAAGTACTGAGCCTTGGGGAACGCCGCTGATCACATTACGCCATTTGGATTCCTTTCCGTTTATCACAACTCGCTGTTTTCGGTCTGACAGCCAGTCTTGTAACCATTTTAGCGTCTTTCCTTTTATTCCATGTGCTTCTATTTTTCTCATGAGACGCTTGTGAGGGACAGTGTCAAATGCTTTCTGAAAGTCGAGGTAAATTATATCTACTGCTCTTGAGTCATCGTATGATTTGTAAACATCATGGAAGAAGTCCAGTAGGTTAGTTAAGCATGAACGACGATGTCTGAATCCATGTTGCGAGTCTTTAATTATATTATTTTCTTCTAGATAATTAACTATTTTATCTCTTATGATTTTTTCCATTAACTTGCACACTACTGATGTTAAGCTGATTGGTCTGTAATTTCCTGGGTGCGACTCATTTCCTTTTTTGAAAATTGGTGTTACATTTGCTAGTTTCCATTCGCGTGGAACTTTCCCAGTACTTAATGATTTATTGAATAAGACAGAGAGTGGCAGCAGTAACTCATGTTTTGCTTCTTTGAGAATTCTCGGTGATATTTTATCGGGGCCAGGGGTTTTGTTTATGTCCGTACTATTTATGGCTGAAAGGATATCATTATTATGGATAGCATAGTTACTAAGGACTGTGCTATTTGCTTGGTTTGTGGGTAACAGTAGGTTTCTGGTGGTGTTTTCTACTGTAAAAACAGACGCAAAGTAATCGTTAAGAATGTTTGCCATTTCGACCTCATTTTCAGTGTGTCTGCCATTGTTTGTTTCTAGAGGACCTATTGATGTAGTCATAACCTTTTTCTTTCTAATGTAACTGTAAAATTCTTTAGGATTTGATTTGCACGTATTAGCAATGTGGATCTCCAGTGCTCTTTTGCTTTGTTTAATAAGTCTTTTCGATGTGCGGCGTAGATTATCGTATTGTAATTTATCATCATTATTTTGTGTAGCTTTATATTTATGGTATGCCTGTTTTTTGGCTATTAAGTTACTTTTTATTTCACTGGACCACCACTTTGGTTTACTATTTCCAGCTGGACGTCTGTTACGTAGTGGCACACATGACTTTACCACTTCATTAAATTTTTCGGTGAATATTTCCCATGCTTGGTTTATGTCATCGGTTTCAGACATTTGATTCCAATCTGCAGTTGCAAGTAGCGCTCTGAGCCTGTTGAAATTAGCTCTACGATAATCTGGGACCTTTTCTTTGCTCTCCGTTTCTTTTACTTTTTCAGTAGGAGGAGGAGGAGGAGCAGGAGGAGGAGGAGCAGGAGGAGGAAGAGGAGGAGTGTAAGGAGAGGTTAAAGAATTATGAAGACGATAAGAGGGAGAGTAATATTAGATGGAGAAGAATGGGAGAAGAACACTCACTCTCTCTCTCTCTCCCTCCCTCTCTCTCTCTCTCTCTCTCTCTCTCTCTCTCTCTCTCTCTCTCTCTCTCTCTCTCTCTCTCTCTCTCTCTCTCTCTCTCAAGTAACCCAAGCCGGTAACCCAACTCGTATTTAGTATTCCAACAGCAACTCGTCCTCAGCAGTTTCTGTTAATACCACTTCCATACCAGAATACCGCCAACCACACTGCCACAGTACAGTAATACCACACCACACTACCACATTTCTACCACATCGTATTACCACACCATATCACACCACACCACACCACAGCACGCCACACAATTATAGTATACCACACCTCTCAGCCACATCACACCCATACCACAACACCACACTGGCACACTTCAGTATCACACACACACACACACACACACACACACACACACACACACACACACACACACACACACACACACACACACACACACACACACACATACACACACACACACACGAGAAACTGTGCTGAGAATATAACGGTGTAAAATTATAACAGTTCTGTGTACGTACGAGAGAGAGAGAGAGAGAGAGAGAGAGAGAGAGAGAGAGAATGGGCTCCTGTGTGTGCCTGGTCATTTTTTTTCTTTTTTTCTTTAACATGATTACGTGTTTAAAGCTTAAGAATTTCTCTCTCTCTCTCTCTCTCTCTCTCTCTCTCTCTCTAGGTTCCTCTGAGGTCATTGTGAGCGTTAATGAGACGAAGAGGGAGAGAGAGAGAACCTTAAAGAGAATCCTAATGAATGCAGGAGAGAGAGAGAGAGAGAGAGAGAGAGATTGTGTATGTGTAAGAATCATCAGGATTTTGTCCAATATTCATCATTGTGTGTGTGTGTGTGTGTGTGTGTGTAAGAATCATCAAGAGTTTGCCTAATATTCATCATTTTTTTTTGGGGGGGTAATATCAGTTTTTGTGTAATATTCAGATTATTGGTCCAATATTCAGCATTTTCCCGTAATATTCCCGTCAGGTGCGTTTTTCTTCTCTTAATTTCCTTTGATCCAGGATTATTGGAACTCTAGTGACCTGTTACTCCTCTGCCAGTAACCCGCCGGCAGGAAATGGGCCCTTCTGCATCCCCAATTGCCCCCATTAGCCTTATATTGCGCTCCAGTTAATGACCTTGTTGTAATTAGCTCGCCTATTTGTACCTTTCGACTTGGGTAATTGTGTTTTTATCTCGTGGTGTTTACAGATGGGGTTGTTATAAGATGTGGGGTGGCTGGTATTGGTGTGTGTGTGTGTGTGTGTGTGTGTGTGTGTGTGTGTGTGTGTGTGTGTGTGTGTGTGTGTGTGTGTGTGCGCGTCCTCACACACACACACACACACACACACACACACACAGAGTAAAAGAGTTTCATAATTATCCCAGGAAACATTTGGCTCAGTGATTATGCTCTGTAATGAATGTGTTGTCTTGGATAGAGAGAGAGAGAGAGAGAGAGAGAGAGAGAGGGAGAGATCATGACGATAATGCAGACTAATTAAGGCCTTCATAATGAGGGATTCGCACCTGTTTAATTAACATCTCTGCCTCACGTGAGTTTTGGGGATTCGTATGCCGTAGAGAGAGACTGAGGAGGAGGAGAAGGAGGAGGAGGAGGAGGAGGAGGAGGAGGAGGAGGAGGAGGAGGAGGAGGAGGAGGAGAAGAAGGAGAAGGAGGAGGAGGAGGAGGTTATTGAGGGAAGAGGGACTGGGGGGAATGAGAGGAGAGGGAAGAAAGGTGGGGGTGGGGGCAGGTAAGAGAAGGAGCAGGTTACAGACAGGGAAGAGAAATGGGAGTTGAGAGAAAGCGCACTGCCAGGGAAAGGAGGAGCCACCGTCCACTCACTTGACTGGGTTGTGGAAGGGTCGACGCGGTGGATGGGTTGATTTCATGCGGGAGGACGCTCTGGAGTGGTGGGTTCGAGCCCCACTGATTGTCATTGAGTTTGTGGTAGGACGCACACGAGTTAACGCCTCTCCACAACAGTCCAGTAACCAAAACTACATCATAACACTGCCTCTGTTCACCATACCACCATATACTTCTACTCACCATAGCACCGTCTACTGCTCACCATACCATCATCTACTTCTGCTCACCATACCACCGTCTGCTTACCGTACTACTGTCTGTTTCTGCTGTCTTCTGCCTCTCTGTCTGTGCCCTGTATCTGTCTTCCCTCCTCGTAAATCTGTTACTTTTTACTCCTTTTGGGACGGGAGGAAAAGAAGGGAAGGAGCCAGGATTCTGGTGGTGATGAGAAATGAAGTGATCGCTGGTTGTATCTCTAATGTCCATGATCTGAATAATGTAGTTGTTTGAATAGTATGCTTTTCCTCTACTTCACCTGCCTTCATTCTAGTATCTCTGCTTGATACGAAAGAAAATTGAGGCAGTTCTTCAGAGAGATATATTATGCAATAGTAAAACATTGAATTTCAGTGAAGAAGGAAGGAAAGAAGAAAGGAAAGTAGTGAAGGAAAAGAAGGAAGGAAGGAAGAAAAGAAAGCAGTGAAGGAAAAGAAGGAAGGATGGGGGAAGGAAAGAAGAGAGGAATGTAGTGGAGGAAAGGTGTTTCAAGGTGTGTTCGTAATAATAATGTTGGTATATCTTGTCTAATTGTCTTTCTTTCGTATTTAATCGTAAAAATGTGTGATGCCCTAAATTAGGTAACACTGGTAAATCATTGTTAATTCTGGTTATTGCACATTCATATTACACAGGGCAAATCTGGCGCTGTTGTGTTTGTTGAGTGAGGCGTGTTTGTGATGAGGAGTGGGGTGCATGGGGGTGCAAGGAGGGGTGAGTTTGGGGGGGAGGGGAGAGGAAGGAGGAGAGGGGAAGTGAGCCAGGAGAAGGGAGGAGAGAAGGGGTTAGGGTCGGGGAGGTCAGGGAGAATAGAGAAGAAAGAGAGAGGGAAATGAGGAAAGGGAGAAGGGGTGAGGGGAAGGGAGAGGAGAGGAAGGAGGAGTGGGGAAGTGAGGCGGGAGAGGGGAGGAGAGAAGGGGTGAGGGGAGGGGAGAAGAGAAGGGGATAGGGTAGGGGAGGTCAGGGAGGAGAGGGGAGAAAGGGAGAGGGATACGGTGATGTGTGGAGAGAGGAGGGGGAAAAGGGGTGAGGGAGGGGAGAGGAGGTGAGGGAGGGGAGAGGAGAGGGGTACTGGAGGAAGAGGGGAGGAGGGGAGACGTAGAGGGAAGGGAGGGAGGGGAGGGGAGGGGAGGGGGAGGTATGAAGGGCAGGACATTCCCTAAACTACTTGAACGAGGGGACATAAAGGGAGAGTTAGGAGGGGAGACAGTATGCTGAGAGAGAGAGAGAGAGAGAGAGAGAGAGAGAGAGAGAGAGAGAGAGAGAGCCAACACACTGGGTTCCCTCCAAACTTCAATCAAAACAAGACCACCGCAGTTCATAGAGGGAGAGAGGAGAGGAGGGAGAAGGGAAGAGGAGAGGGAGCGAGGAAGAGGAGAGGGAGAGAGGAAAAGAAGATAAGAGGGAGAGAAAGAAGAGGAGAGAGGGAGAGGAAAAGAAGAGCATGAGAGGAAGAGGAGAGGGAGAGAAAGAAGAGAGTGAGAGAAGAGGGAGAGTGGAAGAGGAGAGGGAGGGAAAGAAGAGGGTGAGAGAGGAAGACGAGAGGAAGAGAGGAGGAGTATAAGGAAGAGAAGTGAGAAAGAATTAGGAGAGGAGAGGGAGACGAAACGGGGGGAGGGAGGAAGAGAAGTGGGAAAGGGATAATATAGTGGAAGAGGAAGAGGAGAAGAGAAAGAGAGGAAGAGGAGAAGAAGGAAACAAAGAGGAGGAGGAGGAGGGAGAGAGAGAGAGAGAGAGAGAGAGAGAGGACATACGATCAAACTTAGTGCATTCCATGGAAATTGATAACACCACTGGATTTGCTTTCACATCCCCCCCTCTCTCTCTCTCTCTCTCTCTCTCTCTCTCTCTCTCTCTCTCTCTCTCTCTCTCTCTCTCACACACACACACACACACACACACACACACACACACACACACACACACACACACACACACACACACACACACACACACACACACACACACACACACACACACACACACACACACACAACCAGGCGACTCACAAGTTGGGGAAGTTTCAGGATGTTGAGGTCGGAGAGAGAGAGAGAGAGAGAGAGAGAGAGAGAGAGAGAGAGAGAGAGAGAGGGGAGGAAAGTGAGATAAGCTCGTGACTAATCTACCACCATCTGTGTGTGTGTGTGTGTGTGTGTGTGTGTGAGAGAGAGAGGGATAGAGAGAGAGAGAGAGAGAGAGAGAGAGAGAGAGTGAGATTAATGCAGAGGAGACGGTGAAGGAGTAATGTTGTGTAAGGGAGATTGATGAGGTGAGAGAGAGAGAGAGAGAGAGAGAGAGAGAGAGAGAGAGAGAGAGAGAGAGTATCAGCACATTTAATATATCAAAGTCTAAGAAATATAGCAAGACAGAGAGAAAAATATTGGCGTTTAAATTGAAAAAAAGAAAGAAACAAAGAATGATGGAGTTTAATCAGAAATCTGGGAGAAAGAACTGAAAAAGTATGAGGAAGGAAGATTGGTGTGAGACAGTATCTTGAAAGGAGGGAAGCAGTGAAGGAAGGAAAGAAGGCAGGAAGGAAGGAAGGAAGAATTGAAAAAGAGGAAGGAAGATTGGAGGAGACTAGTGAAGGAAGAAAGATGAGAGGAAGGAAGGCAGGAAGGAAAAAAGGATGGAAGGAAGGAAAAAAGGATGGAAGGAAGGAAAGGAGAAGGAAAGAAGGAAGGAAGAAGGGAAAGCAGTGAAGGAGATGAAGGGAGGAAGGATGGGGGAAGGAAGGAAGAAGGGAAAGCAGTGAAGGAGATGAAGGGAGGAAGGATGGAAGGAAGGATGCTAGAGCTACGTGACGATACGGGAAAAAGAGGATGAAAAAGAGAGACAATAGTGATTAAATTAAGATTGAAAAAAATTGAGGGAAGGGAGGGGAAGCAATAAAAAGATTGGAAAACCAGTGAAGGTTATTTGGTGTGTGTGTGTGTGTGTGTGTGTGTGTGTGTGTGTGTGTGTGTGTGTGTGTGTGTGTGTGTGTGTGTGTGTGTGTGTGTGTGTGTGTGTGTGTGTGTGTTTTAACTATATCGCACCAACTTTCTCACTGTCTCTGTCTCTGTCTGTCTCTCTCTCTAGGTCATTCAACCATCCATTTCTCATCTTCAGTTGACCTTGACCTCAAATGACCCCAATCTCCCCCGCCCCCCCTCATTAAGGGCTGCCAGGATGTCGGGGGGGGGGATGGAGGGGTGTCTGGGTGGTGTCTGTGTTTCCCTCGTTACCATGACAACACACACACACACACACACACACACACACACACACACACACACACACACACACACACACACACACACACGAGGCAGAATAAAAATAGATATATATTCCTGTTCCTTCTTCGTTGGGAATTTCTTGGAAGAGAGAGAGAGAGAGAGAGAGAGAGAGAGAGAGAGAGAGAGAGAGAGAGAGAGAGAGAGAGAGAGAATTATTTGTGTGTGTGTGTATAGACGAAAGGGTTAAAAATAATCACAATTTCCCCTTATTTATTTATTTTTCATCCAGGTATAGTTTAATTTACATATCGTGCAGTGTAATAAAAATAATAGTTCCATTCGTCAGCGATGGCAGCAGGTGAGCCACAAACACACGTGGACGCGAAATCTGTAGGGAAAAAAAAAAGCATTATTCTAGGTTAGTATTGCGAGGATCTTAAAGGACTGTTCAGGGAGTTGCTAGGGATGAGTAGGATTTATCATTCAACAGTAGGATATTAGAGGATTCATTTTAAAGTACAAAGGAGTGCAAAGGAAAGCAAACAGCGAGAGACCTGATGATCCTTGCAAGGCTGTTTGTTACGGAGGAGACTGTGACTACGAGATCTAATTCTACATGCTGAAGGATGAGGTTAGTAAAACAGTAAAGATCGCCAGGGTATTTCCATTATAGAAGAAATTTTGTAAAGAGTAATTTTTTAGCAGTATAACTTTCCAAGGGAGCAAGAAAATGTGTAGCCAGATAAGTTAGTGGTTTATAGTAACGTCTGATGGGTTGGTTGTAGAATTAAGATCATCCCACTTAATGAAGAAGTTACCTTTAAATTTATTCTGTATCAAGATTTTTTGCGTTAATGAAACAGCATGATGACTTGTTAAGGTCATTGTAAGAAAACGACGTTGCTTACCAAGTCTAGTATATAAATTCATTGCCTCGAAATCTTGCACTCTGGGCAATTACCCTCCATCATACACTTTGAAAACCTGAAAAAGTTGAAAGTAACATGAATTTAGTTACCTGTGAAGTACGTAACATTTAAATAACGTAAATAAACCTACACAAAATAATTACATAACATATAAATAACGTAAATATACATACACAAAATTCCGACCACAAATCACACACACCAGAGGAGGGAAAAAAGCAAACCAGGTGATTCTCAGTAGCCAATCAACGCTCAGCAAGTCAGCATTCCCAGCCAATCACCGTTTACCACATTCCTTTGCATAGCTGAGCTCCTTTCACTACGATGTCGTGTTTAATTTTTCTATATGATTTTTGTCTCCGGCTTTTTGATATGCAGAGGGGTAATTAAGGATCTAGGTTAATTAATAAGGGTTCAGTAATGACTTTTCGACCTGTCCTCTTCAAAATGTCATCCCTAAT
>NC_137069.1:222500-295000 GCF_032717465.1 Coenobita brevimanus | reverse complement strand
CAGCTTGTGTTGATGAAATGCCGTCAGATAAACTATCGTCATGTTCCGTCTCTAAACACGTATTGGTACTGAGGTCTTTTATCAGGATCCCACACCCTGCACAGCCATTATCCATTACTGATCCAACACGGTAAACATGGGCCGTGTCATTACCTGTCACAGTATCTATGCTTTGTTCAAAAATTTCCATCATCTTAGCAGAGTATGTTTTTTTTTCCCCCCCCCTAAGGACATTACATCTATGTGTTTTTCATCCCATCGCGGTGCTTTTGTGGGGTTTGCCATGATGTACACAAGCACTAAGCAGGTTGTAATTGTGTATGCTCTCAGCCACCTGTTTTATGTATCCTCCCTTTCCCTGTTTCTACAGTGTTCTGACTTGATTTATTTATAATCTCTGACATTATTGAGTAGTGTGTTACCCCCACTCGTTCTCCTATGCCTGATGGCAGCCACTGTACTAACTTCTTCCACTTTGTTTTTTTATGCTTGGTAATCCTAGCTCCATTTTCATGGTATCTGCCATGGCGTTTTAGGCAAGCCAGGATAATTCTCATTGCTTTGTTCTGTAACTATTCAGGTTTATCAAGTCTTCCTTTATCAAGGCAAGAGAGGACAGGACTGGCCTACTCAACATTCCAGCGTATTTATAACTTCTTACTCCTTGCTTCTCTTATTAATTGTTAACTTCATTACTAAGAGCTCGACACTGAAACTTCTTTTTTTCTTCATTAATTGCAAGCCCCATGTGCTGTGTTAATGTACTAAAGTGATTTAATGCGGGGAGGAGGGACTGCAGGAGTGAGGAGGGGAGGGGGAGGAGGGGGAAAGAATGCAGGGAGGGAGGGAAGGGGTGGTTAGCCTTTTTTACTGCCGAGGACCTAATGGAGTATTATCTTCATGCTAAACCTCGAGTATTTTATTCAGGCCAGAGAAGGTTCAGGTTGAAATATGGATAAAGAGATTGGAATATAGCAAGAAGTACAAGGTTAGGGCCAAAGAGAAAGATAAGTTGTCTGGGCCACTTGGCAGTCAATTCAAACGACTCAGGATTGTGGGAGAGAGAGACTGGTTAGAGGTGGAATTCTTTACTTTCTGTAGCGTTTCGGGGAACACAAAACCCATCTCCTGAAATATATATTGTTAAAAAAAAATGTACAGTAGGGAGGGAGAGTTTCAGCAAGGAGAGCACTAAAATCGCAAGCAGGGGTGGGGTAGGACGACGAAATGGTGTGTGTGTGTGTGTGTGTGTGTGTGTGTGTGTGTGTGTGTGTGTGTGTGTGTGTGTTGGGGGGGACATTGCTATACACAATTCATCCATTAAATAATCCAAAATGTAAATCGTGGGGGGGCAGTGGAGGGTGGGAGGGGAGAGAAGGATTTGACTGGGAGAGCAAAACGCCCCCTAGGTCCCCTCCACTAGTAACCAAGGAGACTCATTCCTACCCCATAACTCAATGAATTTCACGCACCCACAACATAGTATTCAAGTTACAGTATTAGGCCAGTTCCTTCAGATGAAAAAATATATATAAAAATCAGTACTGGCTCCTATACCCTAGTCCAGGTTGAAGAGAGTCGTGTGGTGTTAGGGGAAGGAAACTTGTGTTGTCTCGGAAAGATGATAGAGTTCGTGTTTCATTGGGTTTTTCATTCGTGTGTGTGTGTGTGTGTGTGTGTGTGTGTGTGTGTGTGTGTGTGTGTGTGTGTGTGTGTATGCTTACCTAATTGTATCTTTACAGGAATGAATCAGCCTCGTACTGACCCGTGTATTAAACCATTTTTATCATACGTATGCTTAAATTTATGAATAGTTGTGGCGCACATTAGTTCATTCGGTAATACATTCCACTGATCAGTTGCCCTTGTTTGAGAAGCTGAATTTCCTTACTTTATCGTCTCTCTCTCTCTCTCTCTCTCTCTCTCTCTCAATGTCCTCTTGCTGATGCTTCCCTATAGGGTATATATTCATTATGTCTTTTTTCTCTTTCCCTGGGATGCATTTATATAGCATAATCATGTCTCCTCTTTTCCTTCTCTTCTGTAGTGTTGGTAGATTCATTTTTTCCAGTCTTTCTTCGTAACGTAGATCCCTTAAGCTTGGTACCCATCTTGTAGCTGCCCTTTGTACACTTTCAATCTTATCTATGTTTTTGAAGATGAGGATTTCAGACTACTGGTGCATACTCCAGGGTTGGTCTGATGAATGATGTTATCTTTCTTAGCATGACTTCATGTATATATGTGAACGCTTTTCTGATATTAGCAAGCAGTGTATATATGTTACGTACAGTACTCTCTCAGTGTGTGTGTGTGTGTGTGTGTGTGTGTGTGTGTGTGTGTGTGTGTGTGTGTGTGTGTGTGTGTGTGTGGTCTACCTACCCAATTAATCTCAGTAGGAATATGGTAATGATGATGATGATGATGATAATAATAATTCTGTTCAGCGTAAGAGCATTCTTCGAAAGCCTGAATTTAACTACTCGACTAATTATGATGAGAATAGGCTGATGATGATGATGATGACGAGGTAGATAATGTTAAACAGCTTAGCAGAATGTGCTTCGAAAGGTTACATGGGAAATAGTCCTCATTAACCCCTAATTGCTGGGTAATTTTGTTATAATAGTAATAAAAAGCAGGAATAATTATCTCTTAGTACTGAGAGAGTTAAATGCCAAGTCGTAAACGTCGGGTTAAATATTAAGGTATTTAAATGACTGGTGAACTGGGGGAGGACGAGCGGTGAGAAGAGCTGGAGAGGGGTAGGAGGGAGGGAGGGAATGGAGGGAGAGAGGAGGAAGAAGGAGGAGGGGGAGGGGATAGTTGAGAAGGCTGGAATGCAACTAGGAACCCAAGAAAAACGCAAAATAGGATATAAATGAGTGAAGGAAAGAAAATTGAAGATAAAACGATTGGAATATTGTAGTAGATACATCGTTAAACGGGAATAGAAGATACGATTGTTAAAAGCTGGGGTAGGGGGGGGAGGGGAAAGGAATGCGGAGGGAGGGGGGGGGTGGAAATTGGGGGTGGGGGGAAGTTGGGAGGTGAGAGGAAGTCTGCAGGTTGATCAGTTAAGGGTTAGTTCTGGGAGAAGATGGACGTGTACTCCCTCTTTGGTAAGTGTTTGTGCGTTGTGTTAGTACGTATTTTATTTTGATATTCTATATGTATTTCGGGTGTTAATGTTTAGATTTTTTTAAAGATTTAATTATCTTGGCTGTCTATCGGAAGTTAAAATTGGTGTTTGTAACGTGAATGATAGTTTGTTACTGTTAGGTGTGATCAAAGTTGATGCTTTGCGATGAAAAAAAGGTTAAATGTTCATGATCTCTTATGTTACACGTAGTAAGAAAAGTTAGCCAGTTCTGCATATATGAGCATGATTTTTTCTTGCAGACTGTGTGTTTAGTGCGAAGTTACGGTGTTCGCGGTGTTGGAAGCTGTCTTCTTCCGGTACTTAAGTGGGCCAGAATTGCGCCCCCCCCCCCCCTTGGGACCGGCAAGATTTGATCCATCGAAATTGCCTCAAGCCGAGGCATGCTCAAGTTTTACATTAATCTGGTATGTATGAACCTTTAAACTTTGCCACTTACAAGCTATAATTAGGGAGTTTTGCCGTATATTGTATTAATTTGAAGAGTTATCACTACTGCTTAACTTGTCTCTATATGCTTCTTGTACTGAGTTTTATTATTAATTAAGCACTGGTTATTAGGTAGTGAAATTCTGTCGTTGGTAGACAGCATTAAGTTTGAACCTTATTACATTATTCAGTTTAAAGCTTTCAAAGTGGCCATAATCACCCTTTGACTAGGAGAATCTAATGGTAGGAAGTGAAATAGTTGGCCTTGCACATCTTGGCTGGTTTTCTAATTTTCAGTACCTTCTTTTCAGGTAGTGAATGGTGATAGCACTGGATAATGGAAAATAGCAATCAAGAGGAATATCAGTCTTCCTGAGGAAAGGCAAATTGCTGACAATTAGGAAATGACTATTTTTTACGTAATACATAAACATATTACACATTGTAATTGAAATGTACGCAGACATTACATACATTAACAAATTACACTGGTAGACTATTAGTGAAATTAAAGTGATTGAAACATTGACTGAAACATTAAATCAAGAGGAATTGACTAAAAAGTCCTACCACACTGAGGCAGTGCTTGGGAGCAGATTTTGACGAGCCTGTACTGGGTTCATGATTTCCTGATTATAATCTCTCAATGTGGACAAGGCCCCTACAAGCCGGGGCCAGCTCAGATTCATTACCAGTCCAGTAAGTATTAATAATCATAATTTCCAGAAAAATGCAAATGTCATTTAACTTAATTACGCTCATTTTTCTTTGGTAAACATTGAACCTGCTAGTTGCTTTGTGCAAAATGTGAAAGAGGCTATTTGATTTTAAACTAGGGCTGAAATGTCAGTGTTCTATCATTAATCTGGTACAAATCTGCATTAAAGGTGGATATTATAGGGAAAGTTTGCACATGAAAGACTTGAGAAAGAATCTTTGATAGGACTGTACCTATTGCTTAACACTAAGTGGTTATAAGCCTAAGTGACTAAATGAAGTTCCTTTTGCAGCATGGTGCTGACTTCAAGAACTTGACCTACTTCAGCTTCAGTCAAGACTGGGTGCCTCTTCCAGCAGCTGCCAGTCTACTGTAGTTAATAGGTGAGTGGAACTGAATGAGGTTGTGCAGTTAGGGGCATTATCTAATCATTTCTATTTGAATTTTGAAACTCATTACATATAAATAGGTGAATTGGTAACATCCGCAACAGTTGCAGCCCTTGATAGTTGAGAAGTATCAAATATTTCAATCTTGCTATTGTAGGTATGAACCTTGCACAAGTAAAATGGTCACTTGACTAAGATATTGCAACTGTAAACTGAAAAAATTTTCTGAGTAAAACTCGATAAGGATTGTTAGTTACTTGACCTGTACATCTGTATCAACCCATAGGTCCTTCAGTGTCTTATGTTTTCACTTATTCAAGTAACGTGCAGTTGCCAGTTGGATGCCCAAAACTGTTCTGGGCTTAAACCATTTTTTTTTTTTACCATACCTGAAACTTAGGCTTAGAAAATGACAATGTTTTAGCTGTCAGACCAAATCTAGGTAAAATGGACTTTGCTGTAGTTAGATTATGCATTATAGTTGCATATATTCCGAAGAGATTTTGGAGCGAAGTGTTTTCAGCTTATGTTGGAGCTACATTTTAAGATAGTGGCATAGTCACATGAATTTGCACTACTTATAAATGTGCAAAACTTGGTATTTGAAGCACAGACCATGTTTCTGATTTCATCTTGTGTAGATATAGGTTACATCACTGCCAGTCATTTTGTTTATAGATGGTTATTTGCCGCCCATTTAAGATTCGTATAAACATACTATGGTTCTACCGATCGCACCAAGATTTGTCAAGCGTCGGTATCCTCTATAGTTACGTAAAGCAAAAACTAAATTATATTCAGAGGTCGGTGTTAAATGGGGTGGAAGGGACTAAACATACCATAGTGTGAAAGCTGACCTTAGCATTGTAGCTTGCCCTTGGTGCCCTCGGTAGCAAAATGCTTTTCTCTGGGGGTAGCATCCTTGCCAGACTTGACATAAAACTGTATCGCACCAGATTCACTTGACAAACTCTCATCACATATTAAGGCTGACATATTTGAATGCATCTACCTTGTTCACCTAATGATTGAGCTTTCTGCACTGCTTGATCCGACACTGTCCCTGTTCAGTCTCTTATCCCTAAAGTTACCTGGACCTAGTCCCAGGTTTATATAGGTCTGCTTCTCTCAAACCTACCGCGGACATCTGCACTTCATGGATCCTGCTTAGTTATGCTCTGTCCTTGCCACATGTCAAAACCATGAGTCTGCTGTTTATCACCCAAACACACTAGTCCCATCCTTTTTACAAATTCAGAAATTGTAAACCTAGGCCCCCCCCTTCCCTAGGTATCTTTCATGGATGCAGTAAATTTCCATCTTATAATTGTAATCTTAAAGTTTGACCATAAGAATGACTATTTACTGTTTTGGTATTACTACTGTACAGCATTACACAAATGCATGCCACATACAAAGATTCCTTTGCATGGAAGGAGACCTATATCAGGAGGCAGCAACTGAACTTAAACTACTCTTACCCTAGCCACATAGATTCAGCCCCACTCCATGTCTCCCAGATAAATTTTAACATCAATCTCCAGCAAGGTCATTCTTTTCATGCCTGGCATTCTGCATGCTCTTCCAGACACACTGCTCACAAAATCATTGTCTACCTTTAATACCAATACATTTCATGTGCAGCCTCTTGACAAATACTGCACAAGATGGTTACTTCTCACAGCCTTGAGACAAATGCATATGGCCACTCTCCCACTGCATAGACAATACCACCAGTAGCCCTAAGTATCACTTGTTTTAACTTGCTCAAACCCTTGTGCCCCATTCAGTCTCCAGTTATAATTTTTCCTCTACTTCACTTTCATTCTTTGCAGCCAAGCAGTTGTACAACTCCCTTAAGATCAAACATGTTAGCTTGTGTAGGAGGCATTGTTTGTGCACAGGACTTGTATACACTGCCACCACAGTTAGCATGTGAATTTCCTGTTAGCGAAACTGGTATTTAGTTTATATCTGTAGTTCACATACCAGATAAATGCATAGAGACCTGACTGTACTAGGATTATGGGTTTAAGTTTGAACATTCAAGATTTTATTTTACTATCTTTCATAGGGCATTTCTTGATTTCAAGATTTGAAATAAACAGCTGTTTATCAGTATCTTAAGTACTGAATAAGCAAAAGTTCTTTAATTAAAATTAATACATTGAAGTCATACCAGAATTTGAAGGACAGTTGTACTGGTAGTGGTTTATTCTTAGGCTAATTAGTGTTGTCAACCAGTGTAGTTAAATAGGTGGCAGTGAAATAATCGGTTATTATACTGCCTTTATTATAACTTTAAAATTGCATGAGTCTTGAATATTTTTAAAAATAGTATGATAGTAGTTAGTGCTATGGAAAGGGTGCATAACCATAGTATTCTTTGCTTCAGAGGTGTAAAAAAAACAAAACAAAATGGACAAAAAAAATTTAGGTAGAGTTGTGTAACATAACCCTGGGATTCCAGTCTGTCAGCTATTGTCTAGGTACAGTATACTATGGTCTTTTGTGCATAGAGTTAATGGCAATGAGGAGATATGAGAGTATTTGCAGCAGTGTGGAGGTTCGTACGTTCCGTCTTCCTCTGTTGGAAGACCCTTGCCATGAAACGGTACTCGTACATCCTGAATGACTGAACTTTAACCAGTTGAGCAGCCATACTAGGCAGGTTCACAGATAACCGTACTCCCGTTCACTGGCTTGTAATTTTTTTTAACTAGTCTTTACCCAACTTTGTCCCCAGAACAATAGAGTAGCCAGCTGTTGGTCCTTTACTCACCCAGGGTAGTAACTCATGGTGTGATTATAACCACCCACCAATCTTTTTGGTTGCCTAACTAGTAGTACACAAGAGGTGAACATAGCATGAATGTGCTAGTCAGTGCTATGGAAAGAGGTAGTCTTAGTTTCTCTGCCACAGAGACTTTAAATAGGATACAAGAGGATAACCCTGGGTATTGGGTTGTAGAACCTTCAGACGTCTTCCATATGGAATTTTGAAAATCTGGTACTTCATTCTTTGGGCCAAAATCTACCTATCGGAGTTGGGCTTAACATGCCAGGCAAATTTTTCTATATCGGAACCTATATTTGGGATAGTTCATCATACAAGCCTTATGGTTTTTGCAGAGGAGTTAAATTACATCTGGTCTGTCAGGTTAGGCTGTTGAACCTTCACGAAACAACAGGTTTTTGACAATAGCTTTTATGAATTTTGTAACACGTTAGAATGTTCTGTTAACTGCTCTAGAATATCAAAAGTAAATACTGAATGAATTTGGGACAGTGTGTAGGAGGAGGAAGCTGAAAGTTAATGTAAACAAAAGTAAAGTTATGGTGTTTGAGAGGAATGAAGTCACAGAGTGTGCAGTGAGGTTGGATGGTGAGGATATGGAGAATGTGAGTGCATTCAAGTACTTGGGTAGTGTGATGAGTAAGGATGGAACTTTGGGGGATGAAGTGCGTGAAAGGGTACAGCAGGGAAGGAAGGTTGTAGGCATGCTGAAAGCAGTGATGAGAAATAGGGAAGTGAGTATGGAAGTTAAGAAGTCTCTGCATGATGGTATTGTGATCCCTGCCCTGACGTATGGAAGCGAGGCGTGGACCTTGCAAGAGGGGAACAAGTCAAGAGTGAGAGCAGTGGAAATGAGTTACTTGAGAGGAGCATGTGGAGTGACATGGAGGGACAGGTTGACGAATGAAGAAGTGAAGGAACGTTGTGGGGTAGATGTGGATGTGGTTGAAAAGATTAGGAGAAATACACTGAGGTGGTTTGGACATGTGGAGAGGATGGAGAGTGAAAGACTGACTAAGAGGGTGTATGTGGGTGAGGTGGAGGGAGGGAGAGGGAGGGGTAGACCGAGGATGAGGTGGAGGGATGGAGTTGAGAGGTATATGAGGGAGGGGGGGGTGAGTTGGGGGGAGGGGAGTCAAATGGTGGGTGACAGAGTGACTTGGAGGCGTTTTGTCTGCGGCCACCCTTTGCGGGATTAGGGCGTCAGGCTATAGATAGATAGATGGATAGAAATACTGAAAGTCCTTAACATGTAATAAAATACGTTGCAAGCAGGGAATGAAGTGACAATCTGATAGGCATGTAGAGATTGGACATGCCAATTATATCCATCAGGTGCTAATTCCAATGTTAGAGGTCAGTCCCTAGACAGTATTCCAGTCTTACTGGTGGATGACCGATGTTGCATAATAAGTAGGTTAGTTTAAAATCCTGTTGGCATTAATTTTAATCAAATTCTCCTGGATTGGGACTAATGTAGTGCACATCCATAATGCATTTAACCTCAAGAATCTGGGTGACAAGTTTAAAGTTTGTTCCAGCTGCTATAACATTCGGCTTATTGTCGGCATATCTAACCATGCACTTTAAAATGAGTAAACTGAGTAAAATGGAGATGGCAAGAAAAAACCTCCCTGTTCCCAGTTGGCCATATCATTGAGCCCTGGGCCACTTAAATTGCAATCAAGTTACTTTTATTCACCCCAAGAAGATTTTGATAACTAGTTTGTTATAGCATTGATAAACATTCACCATGAAGCATTTATGTAAATTGAGCAGGAATAAACTGAAGGGGAGTGGATGGATGCCAAAAGTACGGTAAATCCATTGTATTATACATCGAGCAGCAAATTTTCCTGTTACTGTACTTTGCAAAACTCTACCCAAGCTGTCAGTTTACCTTGATTGTATTTAGAATTGCTAAACAGTTTAACAATCTGTAAGGTAGTTTGGTTTTTAACATTGAGGCTGTGGAATAATGTTGAACATGCCATAATTGATGAGGGATACATAACTTTTTCATTTTCACTTTGGCCAAATTCTTTCATGGGGTGTAATGAAAATGAGATACTACATGGAGTGCCAGAGAAGTGTAAAATTGTTCATATTTTGCAGTGCTCGGCATTATTTCACGGAGCTCCTATTTGCTCTGGTTAGGTTGGCGTGGTAACCTTGAGTTAGACATAGAATACTTGTCATCTTGGTGGTTGGAGATGTAGTGGTAGCAGAATAAAAAAATTAAAAAAATGCTGGGAATTAACAATTTGCTTTTATATTTTTGCACGAGTCTTCCTACAAAGTCGGACTTTCAGTAGTCATATTAGTAAGCTAACTTTTTAACAGTGACAGCTTTGGTGGGATGCAGATTACTGCTTGTCTAAAAGGAAATGTGATTGCATAGTTTGAAAATGCATAGCTAAATTGGCATGCCTGATCTTGTGGGTTTAACTGCTGCAAATGGATGTTGTCATAAGGGTTTAAATCTGAAAAGTTTGTTGGTTTGTTCATGACCTCAGAATCAGGCTAGAAATGTGTAGCCTTGGGACCTTAAGCCTCTTAAAAGATAATAAGGATTAAGGCAGGACTTGAAGCTTGATAAAAAATGGATGTTGACTGGCTTTCAGTATTCACGTGCTTGCAGTTAGTTAGTAAACGATAGTGAATGTTTTACAGTTCTTGGTGGCCTCTGTTGTAGGTTTTACCAGTATATCATAAGGTGAATTTGCTCAAGTCTGAATAAGGGAAGGAAGTTAATGACCCTATTGCTAGACAGTGAAATAGTGAACCACAAAAATAGCAGTTTAGTTCTTTTGTCTTGGATGGGTGATATGCTGGACCTTGACATAATCAGGGATATTTACATCCTAAATATTATTCTTGCAGTTTCATTATTGGGTTATATATAAAGTCTCCAACATGAAAGCATTGGCCTTAATAACCTAATAGTGGTTCTCCACGTTACCATCTTTGTGTCTTGGTTTAGCTATTTAATCCTGTGAACATTTTGGCTTTGTCCTTGGTTAGTCTTTCTCAGCTTTGTCAGTGTGAACCTCTCCCTCTGCATCCAGTTGTCATCCTCCATCTTCAATTGGAGGACACTGATATATACAGTATCATAAACTTAGAAGTCAAAAGTGGCAAGATTGTTATTGGCCAGATTTTATCAAAGGTCTGACCAGACTTAAACAGGAATAGTGTAGTATTGACTTTAAATTATTTAAGTCTTTCTTAGGGCTAGCAGATGGATGCAAAAGCTGTAATATAGAACTCGTTATTACCATGAGTAAAGCTAGTAACTAATCAAACGTGGCTTAGGTTTTTCACTTTGAAATTCACGTAGGTCATAGTGATATGGCTATGCACCATGTAGCACTTGACTGGCATATTCTAGTTTTAACATTGCATTAAAGATTGATGGCAGTTTAAGGTTTTCTCATAAATCTCCGGCTCTTAAGACTTGTGGTTTTTCTACTTGTGGCTGTAATTTCCTTTCCGTAGCACCTCAAGACTAGTGCATCAGAGAGTTAGAACACGGCATTAAAGATGGAAACTTCAGGCAGTCAAAGTACATAGTAAGGTCTCTGTATTGTATTGGTTAGTGTTAAATTGCTGTAACGAACAGAGGCTCATCCTCGGAATAACATGTATTGTCGTTTGTAAAGGCCCTACCATAAATGCATCAGCCTTTGTTTCCTACTGACAGCTCTCAACTTTACTTGATCTCTGGCAGCCTCCCAATTGTCACTTATCCCTGAAGTCTATACAATCTTGATGCAAGTCATTTCGGTGTTCCTCTAGCAACCCTACCAGACTTTCACACACCACTTTCTGCACCCAGTTGTCATTCTCCATGCTTTTCATTTCCCAACTGTCTCTGCCCCCTCATCACAGCATCAGCACTCCTGTCCCAACTTTCCTCTCAACTCTTCAGTCATAAACCTAGCACCCTTTCCATTTTTGGCCTCCCAAAGACTTTCTACACTTACATCTAATTGTCATATCTGTACATTTGAGCCCTCAAATATCCTTTCTTCTTCACGGCCCAGGTCTCTCTACCATACAACATTACACTAACACATTCTGCATACAAAGATCCCTTAGCACTGAGGGAGAGCCCTCAGTGTCAAGAGGCAACTGCACCCTGAACTTCAAGCCACCCCTTACCTTAGCCAGAGAGCTAGCTCTTTGACCCCTAACGCATGCCAACATTTACAGAAAACTGGATCTCAAAGGTTCATTCACTAGACTGTGAGCACGTACATAGCCATAACCACCCTAACCATCGACTCCTATATATATAGGTTTCTCATTGTCCACTTCACCACCTCAATAGGGGTTCTGTCAAAGGCCTTCTCCAGATGCATAGTCGCTTAGTGAAATGAATTTGCTAGAATGATGCCTTCATCCGATTGAGCATAGATGACTCCCCACTGTTTAAATTTGCTGTGGTCTGCCTTTAATTACAGTTTGAAAGGTCATTGAACTTGTGTTATCAATGCCATAATGTAAGTGCATAGCTAGTGCAATTTTAAGTGAACTTTTTGTGTACTACTTAAACTTGGACACGAATTCTGGCAAGGATGCTACCCCTAGTGGAAAGCATGATGCAACTGTGGGACATAAAGGGCAAGTCTAAAAGGGTGATGTGTTTGTGTATATTGCTGTCATAAGCTTGCTCCCCCCATTGAACCCAGTTAGACCAAAGTACACAAGGTATTGGGGGTTTTCACTTGTCATAGTAATTAACCTGAGTTTATAGTTGGCTGAACGTTATCTTGGCCTCATGACTATCGGCTGAAGTTTAATACTGGAATCTGGTTGGGCTTCTGTGGTTCTTGTGAAATTTCTAGTTAGCTGCTATAGTTGTCTTGGTCTTGGCTGAAGTTCTTAGCTGGGGCTCCATAGACCTGGATAAAGCAGTGAAACTTGGCTCATTTTTCTTGTGCAGCATATTTCTTGTAAAACTGAGAATAACTTAAGGCTCTTATTCCCATAATATTTGAAGTGCTTTGCTATACCTATGCATTTATGCTGTTTGCAGTTTTAGCCCAGTTTAAACTGTGAAGTAATTGTAATTGCCATGGGAGTGAAGCCTTTGTGAGTTTCTTCATATTTAGGGTTTAAGAAGTTCCTAGAGAATTTGAAATTCAGTAACCATGTAGGTGCTGTATGGAAGAAACATTAACTAATATACTGTATGAAATTTCATTTTTGCATTCTTCCACTTTGTAGCTCCCTTTCAACTGAAGGAATTTGGTTTAGCTTTAAATTTCTCTTAACTCCCTAAAGCTGAAGTTAAATACTGGACTGAGATAGCGTTAAGGAGTATTATGGGCATTGGCATTTTTTTTTTCTCCTAATGCTTAACATGAGTAATTCCCCAGAAAACTTGCATCCAGTGTTTACTGTTGCTACTACCAACAGACACTTGACTTAGCCTCTTATAATGGTTGAAAAGTATGCAACTACCTTGGCAAGTTTTCCTTAAAGTGATGAGTTTCCCATTACGCATTGACCAAAGTGTTTTCTTTGACTTTGAGTGGCTAGTTTCTACCAGACATCCAGCACAGGAATTTTTTTCATAATTTGGAATATATTTAGCGTAGGAAAGGATACTTCTAATGATCGAGTTCATGTCTTAGCTGACTGTACATTAGAAAAGGCATGTATTGGACCAGGCTCGTGCTTTTGCCAGATACATTCAGCGTTGTAAGGTTTTCAAAGTGTAGTCCATGCATTTACCAGATACTTGGCATGGGGAAAGGCATTGGGTATTAGAGTAAAGGCTAGATCTGTTTTGTGGGTGTCTGTTCTCGCTGCTCAGTTTACGATAAGTCTTTGAAGGATTTTTTTTTTTTTTTTTTTTAATTGGGAAAGGCCTCTCGTATGGAAGGTTATAGCCATGAAGGATGTTTTGCTTTATATGATTTTGCTTGAAAAATTGTAGTGGGATCTAGTGGGACTTAGTTGTGCTAGCTTTTCACATCACTTGCAGTGCATGGAAATACAGTATTGAGGTAACTCTTACAAAACTGAAGGTAAACAAACTCTACCAGATTTAAGTTTGGTTGTATGAATCCTGATAAAATAAACTTGGCAAAAAGCATTTTCGTATGTGCTGGTGGATGGTAGATGCTGAATTTAAATTTTGGAGCGGTTAATTTGGGAATGTATATACACCCCATGAAAACCTAACCTCAGTCCCAAGGTTTTTATGAATTCTTCCTAGTTATTCATCCTCTCCTAGGATTCAGTTGATCTGTTAGCCTCTTCCATCAATTTAAGACAAATCTTGCTTGTCAGACCCTTTTTGAATATTCTCATCTTTTGAGTCATTTGTATCTTAGGGGAAATTTGGAAAAAAAACTACTTGGGTGTAATCTGATGTAGGGAGTAAGGATCTGAATAGGGAGGCTGCCGAGACAGAGCAGTGTGGAGAGCCATCACTAGATGACTAGGGCAGATGCATGCAAGCATGTTGGAGCTTTCTGTGACCACACAATTAAGACCTAGCATGGAGATAACTTTGCTATTCTTGATCTGTGACTGAAAAAGCAGGTTGTCTTAGCCTGGCAGATCTTCAGAAGGTTTATCCCAACTTAATCATACATGAAATTGAATAAGTACCTGGATTGTGAATTAGACAGCATGTCTTCGGATAATTATCACATAATCTTGGTAGTTCGTGGCAATGAAGTTGAGGCTAAATTGACTAGTTAAAATATACTCTGGTCAAACAAGAGAAAGTAACTTAACATAATGGGATACAGGTACAGTTTTCTTTAACTTTGGCAGAATACACTAAGGTTCATATTTCCATAACTTCTTGACTAGTTATTGCTATAATTCTGCATTAATACAGAGGTGGCAGCTTTAAGCTAGCTAGACCAAAATGGGGTATAATTCTGCTTGCTGTGGGAGTTAAGCTTGTGTGCATTTAATGTTATCTGTGCCCTGCTGATGGGGATTAGGGTTTGTAAAGTAACTTCTCCAGCAGCTTTAAGTATTATCAGCAGTTAAGTTGCTGAATAACTCAAATCACATTTTATATTTTTTAGCTCCCAAATGAAGGAATTTGGTATAGCTTCCATTAGTTATTTCTTGTATTTTTTCCAGCAGAATTAAATAATGACTGACGATGATTCAAGGGGTATTATGTAGAACTTAGGTTTTTTTTTTTTAATGCTTAGAATGAAGCTAAAACATTTTTCCATCCTGGGTTTAATCTTGCAAAAACCAGATAATTAACCCCAAATAATGTTTGGTCAGGTATACAACTACTTTGGCAAGTTTTCCTGAAAGTGATTAATATCTGGAAGCAATATAATAGTCAGTGAACTTAGCATTCTTAACACGGAATAAAGCTTAAAGTAACCTAATCCCTGTAGCTCATGCCTGTTCTTAAATGGCAGTTACTCTTGGATTTTATTTAGTGTTGACAGCTTCGATAAGATACGCCAGATATTGGATTTATGAAGTACTGTTGCAGAAATGTGAATAGACTGTCTAGGCTACAGGGTAAAAAACTAGACTCTCCCAATAACTAAAATGGAAATGCGGTGTCATTCTGTATACGTATCGCAAACTCGAGTGGGCAGCAATCGTCTGCAATCCATTTATGTAGCAGTATTATAAGTTTAATCTTAAAAATGTCATTGTTGTGGGGCAGCCTTAAGTGAAATGGGTTAAACAAGCATTACATAATCAGCTGAAAAATACTGTATGCTGTTATCCCAAAATAAACTTTCATTAATAAAGGCTGAAATAGCCTTGCATACATCTGCTTTAACCACTTAATGGTGGCTCCACACTGCTTAATATAAAATCCTGTCACTTTTCCCTGTAGTAACTTGTCCCTGGCATTGTTCAGTCACCCTCTAAGCTCTATCCTCAACTATCACACCATTTGTCACTAGAAGAGGGACTGCTTTCAAAACATGCAAATGAAAAAATTACTATGTTGATTTTAATGCTATTGCATTAGTGAATGCAACTGTATAATGGCTGTCAGAATTGCAGTTGGTAATTAATTCCAGTCCTACAGTTAAACTATTGCTTGGAATTATGAATGTTCTTATGAGACCACTGAGACAGCAAAGAGTAGGCAAAAGGCAGTTTAAATGTTGAGTTGGAGCTTAAATGTAAGTGGCATAGACCTCGCATGACTTCTGCATACAAAGGAAGTATTATAGGCTTAACACACATTCTGCACTGAGTTCTTATGTTAAAGGTAATGTGCTGGACACTGCTATATGAAGTCCCTATAGCAACTTTCAATAAAAACCAATAAAATGATTCATCAGCCTACTGCATTGACCCATTGGTTTTAGGGTTTCTTTGTTGAGGTAATTGTTCTTGGCTGTTTGCTTAACTTTGAGTGACCAATTTATGCTTCTACCAGACTCTGTATAGGAATGGAATGTAAGAATTTGGGCTTAATACATAGATTTTTAGCATTGGAAGGGAGGATAGGACACTTGGACTGATCTGGAGTTCATCCTATTACCAGAAATAGCATAGGAAAGGCATACATTGGAGAGTGTCTTCATGCATCTACCAGACACTCAGCAGAGGAATGTTTTGTATAAAGTTCATTTACTAGACATTCAGCATGGAAAAGGCGGTGTACTGCAGAGGTTAGTTAAATTTTTTATGGCTGCCCTGATAGTTCAAGGAAAGCCTTTAAAGGGAGGGTTTTAGTTGACTGGGAAAGGCTCCACAAATGGAAGACTGCAGCCATGGATGAAGTTTTGCGGAATATTCCCGAAATGTTGAATTTGGATTGTGGGACTAGATAATTGCTTCACAATTGTGGTGCATGGAAATACAGTACTTAAGACAAAATAGTCAGAGGAAAGCAACTGTAACTGGTATCAGCATAAGATATTTGTATGAATCCTGATAAAACGAACATAACCTCATGATTAATTACTTTATTGTAATATGCAAGTGTATGGTAGATAGTAAACTTACAAAGTAGAGTAGATTCTCAATTTTAGATAAACTTGGTACTTAAAAAACTACATGAAATTTATTTAATCTAATATTAAATAAGAATTCAGTTGATGCTAAGGGTGATCGGTGACAACGCAAGTAAAATAGTCTTGTTTTTCCAATGTTTATCTCTCCTTTGAACCTGAAAACAGCATACCATTCCACTACAGAATTAATCCCTTGCAATTTGATTATTGATAAGTCATGCTATTGCTGAATATACAATTTTAAAGCTGGGATGATCCACTGGAGCATACAGGCACCCCTCTGTTGCCGCTTTAGTCATGTCGGATCGGTTTCATGCAGTCTTATCTTTGCCTCGTAATTTTATCGTGCAGTATGTTATATGTCGGGTATGTTACCAAGCTCTTTATTTTCGGTAAAATGTGGTAGGAAATTCTATTTTCTATGCCCTCTTGGAAGTATTCATTATCCATTAGGTTAGGATCACTCGTCCTGGTTAGTACAATGGCGAATAAGTTTAGTAGGAAAAATAGGTGTGCATACGTGGTACCCAAGCCGTTCACTGTATTACCTTTGTTATATTGCCCATAAACATTGCAGTATGGTGCACATACTGCTAATCACATTTGGATGCAGTCTATTCCGGGATTGAGGAATGCTAATTTCTGACTGAAAGGATACAAAGAATGCAGGCAGCTGGTACCTAGACAACCATAAAGTTTTTATTGTAGTGTGCAGTATGATGCTACTGTTCAGGCGTTCTGGAAAGTGTCCATACTTTCATCATTGATGAAAGTTTGGCCACAAGACTGCTTGTCCTTGAAAACTCTGTACATGCAATTAATGAAGAAGCTTGTTTATGAAAGAAAAATTTCAAGTGTAAATGAGTACCGTAAGTGGAACTTGAATGTGTTCTTGAATGTACATCTGAATCAGAGCCAGTTTAAGTCAACTGATTTTACAACTACCAGTGTTTACATCTTGATTGGCTTTAATTTTTTGTCCTGCATAACCAGATTGTTGAGAGAGAGAAGTTGGTGTGAACACCAGCCTCAACCTGTCAAATCATGTGGTTTAAAATTGACTTGGTAGACTCTTAATGTGCCATTGAAATGAAAGCTGTACTTTTGTTTTGGAGCAGTTTGGGAATTTGTGCAATCACAATTTGACCCTCTCAGTCCCATGGTGTTTAATGCATTCATCCTAGTTGATCTGATAATGTTACTAGTGTCACAGGATTCAAGAATTTGATGTAGGCTATATTTTTCAAACTAAAGTTTCATAACTCTGAATCATACCTGTCGCACACTCTGAAAATTTTCTAGTACTTTGCCTGCTAAAGACATGCTATAAAAATTTACTAGGTGTTATGACCTCTGGGATAAGGTACTTGATAGGGAGGCTTTCGGAGATCTATAGATGTGGAAAGCTGCCATTAGGTGACCAGGGGAGGTTCCTTTAAGTGTTGGAGCGTTTATGAACTATATGATTGACTAGGCATGGAGATAGACTAGTATGCTTGACATGGTGGAGGTAGGCTTGACCATGACAGAAGTAGCTGGTTGTCGTGGGCCGGCAGAGATTTTCTGAAGGTTTACCTCGGCTTGACAGATAAAATTAACAGGATTGTCCAATTTTCATGGTATTAGTGTTAGGTCTATTAATTGGTGGTACTAAAGACAAGAATTACTTTAATTCTGATGGGCTTTTAAACCACTTGACCACCACATCTCTTGCAGACAATTTTCAGTAAACTTAAAACTATAATTTGTTCAAAGCTGTTGAAAAATGTCTATCTGTAGACACAAACACATGCCCTGAACACTACTTCATTGGTTCTTGTTACCTCCTGATCATCTAAACCTATAGTAATCTAACACTTGTACCTAACCTAATGCTATAATAGTCACCGAGAAGAGAAAGCTCTTAGGCCTGTATACTGGTTGGGTAAGGAAGCTCTGCAACAGATCTTTTGAAGTTTTATGCCCTGCCATCTTAATCACTCTATCACCATACTCTGCATAGTTAAACTTGGAGCTTCATTAACCACTGAATACGAGCCTTGGTCTTGGTAGTCTGAAGTCGGTGGCACTAACAGATGGTATGAAAACTTGTAGGAATGGAAGGGTATGTAATTTGGTTGCTGAAAGCTGTAGAAAGTCTTTGAAATTTACTAAACTGTATGAAATTAGTGGATCTGAATTTTTAGGATGGAAGGATTTACTTCATAGCTTCAGAAAATTGCTGAAATCAGTGTAACTCTTCTAAACTGATGTATCTGGAGGTAACAAGAATGAAGTCACTGAAGTATTTAATACTGAATAAATGTGGATTCTATGCCCCCCCCCCTTAAAAAAAAAAAAAAATGGAATGTGGATGGTGTTTGTAAAGGATGTGGGTCTAATTTAGACTACACCTTAATTAGTTTAAAATTTTTGAGTACCCAGACAAAGGGTTGGAGCACCCTGGTTGGTGTGTAGTGTGGGTAGGGTTGGTTGGTATGCAGTTTGGACTTGAAATAACCATATTTTACATTATTGGTACTTGCAGTATCTGGATTCTTACTATAGTTTGGATAGTTTTTAATAGATTGATTCTGCATGGTTTTGGATTTCTTCAGCAGTATCAAGGTTTTTAGATCTTTAATACAGTTTTTTCATTGTTTCCAGATAGTCGAGGTTTGGTTAGTAATTTAGGGTACGGCATATTAATTTGACTAATCGGTTGTATAAGACTTTCCATATTGCTGGACTGTCAAAGTTTTAGTTCTGGCCTGTAATTTCCTAGTTAAATTTTGTATAGTGTAACTTATTTTTGGATTTTGCCATTTATATACTTGGTCAGCGTACTTCAGTCTATATCCAGATTGACAAGGCTATAACAAACATGTTTGATTACTTTTTAAATCAACCTTAGCTATAGGTAATTATGGTACTTGAATGATATCTTTTTAAATTATTTTCATGACATATCTAGTCACTGACAATCGTGGTTAACTATATTAATCCAGTTAATAAGTGCTGGAGTTGTCTGGTGGCAACAAGACTAAGATGATGGCAGTATTCGCCAGTCAGATTAGTGTACTGTCCTGTACTTGGTAATTGATGTTGCCTCATCTTCCCTTTGGCTTTGAGATTAGTTTCAGGGTTGTTTAGTAAAGTTATCTAGCTTTTCCTTCGTTTTTTTGGATTTCACCTCCCGAGTCAATTCTCGGGCATATATCTTGAGAAATTAAAACGCTCAAGAGGATGGCCCACATTGTTGAAGGAAATGGATGGCATCATAAAAAGTGAACCTAAGTGACCGAACATGTTGACAGGAGCAATGGGAAGTGCCTAAGTACTCGTACTGCACTGTTGCTGGTACCTCTGTAAGTGAATGAATGTTTTGTTGCTGATTCATCTGTTGGACAAAGGTGGACTGAAGTCAGACTGAGGCCAGCAGACCTCTTTCAATTTCTGCTGAAGAGTTCTGCAAAAAACAGTAGTTGAGATTGGGCAACATGCACAAGGGAAACTCTCTACCTGTGCCCTGAAAGACTGTAAGTTAGAGATAAAGTACACTGTGGGTGTAACATCTAAGCTGTCAATAAAGCGGGCAGTAATAAGTCTAAGGTGAACTTGGAATCCTGATTGCAAATCTACGGACTCAAGTCTCGCATCTCTTGAACTGGCATTTCCTTTCAGTTGGTCCTAAGTAGGAATTTTTAGCTGGTAAGTTTAATACATATTTTAAAGTGAAACTGCTGTACTCAATAGGCTGTGTATTAAATTCTAACAATTTTTTTTTTTCTTTACAGGTGAGTACTGGCTCGTCACTCTCGACGCCGCACGTTACCAGTCAGCCAAATTGAAACCACTGTCGGTTTTCAGGCTAAATTCATTCATGTTACTCAGAGTACTTGCATATATGTACAGCTTTTCATAAATATTAAAAATATTTGTTTTAAGCACTGTTTAAATTGTCAGTTTACATCTGTATATGCCTTCAATAAGAGAGCAATACTGAAACCAGTGTCAGTGTTCAAGCTAAATTATCAATGTTAATTGGAAAGTACTGAATTATCTTTATAGCTTCTCATAAATATAGTAAAAATTTTGTTTTAAACGTTGCTTAACTTGTCAGTTTAAATATGTTTGCCCTCAACACTTAGTAATTTATTAGTCTCGGTAAAGATACTTTCGGTACATGTTTCCAAACTGGACTTAATGAAGTACTAAGCTTGGATGACTTAATATCAAAAGTACATTAGACCTTTACTAATGAGCAGAAAAAAACTGCCCTTTGCTAAAGTTTGCATAGCATGACCTTCAAGCTTAATATACTTTAAGTCTGGTTAGAACTAATGTTTATGAACTCTAAATTAGAAAGACCAGCACAGAAAGAACTGTGTAGGTTTTGATGCAGGTGCTTATACTACTATAGTCCGATTGCTCTAGTACAGAATAAAGTGCAGTGTAAGACCAGAATGCATAGCTATTCAAGAATCTTGTTTGCAGCTTATGCCAGTTGCTCAGAGTTGAAAGTAAATGTAACTTGCCAATTTTAGAAAAAATATTGATTTAAATGACTGCATTCTATTGCCCTTTGTAAGTGTGCCTTTTGAGTTGGGTAAATTTATACTAGTTGCTCTGATTTGAAAGTAAATGTGTCTTGCTAATTTAATCAAAACATTGATTTAAATGACTGCCTTCTGTTGCCCATTGTAAGTGTGCCTTTTAAGTTGGTTAAATTTCAGTATTTAGGGAATTTAACTTGGAGAACGGGTACAACACCAATTTTCCGGCACTGGATAGCCAGATCTTATAACTCTGGTACAATTGACAGACCTCTGAATTCCTGCACCCACCAGACTGATTTGTGAAGCAGCCACAGATAGTAATGTGTAGTGCGTGGTCACATGGGCTGCTTATACTGTGTTATTCGTGAATATTGTACTGTATATCCTAAATCTGTTATATATTTAACCCTACCTATGGCTGCATAACAAAGCCGAGTGGTGGTGTAAAGCCTAAAAGTCTATTCCAGTAGTCGGACCACCTTGATTGTGTCGAATTCGTCCACCAAATTTCCACAATAACGAAACCCACTTCGAGCCAGCATTATCGATGTATTGTCTGAATGAAATTCTAACATTTAACTATTCCCCATCGTCACTGTCTGTTCTTGTGAATAAGACTTTATTCTTTTAAACAAGTTTACCCTTGACTACTATATTGGCACTCCAGCTTGTTCTTAATTGCCACAGTCAAGGGGGTATTTAAATCACTGGCATCTAAGTGCATAAAGAGTTGTTTTTTTTATGTGGAAGCCACTCTCCACAAGGCTGTTACCACAGCAACTCCTACATAGCTCCCCAATGGGCTACCATACTGGCTGCCCATATTTTTGTGCATATTTTGTCACCTATCTGATCAGTGGTGTATTAAGATACCATTGGACGAGGGGGTTGAATGTAAGACATGCTAAAAATGAATATTTAAGTTTGAACTGAAACTTCTAGTGTTCCTGTGTGGAAGTGAAGACTTAAGAAATTGGTTCAACTCTTTATGCTGTAAAGAAGCAAAGGGGAAAGAGTACTGATACTGTGCAGACAATGATGTTAAGCAGCAATTGAACATTAGAAAAGCTAAAGATGGTAAGAGTACTCAGGATAAATATGGAATGGTTTTGAGCATCAGAAGTGGAAATTCAGGTAGACTGATGAAGAACCAGTCTAGTTTGTTCCATGAAGAAATTAGAATATCATTGATTGCACGTAGGGTGGTGGATTAAGAGGTGTATCAAATTAAACTTTACCTCCATTGATCTTGAATTGTCATACATGACATGCCATATGTAATTAAAGTAAAAGTGCTGTGGAACAAAGGGTGCCAGAAAATTGGTGTTGGATCTATCTGCTGAAAAATTTCACTTTGTCAATTAAGCTAGTAAAAGCAGTGCATGTGCCTTTGTCACAATGTATTATGGAAAGCTTCAAGTTTGATTGGCAATACTCAAACCATTACAGAAATTAAATTACACTAGAACATCTATACTACAGAAAAGGCACAAGTAAGACTGTTAGGCTTTGCATCATATTGACCATTGGGTTGTCTTCCTGACTACAATGGGCCACAAGTGCAGCTTAGTTTTAAATTTTTTGGAAATCGCTTGCAAGAAAATTCGGCTGTAGATAGTTAACCTGAATGTTTTTGGAAGTAAAATATTTAAATAAAAAAAGCTTATGACAATGCACCTATAGAAATTAAGCAGAAATGACATTTAACAAGACATGTATAAACTTAGTATAATAGTGTGATTTTGGCTTGTAATACTATACACGTACTTAGTCCAGTTACTGTAATTTGTACATTACAGTAACTTTAGGTTTGAGTACAGAAAGTCCTGGAGTCACTTTACTAATGAGTCCAGTAAGATTGCCAACTTTAAATATTCCTGCTCCCCATGTTAGTTATCATTGGAACATAGTAAATATTTTGGAGTGACTTTTAGGACTAGCTGTATTAAATCTGTGCCTTAGTCTTGAGTCAAGGATATATTGGTTAAACACAGCCTGGAAGAGTATGAATGTGTTTTATGAGGGAGGTCACTTAACCTTACCCATTTTTGAAGGTACATTTGGGGACTTGAAAGTATGATGCAAGACCTTTAGTGGGAGAAAATAATTAGGTAATGGCTATTTGTTTAAAGTGAGATGGTTAGAAGAAGGCACAGCTTTTCATGTATTTATACTATTTAGTGTATTGTGTGTGTTTAAAGCAATCAGGAGAGATGTTACAATAGTTAAAATATGCTATGACTTGCTACAATATTTCGCCAGTATTGTAGCAATGGTATAGCTCTGAAAAGTCAGTTGGCAATCTCTCCTAATTGCTTAATACTTGTTTCATTGCCTGAACTTCTTTACTTCCATCTACTCTGTGCCATGATAGCTTTGTAAGAATTACAGTAGATGTGAAACAGAATGCAAGTGGAATATGTACAAACTTTAGATGTAGTGGCACAATATATACACTTGGAAGTATTGAAAGTCAGGCAATTTAGCCCTATCCATCTACCATTATTCCTGGTGTGGTTATGGCTTGTTGCACTTTAAGTGAATTTGCAGTGTCTGTAAAAACTTCTTCTGGGATTATAAACCACCTGCACTTGTCAACTCTGAATAACATTGGCAAGATGCTATTTGGATAACAGTGGGTGGTTATAATCCTGTAGAAATGTAACTGAAACTGCAGGTTACCATTTTAGTGCCACAAGGACATGACCAACAGGAGAATTGGTGGCTGGATAGGGGCCTGGCCATGGGGAAAACCCGGCTGCTGGGGCCGGCGCTATCTCGATAGATACGCATTTACGATTTGTACCTTTGCCCATTGTGACTAAGTATTAATAAATTAGTTTAGAACTTACTTTATTATATACATCCAACTCTATAATGTATGACAAGTTTTTTTTTTTAGTCTTCCAAATGGAAGTCTAAAAAGACATTGTAAGATCATACATTAGAGTTTGAGGTATATAGTAAAAACATTGTTCTAAACTAATTTATTAATACTTTATCACATTAGACAGGCATTGGCATTTGTACCATTGTCTAATGTGACTAAGTATTAATAAATTATAGTTTAGAACAATGTTTTTACTATACACCTCACTTTGTATAATGTATGATCTTACAATGTCTTTTGGACTTCCATTTGGAAGACTTAAAAAAAAAAATAGGGAGTACATATAAGAGTTAGTCTTAGCTCTTTACTGTACTCCCTCACACAATCCAATATACATTATTGACTTGTAAAATTACCTAATACAAATAAAAGCTAAGAATGATATTACTTCCTTTCAGTGCAACCTAAAAACAAATGACCACATTGGAATTGAGGGGGGGGTTCTGGAGGAGGGGGGGGGTTCTGGAGGAGGGGGGGGTTCTGGAGGAGGGGGGGGGTTCTGGAGGAGGGGGGGTTCTGGAGGAGGGGGGGGTTCTGGAGGAGGGGGGGTTCTGGAGGAGGGGGGTTCTGGAGGAGGGGGGTTCTGGAGGAGGGGGGTTCTGGAGGAGGGGGGGGTACTGGAGGAGGGGGGGGTACTGGAGGAGGGGGGGGTACTGGAGGAGGGGGGGTACTGGAGGAGGGGGGGTACTGGAGGGGGGGGCTGCTGCTGCTGCTGGGCAGGGCTGGGCAGGGCAGGGCAGGGCAGGGCTGCTGCTGCTGGGGCAGGGCAGGGCAGGGCAGGGCAGGGCAGGGCAGGGCAGGGCAGGGCAGGGCTGGGCAGGGCAGGGCAGGGCAGGGCAGGGCTGGGCAGGGCAGGGCTGGGCTGGGCAGGGCAGGGCTGGGCAGGGCAGGGCAGGGCTGGGCTGGGCAGGGCAGGGCTGGGCTGGGCAGGGCAGGGCTGGGCAGGGCAGGGCTGGGCTGGGCAGGGCAGGGCAGGGCAGGGCTGGGCAGGGCAGGGCAGGGCAGGGCTGGGCAGGGCAGGGCTGGGCTGGGCAGGGCTGGGCAGGGCTGGGCTGGGCAGGGCTGGGCAGGGCTGGGCAGGGCAGGGCTGGGCAGGGCAGGGCTGGGCAGGGCAGGGCTGGGCAGGGCAGGGCTGGGCAGGGCAGGGCTGGGCAGGGCAGGGCTGGGCAGGGCAGGGCTGGGCAGGGCAGGGCAGGGCTGGGCAGGGCAGGGCTGGGCAGGGCAGGGCTGGGCTGGGCAGGGCAGGGCAGGGCTGGGCTGGGCAGGGCAGGGCTGGGCTGGGCAGGGCAGGGCTGGGCAGGGCAGGGCAGGGCAGGGCAGGGCTGGGCAGGGCAGGGCAGGGCAGGGCAGGGCAGGGCTGGGCAGGGCAGGGCAGGGCAGGGCTGGGCAGGGCAGGGCAGGGCTGCTGCTGCTGGGGCAGGGCTGCTGCTGCTGGGGCAGGGCTGGGCTGGGCAGGGCAGGGCAGGGCAGGGCTGCTGCTGGGCTGGGCTGGGCTGGGCAGGGCAGGGCAGGGCAGGGCTGCTGCTGGGCTGGGCAGGGCAGGGCTGCTGCTGGGCTGGGCAGGGCAGGGCTGCTGCTGGGCTGGGCAGGGCAGGGCTGCTGCTGGGCTGGGCAGGGCAGGGCTGCTGCTGGGCTGGGCAGGGCAGGGCTGCTGCTGGGCTGGGCAGGGCAGGGCAGGGCTGCTGCTGGGGCAGGGCAGGGCTGCTGCTGGGGCAGGGCAGGGCTGCTGCTGGGGCAGGGCAGGGCAGGGCAGGGCAGGGCTGCTGCTGGGGCAGGGCAGGGCAGGGCTGCTGCTGGGGCAGGGCAGGGCAGGGCAGGGCTGGGCAGGGCAGGGCTGCTGCTGGGGCAGGGCAGGGCAGGGCAGGGCAGGGCAGGGCATGGCTGGGCTGGGCATGGCTGGGCTGGGCAGGGCAGGGCAGGGCTGGGCAGGGCAGGGCAGGGCTGGGCAGGGCAGGGCAGGGCAAGGCCATGGCTGGGGTGGGGGGCAGGGCAGGTGAAGCGGGTGGGACAGGAGGAGGAGGAGGAGGAGGAGGAGGGGGAGGGGGAGGACGGGGATGGTGGTAGGGGGGGAGGGAGCATCACCACAAGCAGCACGAGATGAACTGATGCTTCTCTAAAACTTAGTTTCTGACACCTACACCTTTGAGGCAGGAAAGGAGCATCACTGACAACCATGACAGGAACAAATGCTTTAATGGACTTGATATTTTGTGCAGCTAAGGAGGAGGAGGAGGAGGAGGAGGAGGAGGGGGGAGGGGAGGAAGGGGGAGGGGAGGAGGGGGAGGGGGACGAAGAGGAGGGGAGGAGGGGGAGGGAGGAGGAGGAGGAGGGGAGGAGGGGGAGGGGAGGAGGAGGAGGAGGAGGAGGAGGAGGAGGAGGAGAAGGAGAGGAGGAGGAGGAGGAGGAGGAGGAGGAGGAGGAGGAGGAAGAGGAGGAGGAGGAGGAGGAGGAGGGGAGGAGGAGGAGGAGGAGGAGGGGGAGGAGGAGGAGGAGGAGGAGGAGGGGGAGGAAAGGATAAGGAGGAGGAGGAGGAGGAGGAGGGGGAGGAGGAGGAGGAGCATGGGGAGGAAAGGATAAGGAGGAGGAGGAGGAGGAGGAGGAGGGGGAGGAGGAGGAGCATGGGGAGGAAAGGATAAGGAGGAGGAGGAGGAGGAGGAGAGGAGAAGGAGGAGGAGGAGGAGAGGAGAAGGAGGAGGAGGAGGAGGAGAGGAGAAGGAGGAGGAGGAGGAGGAGAGGAGAAGGAGGAGGAGGAGGAGAGGAGAAGGAGGAGGAGGAGGAGGAAAGGAGGAGGAGGAGGAGGAGGAGGAGAGGAGAAGGAGGAGGAGGAGGGGGGAGGGAAGGAGGCACACAAAAAACAAAACAAGAATCCACGAATCACAATAATAATAAATAAATAACAGTACAAAACATACACATATAAAAACTCCCTAAACACGACCAATCCTTCATATCAACCACTTCAGTTCAATGACGCCCATTTACTGTCTTGCTACTGTCCCATGATTTTATTTGGATTAAGCAAGGCCTCTCACAGTGAAGGGCTTTGATATTACCTGCAATACCGCCTTCAGGTGTGGTATGATGGTGTGGCGTGGTATGGAAGAGTTGTATGGTGCTGTGGTGTAGTGTGGTGTGGTGGAACAGTGTAGTGTAGTGTGGTGTGGCAGAATGGTTTAGTGATGTGACAGAATGGTGTGTGGTAGCAGAGCAGTGTAGTGTGGTGGTGTGGTGTGGTGGCAGTAGTGCAGTATGGCAAAGGTATAGTGGTGTGGCGTTGTGGCAAAGGTATAGTGGTGTGGCGTTGTGGCAAAGTGGTGCGGTGGTGTGGAAGTGGTGTGGTATCGTGTGGTAGAATGGTGTGGTGTGTTGTGGCAGAGCTGTACAGTGCTGTGGTTTGGCAAAGTGGTATGGTGGTGTGGCAATGGTATGGTGTGGTGTGTAGTGTAGTGTGTTGTGCTGTGGTGTGGTGTAGTGGTGAGGAATGGTGTGGCAGAGTGGTGTAGTGTGTAGTGTGGTGAGGTGTGCAAGATTGGTGTGGTGTGTGGTATGGTGTGGTGTAGCAGAATGGTATGGTGGTGTGGTTGTGATGTGGTGGTGTGGTGTGGTGGCAGAGTGGTGTATGGTGTGGTGGTGTGTTGTGGCAGAGTAGTATGATGCTGTGGTGTGTGGCAGAGTGGCATGGTAAAGTGGTGTGAAGGTGTGGTGTGAGGTGGCAGAGTGGTGTGGTGTTGTGTGGCATGGTGTGACAGAATGGTGTGGTATGGTGGTGTGCTGTGGTTGTAGTGGTGAGGTGTGGCAGTGGTATGGGTGGTGTGGTATGTTGTAGCAGAGTGGTGTGGCAGTGGTGTGATGCAGTGTGATGTGGTGTGCTGTGCTATGGTGTGGTGTGGTGTGGCAGAATGACGTGGTGGTGTGGTGTGGCATAATGGTATGGTGTGGTGTTGTGTGACAGTAGTGTGGCTGAGTTGTATGGTATGGTGTGGTGTGACAGTGGTGTGGTGGTGTGGTGTGACAGTGGTATGGTGTGGTGTGGCAGTGGAGTGGTGTGGTGTGGTGTGGCATGGCAGTGGTGTAGTGTGGTATGGTGTGATGTGGTGGTGTGGTGTGGTGTGATGTGGTGTGATGTGCTAGTGTGGTAGTATGGTGTAGTGAAGTGTGTGGTAATAGGGTAGTTAAATAGGTAAGGTTACTAATGGGCAGAGTAGGGTAGGGCATGGCAGGGATAGGTAGGGTAGCAGGTAGGGTAAGGTGAGTGGATTATCACTAAAGAACACATAGGTTAAAAAGAGATAGCGTAGGGAAGGGCAGGGTAGGGTTAGGTAAAAGGTAAGGTGAGGGAAGGGTAGGTGAGGTAGGGTATATGCTAAAATGGAGGTAATATTCGAAGTCTTCACTACAAGGCGGCCCTTGTGTGTAAAATAAATTCATCTGACAGTAGCAAGAATAAAATAAATATGACATCACTGCTGAAATGGAATAATATTAGGATCAAATTATACCTGTGTGGTGATAATGAAGGTACTGCTATTTTTCACTTTCATTAATTCTCTCAAGCTCCTCTAACTCACTCGCAACTGAAAAAAAAAACTGTGTGGAATTAGTTGGAATGGAATACTAGAATTGTACGGACCATGAGAGGCTTACTGGTGACACTACTAACATTCTCAACTTTCTGACTCTCTCATTTAAGTAACACTGTCTAATATTCGATTACATAAAATATTAGAGAAGACATACCTATGAGAGGGTTAATATTCAAAATTAATATCTGGAAGAAATGCTATTAAACCTATAAAAAATATTTCAAGTAATGCCGTGCTTCATCTCAAGGAATCCCTATATTCAAGTTGGGCATGGTACAGGTAATGTTCTCTATGAACGAGACGCAAAGTGCCAATATCAGTTGTTTCTCAACATTGTTGAAAGTTGTTGGGGAAGTAATCTATGATGTTCATATCCTCAAAAATGGAATGATTCATATCCCCTTTAGGAGATAAAGATCAAGTGCACTGCACAACTAATTTAATTATTTTTTAAAAATACTTTTTTTCAACAAACTATCTGTAAACAATATGTTTAACTTTTTTTCAAGGAGAAGGGGGGCTAGCAGGACCAGCCTCAAGAATTACAGCAAGGGGAACACTTTTTGCTTGATCCCCAACTGTGAACTGGCCTAGTATGGCCTCAACTGACAGTTATATCTCCACTGATCACTGTAAAGCCTTACACTAGTAAGGCAGTGATCTTTTGTAGAAAAATCACAAATTTTCAAGGCATACACTACTGGATTTTGTGGCAGTGTGGCAGTAATATTAATGTGTGGTGTGGTATGTCAGTGTAATTATTAACGATAAAGGTAATGATGGGGGCAGACACCATAAGGACCTTGGTCACAGTGCTCAGCTCCTTAACTGAGGCTTTTCAGCCTCACTCTGCACCAATCTGGGGCTCTTGTCCACTACAACATGAAACACTGCATCATTTGCTCACAACATGGGTGCATTCACCCAACCCTAGCAAGCTAACATGATCGTTGGTGAACGTGATCATGACTGTTTTGTTTGCTATCGAATTGCTAAAAATGCAATCCTGTGTAAAAAGTGGGTGGCTAGTGGGACAGTGCTTAGCCATCATGCCAAAACCAAACTTGTTGCAAATGAAAATTCAATCCCTGGTATTATTTTGAAATTACACTCAACTAACTGACACTGAAAGTAATATGCTCACCATACTTAAGCAATTTTTCTTCTATACACATCCATCATACATGAATTTTTCAGTGCTTACAGGTTGTCCAGCTTGCAGTTCCATCTGTTACCACTTCTATGTTAAAATCAGATTAGGTTAAGCTACACTAGGTTATGTTAGCCAATAAAAGATGGAGACAAGAGCTGGAGAATCAATCCAACTTACTTACAAAGAACATACCGGTAAAAACAATGTTATGGATGCTAACAGAAGAGAAAGTGTTTAGAACAGCATAATGGGGTTCACAAAAGCCTGCATTGGCCAGAGGCAAAGAGGGGATCCTCTCTTTGGCTTAGTGGTAACATGCTCGCGTTTGGAGCGCAAGGGCCTGATATCGAATCTCGGCCAGACAGTATGACTAATTTCTTATGTTTCATTTCCGGTTATTACACTGGTTGGCAGCGGTGTGGGATGTGGGGCGAGGCTTGGAGGGCAATGATGCTATTGATTAGCTGACAGCGTCCTAGTCCTTACATCCCAGAGATGATCTGTTCGGTAAGGTCCGTAGCGTCCCCAATGGTGGCCTCCAATGCTACCCTACCATATGTGTTCAAAACTCACAAATTAATCACCAAGGGGAGAAAAGAGTGGTGTAATTGGGTATATAAAAGCCTGCACTGCTCAAGGGCAAAGTGGGGATCCCCTGTTTGGCTCTGTGATAATGTGTGCAAGTGTGGAGCACCAGGGCCCACAATCAAATCTTGGTCAGACCAGTGATTAATTTGTTTAATTTCATATTGGTTATTACAACAGTAATCGGTATATTACTGTACTGTACTGTAATTTCAATTTCCATTAGCTGGGTGCAATTCAGAAAATTTACCCAATCACCCTGGAACTTTGTAATGATGTTTTCTTTCATTTGGGACAAAAGTATCATAAAGGCTTTTACTGGAAAAAAATAAGTTTTACTGATTTTTTTTTTTGCAGGACAAATGAAATGTAGAAGAAGCAGGTCTTAGGGAGTCAACCGTGTCCATTAATGTTTCATCACTTAATTCAACCACTGAGATACTACCAGCACCATATGCAGTGTCCATTTATTTGTCATTGTTTTAACAACAAACAATGGGATCAAAGTGAAAGATTGCTCTTGTTCACCTTGCACTAGCAAGTGCCACTTAGCTGCCAGGGCTGCAAAGTTATCATCATGAGCATGGGTGAATGCAGTCATGATTTTCAGACACTCCACCCTTCACCACTCAATATCATCCTCATCCCTCTCTCCACAACTTGATTTCTATAGATAACAGGCAGACAGACAGAAAGATAAACAGACAGACAAATTGATAGACAGACAGACAGATCAGATACTGGCAGATGAAGATACTGAATATCCATGGGTTCCTCACACCTTCTTGTCTCAAACACTGATATTAACCACTCACTCAGATATCCACCTGCTCTTACACATACTGCACTAATATCATCAAGACTACAGTATTCAACAGCTTTCTCTTCACAACACACATCTTTATGTGACTCCCACCTTAACAGCCACCTAAGTGGAAAAGCTTTCATACATACAAACCAAAGCTTAAAGAACAGTAACAGCATGTAGTATGACCACAAAATATACAATAGATCACTTGCATCTAGAAACAAAACTATTCCATCCACATTTGGTTATATGGTCACCACCCAGCATTGTAAGTGGTTTCCTAGGTTACAGGAAACCACCAAGTATGTCACTCCAGTCCCATCCTACCTCTCAACTCTTCCATCGTAAACCCAGCCCCTCCAGGCCTTGGACGCAGGGACGCACTGCACATCCACCTAATCATTGTCATTTCTGTACGTCTGAGCTGGCGAATATCTTCCTCCTTCACTGCCCAGGTCTCACTACCATACAGCATTACACTCCTAACACATGCTGCATACAAAGACCCCTTAGCTCATAGGGAGAGTCCTCTTAATGTCAGAAGAGGCAAGAGCTCCCTGAACTTCTTCCAACCACTTCTCACCCTAGCCACAGAGCTAGGTCCAGCCCCACCTCCAGCACACAACAAGTCTCTCAAATAACAAAACTCTTCCACACACTCAAGAGATTCACCAGCAAGTTCAATCCTTTCACGTCTGACAATCTCCACCTGCTCACCCCGACACGCCGTACACATTAAATCAGCATTATCTCACAGTCTACCTCCGATACCACTACATCTCTTATGCCCCCATTAATCACAAACACCGCACAAGATGGAATTACTTCCCATGCCCTTGTGGCAAACTGCACATGACCACTCTCCCTCGTCTTTGACAGTACCGCCACCAACCCTAGATATCATCACTTTTGTTTTATCTGCATTTACCCTTAAACCCTTGTGCCCCATACCATCTCTCCACTTCCTAAACCTTTCCTCCACCTCCCTTTCATTCTCTGCAATCAACACCAAATCATCAGCATACAACAACTCCCATGGGAATCCGTTACTAAAGTCACGTGAAAGGGCTTCAAGTACCATGATAAACAACATGGGACTCAAGACTGACCCCTGATGCACACCAACATTCATGGAAAACTCATCACTCAAATCTCCATTCACTCTTACCTGGGTGTGAGCACCCACATACATAGCCATAACCACCCTAACCAGCCACTCCTCCAAGCCAAGCTTTCTCATTGCCCACTTCACCACCTCTCTAGGGACTCTGTCAAAGGCCTTTTCCAAATCAACAAAAACAAAATAAAGATCCCTTCTCCTACCAATATATTATACTTCACCAAAATGCCAAATTCTGCATCTTTTCTCCTTATATGACAGTACTCCCATTTATCAAAATTTCCAAGAAAAAAAAAACAGAACTACACTTTAACCGACTCTACAAACCCCTCGACAGGAAGAAATGCTCAGCGAACCCACGGAGTCTGACTGTCCTGTATGTTGCCCAGTGACTGTGATTCCCAGCATTTATATGTGTATCCATCACTTCCAATTTATCATCATCTTGCTCAAACTACCACCTCCCTCCTGCCTGCCATTTTGTAGGCAAGCTAGACCATTTAGCAAAGGTCACAAGTGTTCCAGTGTTCCCTACATGCAATTGAAAATATCTATTTTTCTGTTGCTAGAAAAATTGTGCAGATGACTGGGAACGGACAGCACCAAAATGGAAGTACAGAATAGGAGACTGTGGTGGTCTGGACATGTAAAGAGGTTGGACAAGGAAAGTTGGGTGAGGAAATCCAGTAAAATATATATAAGTACTAGCCTGTTGACAGGGTGGCAGACAGAGGAATAATGAATGAATGTGGGTTTTACAGCTGTTTTTGCCAAAATCAGCAATACTGTGGCTGGAGTTTAGGGAAGATGAAACAAGAAACCGTGATGAAGGTGTAAAAGTTCTGACAAACACTGGTAAAGCAAGGAAGACCTCAGATCTAGAGGTATTACTAGAGAGCTGTACCAGGACAAAGCAAGGAGGAGTACTAGAAGTGCTATCAGGTGAGTCTTACTAACCTATGTGGAAAACAAGACATAAAACTGAAAATAAAGATAAAGCAGAAAAGGCTCAGTGATAGTAATTTCTGGGTATGATTTCACTTGTTATTTTCTTCTTCTGACATCAAGATGATATTTAAAAATTCACTTTTCTGACATTAAATTACCATAATGATGGAATAATTAAATCATGTACTTTCATTACTGATGGAGGGATATATCTGCAGTGTACTTTGTCCTAATCTAGAAGTGTCTCATTATTAACAAATTTTCTCATCTACATGAAGCACAGCATCACTATTATCAGTTTGCCTTCACGTAAAGGAATTGGGCGTGACATTTTCAGTTCTGTCAAGGTTACATTAAATTCACTGAGTCCTAGTTATGAGGTAGCAATGAGTCTCCTTGGTTAGCAGTTAAACTGACCCTCCAATATGCATACTCTCAGCCATCAGCTGACATGACAAGTGGTTGGGAATGGCAAGTTAGAACAAATATCAATTCAGATACCTCTCCTATAACTACTCATGAAAAATCTATACCCTGAATATCACCACACAGTAATAATAAATACAAGAACTGTTTCTATCCCTATTCATATCTAAGTACACAGAACCTATCCAGGCCCATATTACCCATACAGGGGTGTGGGAGGGCCCGAGGCAAGGCATACAGCAGTCCATACATCTACGCCATAGGAGACCAACCTATGTCACTAGCAGCGTTATACAGGTGGTCCTTGCTTAATGTCAAGAATGTGTGCAGGCAAAATTCAACACTAAGTCAATTCTTGTGTGGCATATACTTGTGGGTCATGAATGAGAGGTTAAAAACATAAAGAATATGCCTTCATGAGGTGGCAATGACGTAAACACAATTATACAAACTTTCCTCAAATCTCTATCCCCCAAATGGAGGACAGTTAATATCAGGACAATGGTAAGTTACTATTAAAGCCCATAATGTTCATGTCTAATTGAGCTTGGGGCAACAATGACAGTTAAAATCACAATAATAACCAATAGCAACTTTAGGTAAAAAATTGGTCTAATGCATCAGCAACTTAACAATGATATTGCTTAGATGTCAAATAACTTTACTAAGGACCACCTATATATGATAGAAAACCTCTGGCTACCTCTAGGATTAGAACCATGCCATGTTAACCCTTGAACCATTGGGAAGTGAATTAAACATTTTTACTTGGGCTAAAATACTGAAAAGGGATGATCAGGTAATGGAGCTGCCCATATACAGTATAAATGTCTCTTAATCCCCTCTGTATCCCCCAGAATGAGCATGGTGATTTCAACCTGCAATCCACTGGGGCCCACGTGAAACTGGAATTGCAACCACTATTACTGTTCTGACTAATAGCAATAATTATACTCCTCACCAGGAAAAGCCTTGAGACATGACAGTACAGGAACTGTTTAGAATTAACTCTCAAACCCTGGGGGACAATTTATCTATTTTACTCGAGCTAATAGTGAAAGATCTTGTCACTGAAAAAACTACTGGGATTAATGGGTTAAGCACACAGATTCCTCCAGCCAAGGTTCTATCACTGTACTAAGCCCATTAAAAAAAAATAAGTATTGCACCCCTTGGAACTCACGGATACCAAAATTAGTGGAATCCTCAGGCAGATATCAATATATTCAAGCAGTACCTCTGACTTCTGTGGTTAATTGCAGAAAGGGGCACAATACTTTATTTTCTTGATGGGGTGAATGAAAAAAAATATATATAATAATAATAGTTTTCATGACATAACTACCTCTAGACCTATCAATAAGCATTTTAGGTTTTTCACTGTACCTCCACTCTTCTTAGGTGGGTCAACTGCTAAGATTCTTGTTCGTTATTGCTCTTGATCCAGCAATGTAATAACACAGTCCTGGAAGAAGATGTCACAGGCATTAATATTAACTATTTAAGACATTATTACATACACACATGCATACATAACAATGGTGCCATGCATCCTCTTGGTTATTACTACTCGCAGTCCAGTAATACAGAAACATACAATCTTGGACAATGTCCATCCATCCATCCAGCATCCAATCCTATGTTGCCCCATAAGGAGCATAGGCACCCAGAGTTAGGCAAGTTGGTCCTGATATTTTTGATGAGAGTGACCAGCCTCACTCATCCCTGTGTGGCATTACATGAGCAAACCCCAACCACCCCTTGGATATACACTTGCACTAGGTATATCCAACTGGAGCATCTTATTTACTCACTAAACCAACAGGTGCCATAATTTGGTTGCACAGTTACCATCCAGCTTAGTAAATGGTTTCCTGGTGTTCAGGAAACCATTTGGCTTGCCACTCAGTGTAGAGTCACCCACAGGTAGAAGGAGGAGGAAAGATTGAAGGAATGAAAGACAGAAGAGGGAGTGTAAAGTCACCCGTAGGCAGAAGGAAGGGGAAGAAATGAAGGAAAGGACGGAATAGGAAGGATGGAAGGGAGGAAAATTAATAGTAATACCCCAAAGTTGTGATATGTAACTGCACGGCACACATGAGGACGACTGAGTCTCAAGGAATAGGCTGTTAACCTAAGCTCATAGTCAGATACATATTGAAAAATGTATAATTAAATAAATAAATAAAAACTCAAAACACTTTGCTGTAAGTTTCGCCAACTCTTTTGTGACTTTTAACATTTGCATCATTCACCATCACCACTCAATAATCCATTCTTCTAATCCAAATTTCTCATTTCTCCATCGTACTTCTTCTCTTAGGACTCTGTCAAATGCTTGTTCCAAGTCCACAAACATACAGTACAAGCTCTTTTCCTCAGTCAAGCACTCCTATAGTTGTCTCATTTTACATTCTGCAGCTATGGTTCCCTTGCCAGGCATGAAACCATCATGTCTGTTCTTTTTTATATTAATCTGTCCATTAAACAATGCATCACCATCATCTATCTATCTATCTATCTATAGCCAGAAGCCATAATCCCATAAGGGGTGGCCATTTGACTCTGAGTTATTTGTTTTACAGGGAGGGGCACTAACCCTCCACCAACCCACTTGTTGACACGTAGGGAGCACGTATGGTTTGGTTATTTGGTTACCATCCAGCGTTGTAAATGGTTTCTTGGCTTACAGGAAACCATTTGGCTTGTCACTCAATGTAAAGCCATCTGTAAAGGAAAGATAAGCAATAAGAAGTGACAGGAAAGATGAGAGAAATAGGAAGCGAGGAGGACAGGGACAGAAAACGAATGATAAAGGCTAAGGAAGAAGCAGGTAGCACTACATCATGTGAGTGGATGATGGTCACCACCACCTACCACTAATCCCAACTTCTTTTCTCATTCAAGGATGGGGTGAGGTCTGGAGCTAATGTGAATATGCAAAATAACGGTACTTCATAATTAATACTTTCCATTCCATTACATTCACTGCACGATCTATCAGCTACAGAACTGTACAATTTCCTTAGCCTCACCGCTATAGCAGTTCACGATGTTGCTAGACCCCCAGTCACTGAGCATCACACAGTCTCGTTCAGTTCTAATGTGTGTAGTAGACTGGCGACCAATCTGATTCCTGGATCACCACAAGTCTTCAACATTCTGACCACAGTACCAACTGGGCCAGCTGCTATACTGTTCTTCATTTTGTTCGGCACCTGCTTGATGCAGTCCTGCCATATCAAACCTGCAGAAATAACATTAAAATCATAAGCACTAACATTAAATCTGGAAAACATGTCATTAATTTTGGAAAACATCAAACATACTGACATTACTGATAGTTAACATTATTGTATCAGATGTCTTAGGGCTGTACTATAAAAACCATGAGTCCAGGCGGTCCAATGGCAACGTTCAGTCATCTGACGTTCCTGAGCATCAGTCATCCTCACTATAAAAAATCTGGACCGTCAGTCTTAGCGAAACCCAGTTCTGGCATTTGAATGCCACGACAGTCGCTAGACTGGGCGAGAATGCACTGCATGAGGACTACAAGCACACAAATTTTTAATGTTTTTTCTGTTTAATAAACCAGACACTTCGGTAACCCATGCTAAACTGTTACTTTTATGTAGGAAATACACTCAAACCTCGATTTAAGGGGCCTCCATTTAAGGGATATTGGATTTAAGGGACTTCATATTCTACCTGACAAACGGGCAAGACCATTAAAAAATGATACATAATGTCTAGGTTATACACAATAATATGTTTCTTTCTACGGTACTTGTAAAATAATATTCATAATGATATAAATAAGTAAGAAAGGTGAAACAATCACTGCATTTCATAATAACAGTGTCTTTATATGTGGTAAAACAAATGACATTTTCAAGTAACGGACATTTTCAATTAAGGGACAAGTTGATTCCCCATTTAGTCCCTTAAACTGAGGTTTGAGTGTAAGTATATTTGCACCAGCAATGGTAACAAATGATGGTACAATGCATAAAAAGGATGCATTTACAAGCAAAATACAGTGTACTGTAAGGACTAATCATGAATTATGATTTATCCTCCTTTTGCAGTCATTTGCATGAAATAATTATTGAAAGTATCCAAATTTGAATTCAAATGAGCAAAGTGAATGTATTACAGTACTGCATACTTCATAGATTTCCATGTTGTTTCCGGCCAGCTCACCAGTCATGAATTATACAGCAGTTTATCCAGGTTTTGTGCACCTCTACTCATGCAGCAGTACATCATGTGTTCCTAAATTTTGTATTGCAAGATGTAAATACAGAGTTATTGGAGAATTATTTTTAGCATGGGGATGGATTGGAGAGGTATATGGGAGAGGGGGGTGTGAGCTGGGAGCAGGGCAATGAAATGGCAGGGGACAGGGCGACATGACGATGATTTGTCTGTGGCCACCCCTTACGGGATTAAGGCTTCTAGCACTAGATAGATAGATAAACTAATTTACTTCTTTACCAAGCTAGCTGAATGGTGTCATTCATTGCAGCACCAACACAAGAGAGATGCAGTAGCACTCCTCCATTCTTTTTCAGCAGTTTCTTTCCACACCTGTCATCCAGCCATGACCAACAGACCATATTGGAAAATACAGGTTATCTGATGTGTGTACTGGAACAGTTGTTCATTTAGTTTCTATATATCTACAGTAGTTTAAATTTTTTCTCCATATTACTGTCACCTTCCCTATTTCAGTAATTTCCAGTTTAGCTCAGTAAGTATACTACTCTGGTATTCACATTCTTTATTATCTTTCCCTTCAAGAATTATGCAATGATTTCTTAAGTTACATGGTACAGTATTTCTTTGTCTGTCCCAGTCTGCTAGATAAGCTTTCCTTTTTTCCCAGAAATCATTCCACGTCTGTAGTGCTTTCATCCAGTTCTGTTTAATACATTTTCAGACTGTTTACTGTTCTGTTTTCCTAGCTTTCTCCTAAACTGGTCATATGCTTGATGTTTGTCTCCTTCACTAAATATTTATCTCATTACTTCCTGTCTGTCAGTCATTGCTTAACTGCACCTTTCATGCTTTTGTATAACCCTTCCACCTTTACCAATATTCCATGCCTTTCCTACACTCATCTACTCCTCCAGTACAATAACTGTCATTTCTATCTATTTTTTATACTACAGTATATATGCATGGTACAGGTAATTTCCTTAGGCCTGTAGATATTTACAAGTGAGAAAAGCTCTTGGGATAGAGAGACGCCAGAGGATGTGTGTGTGTGTGTGTGTGTGTGTGTGTGTGTAATGCTCATGAAATAATTTTCATTTACCAACACATTTTTGCTTTAAAGCCAACACACCTAAGTTCAAATCTGAGTGCTTGATTGAAACAGGTAAATATTTCAGCCAGCATCCTAACCAACCAATTCACTCATAGGCTATCTGTTAACCTTACCTAAATATCTTACCTACATCAGCTTATCAGTTTATTTTGGTGCAAAAATGAATAACATTTTTCAATAATGAACTTAAGTGACTGCCCATACTTGTTGGTACTGATGAAAAATTTGTTTGTTTTATTACCAATTTCTGTAACTTAACTGAATAAGAGAACTAAATCTGGTGAAAAATACATACCTAACTAACCATTTACCAATGATGACCCAACTCTGATATGTGTTACACGACATTTATTCCATGATTTTTCATAGGCAAGAAATGTCACACAAGGATGTTGTTGGGTCAGAGGCAGATGTGTACTGATTTGTCTTCAAATGTACTTACTACAACACTAAGCTGGCTAACACACAAGCTTTCAAACAGTTGCTGTTTCAAAAATCTATTGAGAAAGTACATGGGTAGTATGGAATAAACTAGGAAGCATAATTTAATATACAGTACTAACTCCAATGTTATGTGCCATGTCGCCACCATGGAAGTTTTTGTTTACTCGTATTCATAACAGAAACATTTAGTCTTGTAAAATTTTATGAACAGCCTTGTATTTCTCATATATTTTAGCCTGCTAAGGAAAATTTTCTTCCTGAATTATTCAGTGTTTATAAATGGAAAAACCGGTTATCGTATTTATGAATACAGTATTTAAATTTGTTATACGAAAGGGGGGTCTCTTGTGGCGTTTATCCTCCTATCACATTCCAGTACTATTTTACACCATAACCAGGTGACGATCGCCTGGTGTGAACAGCAAATTTATTTATGGTACGAAAAACAGGAACGTCAGACGCTCACTTTCGTCAATACTGAAGTTTAGTTTTTATGGTACGGCCCTTAGAGGGTTAAGAGAACTTTATTCACTCACCATCCAATCTAGTAGTGCTCCATTAGGAGGACAGAAGCTCCATGCTAGAATACTTTGTCCTGACATTTAATACAAGACTGATCAGTTGCTCACTCCTTAGTGACAATTACGTGTGGCAAGCCAAATGGTTTCCTATACACCAAGAAACCATTTACTATGCTGGGTGGTTACCATATAACCAAATTATGGCACCTGGTGGTTTAGTGGGCAATTAAGGCACTCCAATCTGATTAAGCCAGTGCAGGTTTATATCAAAGGGGTGGTTGGGGTTTACTGCTCACGTAATGCTATTCAGGGATGAGTGAGGCTGGTCACTCTCATCTTAAATGTCAGGACCAACTTGCCTAGCCCTGGGCTCCTTCGTTCCTCATGGGACAACACTGGATTAGATGATGAATGAATGAATGAATAAACCTCAATCATGCCTCAGCAGCATCTCTGTCTCAGTCGGTTTTCTGCACAGGATGGCCTTGCAGGACTGGCTGCTTGTCTAAGGTTGATGGTCTGCTTGGCCAGACAGACTTGAGTTACTCAACAACAACAAAAACCAAGCATCCACCTACTTATATGGCTATCACACAACATAGTTAATGGCTTCCTGAGTGGAAAAGTTTTTGACAAGCTATGAAAAAATCATATTTCTTATAATACTCTGGAAGCATGAAGGACTTTATAATTAACATAAATAAATATGACAGCCATTTAAAACTGGCAGTCCTCATTACAAGAAGCCTTTTTTGGACTTTTTTTATCTTTTAGCTACAAAGCCCTCAATCAATAAAATGAAAGGCTATATTGCTTTTGCCATGATGCCCTCAGCCAATTAAAAAAAAAAAATCTTCATGGCTACTCCATGCCTACCTATGATGCTGAGTAGTCAAGTCTTCCCGAATTTACAGTAGCAATTGTATATTTAAAAAAAAAAAAAAAAAAAAAAAAAAAAAAAGACAGAGTGAATATTGATGACATGCTGTTTAGGTTTATGCCAGGCAAAGGGACCACTGATGCCATATTCACAGTTCAACAGCTTCAGGAAAAATATATAAGAAAAGAATGGGACCTGTACTTATTTCTGTTGATTTGGAGAAGGCCTTTGACAGAGTCCCTAGAGAGGTGGTGAAGTGAGCAATGAGAAAACTTGGGATCAAGGAGTGGATGGCTAGGGTCATTATGGCTGTATATGCAGGTGCTCGAACCAAGGCATGGGTGAATGGAGATTTGAGTGATGAGTTTTCTGTGAATGCTGGTGTGCACCAGGGGTTAGTTTTGAGCCCCTTGCTATTTATCATGGTACTTGAAGCCCTCTAACATGACTTCAGAAATGGACTCCAATGGGAGATGCTGAATACTAAGGATTTGGTGTTGACTGCAGAGAATGAAATGAGGTGGAGGAAATATTTAATAAGCAGAGAGATGGTATGGGGCACAAGGTCATGAGAGTAAATGCAGATAAAATAAAAGTGATGGTACCCAGGGCTGGCGGTAGTACTGTCAAAGAAGTGGGAGAATGGCCAGAAGCGATCTGCTGCAAGGGCATGGGAAGTAATTCCATCTTGTGCAGTGTCTGTGATAAGTAGGTGCATAAGAGACGTAGTGGTATTTGAGGTAGACTGCAAAATAATGCTGATTTCATGTGTGCAGTGTGTCGTGCAAAAGTGTGTGGAGATTGTGAAGCAAGAGAGGACTGACCATGCTGGAGAGTCTCTTGAGTGTGTGGAAGCGTTCTGTTATTTGGGAGACATGCTATGTGCTGGAGGTGGGGCTGGAGCTAGCTCTGTGGCTAGAGTAAGGAGTGGTTGACAGAAGTTCTGGGAGCTGTTGCTTCTCCTGACACTGAAAGGGCTCTCCCTTCATGCTAAGGGATCTTTGTATGCAGTATATGTCAGGAGTGTACCATAATGCTGTATGGCAGTATGACTTGGCCAGCAAAGGAAGAGGATATTCGCAGGCTCAAATGTACAGAAATGACAATGACTGGGTGGATGTGCAGTGCGTCCCTGAGTGTGAGGCCTGGGGGGGCTAGGTTTACGATGGAAGAGTTAAGGGGAAGGAAGGGACTGGAGTGTATTGGTGTTGTGATGAAGTGAGGTATATTGAGATGGTCTGGAAATGTGAAGAGGATGGGGGATGATAACTGGATGCAGAAAGTGAGAGGTGTTAATGTTAGGGGCAAGGTTGTGAGAGGCAGACTGAAAAAGACCTCGGACGAGGTAACTGAGTGTGACCTCAGGGATAAGGGACTGAACAGGGAAGCTGCCAGAGCTCAAGCAGCATGGAAAGCCACCATTAGGTGACCAAGGTCAACACATATAAGCATGTTGGAGCCTTCAAAAATGAATGAACAAATGAATGAACAACTCTCATCCCTTACTTGTAATGGGGGCTGCCTGTATGCCAGTACCTAAGTCAGTTTGTTTTCATTTGAAATAATTAAGCCACTACTACAACTTGAATATATACTAAGCTGTAGCCGCATGATACTGTATCAGCCTCAGCTATGAGATAGGAATGAAGCTACCGTAACCTACTTGGTTACGGACTAACCTGACTACATATGGCCACCAGCTGAGATGGAAAGGATTAGGGATCTTTGTCATGTTAAACACATTATACCACTTACCAGAAGGTTGGGGGTCATCCTTCCTTCTCCACGCAATGAGCATGTTTCACGAGTTAACTTCAGTACAACTTCAATTGTGTCATCTTGCCTGAGAGCACCTCCACTACTTCCTTTCACAGATTTGAGGTAAATTTCACATTCTGTCCTTGTACCAACTTCCTTCACACATTACAGGGAGGTTTCATGTTTGATTCTTGTGTCAGCATCTTCCACACATCTGAGAGGCATTTTGTTTGGTCCCTGTGTCAACTTCTTCCACACATCTGAGGGGAGTCTCTTCTTTGGTCTTTGTGCCAACTTCTGCACATCTGAGGGGAGTTCACTATTCGGCTCTTGTTCCAGTGTCATCCTGGGTTATGGGCTGGCCCCAGCAGAATACCCCATACTGAATCTTCAATGTTCCACCCATAACTGTACTCCTTTTCACCTCCATTGCAGCAGCATCTGTGACTGTCCACCACCACTCTGAATAGTGAGAGTAGCCTTCTGTGTCACTATGTATACAAAAGCCTCCACTGCTGCATTTATGAAAGATTTAGCTATGATGCTTGTTCACATTCATGATGAGTTGAGTCTGGCATGATGAGTGCACCCTTCTGTCACAATGCATCCTAAACCATCCACTGCTGCATTATTATCCATTCCAATGTTTGATGCTTGTATAAATCCATGATGAATTGAGTCTGGTAATGGTAAGAGTAGCCTTCTATGTCACTGCATCCAAAATCATCCACTGCTGCAAATACATAAATTCCAATATCCAGTGCACGTATACATCCACAGTGATTAGAGTTTTGTCGGTGGAGCTTTTGAGTTGGCGGAGCCTTTCAGTCTTATTGGTAGGGGTTTTGAGTCTTGTCAGTGGAGTCTTTGGGTCTTGTTCATGGAGCCTTTGAGACTTGCTGATGAAGCATTTGAGATCTAAGCCTTGGTGGTGGAGCATTTCAGGTTTTGTTGATGGAGCCTCTGGCCTGGCCTTGCACATCACTTGATCCACCACCTAGAATTAAAGTAACAATCATTAATTGTAATTCTGGAAAACTGTATATTTTAATTTTAGAAAACATCACCCTACAGTAGGAACCATCACTATTATTCCCTTCTCTATGATAACACCTTTTGTAACTAATTCCTGCTATTCTCCAAAAATGTTATTCAGCTTAGGGTACACTTTATGAACTAGCAAGGTTTGATATAATATTCATGACCTCCCTATCCAATGGGCTCTCCTAAAATGAATAAAGTCACGAGGCAATTAAAAAAAAATAATAATAATAACAAACCACACAAACATGTCATCATACACAAAAGGTTAAATACTGAACACATCAAACATATTAATTTATAAAGATACCATTAACTAGCTTAATAAAAACACTGAAATTATAGCAATCACTATTATCTGTCTACTGACAGTCTGATGTTTTAATCCCAGAATGGCTGGCCATACACAGACTGCCTTCTCTGCCATTAGGCTGCCCCGTACTCAACATACCATACCTCTCCAACCTATCCCTCTATTTTATCCTCGGACTCCACCTGTATTACCTTTAGAAGAAATCACACATGTTCACTCAGTTTTTAAAATTTACATCATGTGACTGCCTAGTCAAAATATTGGGGATATAGGTTATACGTTTATGTGAAGCTACTGAACGTGGTGAATGTTTTTGGCGTGTTTGATAAAGCCAGGATTCTGGGGGCTTAAATGATGAGTGAATGGAAGTGTGGCCCATTGGACTGGGCAAATTTGGGCTGTCTTGACACTGTTACTCCTCACCCTGTCCTAGGGTGGGAAAGGAGGTCCGGATGATGATGATAATGATGATGATGAAAAAAAACTGTATGTCAATAAACTAATGAACAGTATATCAGAGTTATCTCAATACTTGTAGCATATTTAAAGACTCCAACATGCTTGTATTCATCAGCCTTGATCACCTAATGGCGGCTCTCCACGCTGCTTGACCTCTGGCAGCCTCCCTATTCAGTTAACCCTATCAGGTTTCTGGGCTGTGCACTGGAGGGAGAGAGATAAATGTGGTGTCAACCTGGGAGGACGGGCACCTTTGTGTTCTCGATATAAAAACCTTGAACAAGTTCCTTGCAATAATGAACAGAGGCACGGCATTCATCCACAACAAGGACCCTAACCCGGCAAGGAATGAAGCGTCACTCCATGGGATCGAACAACACTTGAAGGAGTACAGAGAGCTCCTGGCAGCTATGAAAATGGCAGCAAGGCAGATAACCATCACCTTCTTCTTCTCCCTTGACAGCAGCACCAGGAATAGCCAAGGACATTAATGAGTAGTGTCCAAATGCAACATTCTGCACCACCTGCCTTTGTCATGTCTGCCTCACCATCATTGCCTGGCACACCTGTACGCCACACCGCCACACTCTCCCTCATCCTCACTGCTTTGGCCTCACTATAACATTCTCTATTGGCCTCATCACACTGCTCTCCATTGGCCCCAGTGCATCACTCTCCCTTGGCCTCACCACATTGCCCTCTCCATCTTTCTCAACCTCCTCCTGAGGACCTGGAATGATACCCAGGCCCTCCAACTGTCCCTCAACCTCGGGAGGGACCCTTGGTGACAACTCAAATTGGCCTAGGACAAACTTAAAGCTGATGGCAGACGTTTTTGTTTGGGCAATTTAGCTTTCTCAATTGAGGGCACCTTCCCTAACCCCACCGAACTCAAATCAGCCTCCTTACAGTATATGATAAATTGTTATGCAATAAGCTTTCCATCTGACCCAACCTTATCATATAGTGAGACCTGGCTATACCTGATGTTGCATTAACCAACAGACAATATTATTCAAAACCAAAAATCTAGTTGAGGTAATGCATTACCCAATTTTTTATGGTATTAACAGACAGCATGCCACTAACCACATAGGAATAATTACCAAAATCTTTTACAGTACTACAGTATTGTAAGTACAGTACTGTATACAGTATACTGTGCTGATTATCAGGAAAACATTGCTTTTTTCTACATCTGAACAACTATGCAGTTGGTCCTCACTATGTGATGAATCCTGAGAACAATGTAAGGTATGAGAAGTTCTACCCGGCCTCGATGAGCAAAAGCAAGAACTGCTATAGCGATGGTCAGACCCAAGATTTATATTTTTGTTTATTTATTTTTTGTGACCTATGTATTTATTACCAGGTATTTTCATGCAGGCTACGGACCTGCAGTATAAAATGAAACCACAGAAACAGCCTGTCTTACAAACTATTAGCCCCAGTGGAGTATACAAGAACAAAATCAGGCTACCACAGTCCACTGTACTGATGGGTAGGCAACCAACCTTCACCTGGTTACTAAAAAAAAAAAAAAAAGTCACCTCTGGAATTTAAACCAATGCATATGCTACATCATATTCCGGCCAGTAAGCTCTCTCATCAGACCACCAGACAATACCAGTTCAAAGAATTTAAAAATAACATGACTGATGAACCCTAATTTATCCTAACCAGTCTAATATATGCTAACCTACCCATATGAAGAGTGGGTCATGACTGGATGAAGTTGTCTATCTATCTATCTATCTATAGCCCGACGCCCTAATCCCGCAAAGGGTGGCCGCAGACAAAACGCCTCCAAGTCACTCTGTCACCCACCATTTGACTCCCCTCCCCCCGACTCCCCTCTCCCCAACTCATCCCCCCCTCCCTCATATACCTCTCAACTCCATCCCTCCACCTCATCCTCGGTCTACCCCTCCCTCTCCCTCCCTCCACCTCACCTACATACACCCTCTTAGTCAGTCTTTCATTCTCCATTCTCTGTAATAATACCAAAATGACATCCATATCATTAAAATCAAGTCAAAAGATTCATAGTAAAGGTCTCGACAATGATATCTTGAGAGAAACTAACATGAAAATCTGCATTAAACTTGTGCTTTCAATTCACATTTCCTAGGTATATACTGTATTCTGACGGAAGATTATGTTGATATGATAACAGAAATCTGGTGAAAGGGAACTGCTGCATTTAATGTGAGGGTGAAAAACGGGTAAAAGGGGCTGATTATAATAAGATATATATGCAGTATTTACAAAACAGAGATGTGAAAAGGTGAAAGCAGGTGTGATCTAGCATATGATGGTGGTGGTGAGTGATTAATTAGTGATGATCCTTCCTTGTTAGGGCATTTAGAGAACTACAACTTTCGTAGTACCTGCAGCATCCATTTCATCAACCAAGGGATTGATTTCACCTGAAGCCCTTTTCCATTCATATCCATGGGTTTGTCTACATCTCCACACCATCATCGGGGGCAGAAGTTAACATGTACTTAAAATCTAATGATAAACTTACGATTTCTGGACAAAGTCAGTAATAACGAGAAACAAACAAACCTATCCCAGCCCGGTGAGATAATTCGGAGCGAGAGGTAGACGCTCATTGATGCTGACATGACGATTAATGCATAAACAAAAATAAAATAAGATAAAAGAGGTGCAAGATGATGACAGACTAAAGATTAATAGCAAATACGACAAGACTGTGAAGAAAATCAGCATAAATTAAATAATATAACAGTAATTATGGAATCCAGAGTTTGTTTACAACTCCACTTGAGGATCACGTGGTTGCGCGGGGCCTTTAAATTCTTACCATGTGGTTTTTAAATACCAGTTACCACATACACAAACATGCCTAAGGTCGCCGTACGCCTTCATGTGGCGGAATCGATATAATAGGGCGGAGAGCAGCCTGGTTATAAAAACATTCCTCAATAACCTCCCTATCCCCCAATGGGAGGATGCTGGGCTCCAGGAGAGACGTAATTTCGTGCTGCAGTCTACTGGGTTCACATTCAGATGAACTTGGAGCTACAAATATTATTCTTACGATCGACTGTCATAACTCAGATTTGTTTTTACAGGAAGAACTACAGGTATGGAAAGTTTTGCACAACCTTGTCTTGCTCTTCCTACAAATAACAGATGTAAAGTGCGAATATTTTTCTAATGAACCTTACTCTTCACTTTAACTATGCGTAAAACTGACATTTCTAGTCTAGTCAGGAGGAAAAGGACGAGCAGAGGGCAGAACTGTGGTCAGACACTGTGTGGCGAAGCAGACATCAAACATAAGAATGAGACCAATAACAGGACACTGAGTTCAGTAAGCATGCTATTCTGATAAACCTGGGACAGTGAAGAACGACATGCATGGCTCGATTTTGCACCACTACAAGAGGTCGGAGCTGTTCGGGGGAGACAGGGGAGGGAGGGATGGCATGACAGTCGTGTGGAGAGAGAATGTACAAGTAAAATGTACGATCTGTGAAGAAGCTGAGCTTAGCTGACCCCCTGTGAGTTACTGATGAGGATGCCGGGCATGGGGCGTTTATATACACTAGGATGCCACTGAAACACTGTTTTCTGTTGAGTCCTAGTTTTCTGTCTTCTAAAACTCTGCACTATCGCTGTTAATTCTAGTAAAGACATGAGCAGTTCCTCTGATGTGTGCTGATCTCACGTCTAGAGACGGTGTGTGCTGACTTCAGATCTACAGTAGAGGTGGTGTGACTTCAAATCTAGAGGCGGTATGTGCTGCTTCAAAACTAGAGGTGATATTATGGCTTCAGTGTCAGCTGACTTCAGAAACAGAGGTAGTGTGTGCTGTTTTCAGAAGAAGAGGTAGTGTGAACTGACTTCAGAAGTAGAGGTGGTGTGTGTTGACTTCAGAAGTATGTGATGTGTGCTGACTTCAGCAGTAGAGGTGATGTATGCTGACTTAGAGGTGGTGTGGTGTGTGCGGACTTCAAAACCAGAGGTGATGTGACCTCAGATCTACTGTAGAGGTGGTGTGTGCTGACGTCAGAACTGAAGGTGGTGTGTGCTGACTTCAGAACTAGAGGTGGTGTGTGCTGACGTCAGAATTGAAGGTGGTGTGTGCTGACTTCAGATCTAGAGGTGGTATATGCTGACTTCAGATCTAGAGGTGGTATATGCTGACTTCAGAACTAGAGGTGGTGTGTGCTGACTTCAGATCCAGAGGTGGTGTGTGCTGACTTTAGAACTAGAGGTGGTGTGTGCTGACTTCAGCTCTAGAGGTGGTGTGTGCTGACTTCAGCTCTGGAGGTGGTGTGTGCTGACTTATAGGTGGTGTGGTGTGTACTGACTTGAGATCTAGGTGATGTGTGCTCATGGGGGCAGCCAAGTGTAAGTATGTCTGTCTGTCTGTCTGTATGTATGTATGTAAGTGTACCTATGGAACTTACACAAAAAGGTCCCCTCTTTATTACAGAATAAGTTAAACAGGAAGTTAGTCGTTTAGTCATCCATTTATATTTCCTAATCGATTTATATATTTATTCATTGCGGTATTAATGATTGCTTCTTTGGCTACCTCCTTTACTATTTAATACTGAATAAACATACATTTTTAATAATCTAGATACTCTTATCATTCAAAGCAGATGTACCTCCAGAATGCCAATCAGAATTCAGTTCCCCCATGAAAAAAAACCTGCCTATGCCCCTCAGTATGAATCACACAAAAGAATATGAGAAGGAAGGACACTCTGACGTTCGTGGAGGAGTGAGAAGTATGAAGGACAAGACACAATACTGGCAGAGGACTGTGGGCGATCTTCTCATGGCTCTACACTGGCGGGAGTTATACTGGGGTATCTTATTCCCTTAAAGAGTTTGCTGTTTTAGAACATGGGTAAAAGTAAAATATGGAGACAGGACAACACAAACTTGGCTCAAAACCTGCACTTTGCAACTATACTCGTTTTACTCCAACTTGGGCTAACATTGCCATCTCTTCACCTTGAATGCTGGGCTTCAACAACAGATTAACACCTGACTATGCTGCCTACTACCAAGAAGTGGAAGAAGAGAGGAAGGTTGTGAGTGGAGAAGAAAGGAGGAGAGGAGAGGAGAGGACAAGAGAGGAGAGGTGAGGAGAGGAGAGAAATGGAGAGGAGAGGAGAGGAGAGAAGAAGGAAAGAGGGGGGAAGGAAAAGGGACAGTCAAGGGAAGAACAGTGAAAGTGGTGATCTCTCTCCATCCCCTTTCCTCCCACTTCCCTTTCCTCTCCCTCCCTCGTTATCTCTCCTTGATCCCCCCTTCGCCCCTGAACCTCCCCCACTCTCAACCCCTCAACCCCCACCCCTCTCACCCCTTCCTCACCCCCTCACCTTTACCCCCACCCCCCTCCCCCTTCCCCAGCAGCCCCTTGAACACGTCTAAGGGGCTAACATCGCCGCCAGGGATCATCAACAAGCCACACTCTCCTCTCTTACTTTTTTTTAATCTCTCTCTCTCTCTCTCTCTCTCTCTCTCTCCAAGTACACTACATTTAGGTGCTACTTAGCAACATCGATGTTTCTCTCTAATAATTGATTTTTCCTCTTTTATTCTTTATTTTCTCCCTCCTCCCTTCCTTCCTTCCCTCCCTCGTTCCTGTACCCTTTCCTTCCTTCTACCCTACATCATTTTCGTCCTTCCCTCTGTACGTATTTCCTTCCTTCCATCATTTCTTCCGGCCTTCTTTCTTTCCTTCCCTCCCTCTTCCTTCCTTCCATCCTTGGGTGGGACCAAAATATATTAAATGCAACGGGAGGGGGCGGGGAACTCAGAGGGGACCAATGTAAATAAAAAACATGGGGGAAATTTAGGGGGGAGCCAAATATATATAAAAATACAAGGGGGGGAAATTTAGGGGGGAACCAAATATATATAAAAATACAAGGGGGGGAAATTTAGGGGGGAGCCAAATATATATAAAATACAAGGGGGGGAAATTTAGGGGGGAGCCAAATATATATAAAATGCAAGGGGGAAATTTAGGGGGGAACCAAATATATATAAAATACAAGGGGGAAATTTAGGGGGGAGCTAAATATATATAAAATACAAGGGGGGGAAATTTAGGGGGGAGCCAAATATATATAAAATACAAGGGGGAAATTTAGGGGGGAGCTAAATATATATAAAATACAAGGGGGGGAAATTTAGGGGGGAGCCAAATATATATAAAAATACAAGGGGGGGAAATTTAGGGGGGAGCCAAATATATATAAAAATACAAGGGGGGGAAAATTTAGGGGGGAGCCAAATATATATAAAAATACAAGGGGGGGAAAATTTAGGGGGGAACCAAATATGTACAGCTAACATGCAAGAGGGGGGGGGGCTTCAGGGGGGGCCTCAAACAAAGCTGCTTAGGGTTCACAGAAGACTAGAACCGGGACTGAGGAGGGGGAGGGAGTCAGCGGGAGCGAGTCAGCAGAGTCAGCAGGTAGGGGAGAAGAGGAGTGCTGAGTATCGCCACACTGGCAGGGAAAAGAATAAGGAAGAATAATGGGGAGGAGGAGAAAACCAGGGAGAAATAAGATGGGAAGGGAAGGGATGGGAAAGGGAGGGAAGGGAAAGGTAGGGAGGGAAGGGAAGGGAAGGGAAGGATGAGAAGGGATGGGAAGGGAAGGAAGGAAATGAAAGAGAAGGGGAGGGAAGGGAGGGGAGGGGAGAGGAGGGGAGGAAAGGGAAGGGAAGGGGAAGGGAGGGAGGCAGAAGCTGAGAGAGAGGAAAATGGGGTTAGGACAGAGTGGGGTTGGATTCTGAGAGAGCTGAGTGGGGTTGAATTCTGAGTGTGTTGAGTGGGGTTGGATTTTGAGTGAGCTGAGTGGGGTTGGATTTTGAGTGAGTTGAGTGGGGTTAGGATAGTGGAGTTGGATTTGGAGTGAGTCGAGTGGGGTTAGGATAGAGTGAAGCTGAATTTTGAGTGAGCTGAGTGGGGTTGGGAGTGACTGAGACTGGATTTTGAGCTGAATGGGGTTAGGATAGAGTGGGGTTAGATTCTGAGTGAGTTGAGTGGGGTTGGGATAGAGTGGGATTGAAAAAAAAAAACGGGATTCGGTGATATAAGGAGAAAGGAGGAAGTGGAGTTAAAAATAAAGGAAAAAGGAATAGAATTAAGGATTCAGGTGGGTTAGGATAAAGGATGATGATCTGGGTTTGGTCTGGCTTTGTTATGCTACGTTATGTTGTGTTATCCAGTGTTATGTAATACTATTTGGCTTAGACTGGCTTGGTTTGCTTTGATTTTGGTTAGGAAATGAAGGAGAGGAGAGGAGAGGAAGAGAGAAGAGAAGAGAATAGGAGAGGAGAGGAGAGAAAAGAAGAGAAAAAAAGAGGAGAGGAGAGGAGAGCAGGGGACGAAGGTGCAGAGATACGCAGTGAAAATTATGAGTATGGTACGAACAGGGAAATTATTAAAGGTATGGAGCCTGGGGAGAAGAGGAGAGGAGAGGTGAGGAGAAGAGAGGGGAGGAGAGAAAGAGGAATATAGAGGAGAGGTGATAAGAGAAGCAAGGGAAAGACTGATAGAGAGAGAGGAAAGGAAAAGAGAAGGGAGGGAGAGAGAGACAAGAGAGGGAGGAGAGAGGAAAAGAGAGAAACGGGAGAGAGAGAACAGACAGATGAGAGGTAAAAGGAAGATGAAAGAAATGGCAAAAGAGAGAGAGAGAGAGAGAGAGAGAGAGAGAGAGAGAGAGAGAGAGAGAGAGAGAGAGAGAGAGAGAAACAAAATCCACAATTTGAGCTCATGTCTGTGTTTACATGCTCAGGCTAACCCAAGGAAGGTATTATAAGTATAAGGAGGAGGAGGAAGAGGAGGAGGAGGAGGAATAGGGGAAGGGATGAGAAGGAGAGAATGAACTTTATGTGGACGGGGACGGGATGGGAATGTAAGAAAAAAGGGAAGGGATGGAAGATGGAACAGGGATAGAATGGAAAAGGAAGGGAAGGAGGAACGGAGGGGGAGGGAGAGAGGATGGAGGGAGGGAGGAGAGGGAAAGAGGGAGGCAGGAGCGGCGGGAAAAAAGGGGAGGAGGAGGAGAGGAATAGGGAGGGGGAAGAGAGGAGGAGGATGGAAATAGATGCAATTTGAGTGAGACGAGGTTAGGGTAATCAGACCAAGCTAATATTCATGGCACCCTCTCTCCCCCCCCCCTCTCTCTCTCTCTCTCTTATAAATATCACCGAGTTTTTCCTTCTCTCCAGAATGTTTTTAGTGGTGGTGGGGATCACTCGCGGATTTTTAACATTTTTACTTCACATAACTGCCCAACCCCTCCATTATCCAACTGTACCCCACCACATCCCATCTAACCCCACCATTACCCCACAGCACCCCACTCAACCCCACCATTACTCCACTGCACCCCACCCAACACCACCATTACCCCACCCAACCTCACCATTACCCCACCCAACCCCACCATTACCCCCCTGCACCCCACCCAACACCACTATTAGCCCACCCAACCCCACCATTACCCCACTCACACCATCTAACCCCACCATTACCCCACAGCACTCCACCCAACCCCATCATTACCCCACTGCACCCCACACTCCACTGCATCCTACACAACCTTCCATACACACTGCAACCCACCTAACTTCGCTCCTAACGCACTTCTCTCTCTCTCTCTCTCTCTCTCTCTCTCTCTCTCTCTCTCCATCTAAGCCGAGGTCGGTGTCAGAACAAATGTGTAAGACATGTTGGCAAGGTCACTAGCATCTGTTGGGAGGATCCTGCATTTCCTCTCTCTCTCTCTCTCTCTCTCTCTCTCTCTCGTCGTGTGAGAGTAGGTGGGGTATATTTTTAAAGAATAAAGTGTCCATTTTAAAGGAAGGGGGGAGGGGGTCCTTTCTCGTTGCCTTACTTATTAAGACTTTTCTCCTATCTTCTTTTTTAATGTTAACTTGTCCTAAACTTGCCATCTCTCCATGACTGACACTAGGATATGATGCTAGTCACGAAGAAGTGGTACATAATATAGAAAATAAAACAGCTATCTAACAATAAAATTTCTCTAAAACGTCTGGGACAAGCCATATAAAGCTATGAATAAAACGACAGCAATTAAAACTATGCATAAAGACAAAAGCCAATTGGAAAAGCCTGCCCTCGTCACCCCACCTCCTCTCCCCACCCATAACCTCTCTTCTCTAGTCCACTCCCCTTCCCCACCCTCATCCCTTCCTCCCTCCTTTTCTCTCCCATTCCCTCCCTTCCTCCTTTTTCTCCCTCAATCCCTTCCTTCTTCCTTCTTCTCCCTCATTCCCTCCCTCTCTTCATGCCTCTTCATAACGTCGGCTGAAAGGGTGATTAAAGTGAAAATATGAAGATGATGTTTATCAGTGAGACGAGATGATAGGAAGCTAAATATATAGGTGTGTGTGTGTGTGTGTGTGTGTGTGTGTGTGTGTGTGTGTGTGTGTGTGTGTGTGTGTGTGTGTGTGTGTGTGTGTGTGTGTGTGTGTGTGTGTGTGTGTGTGTGTGTGTGTGTGTGTGTGTGTGTGTTTTAAGGAGGGATGTGGCTGTGCTGGCGTTCTGTTGGTAGCCACTCCGACAAGACCACCTAAACTTAAAGCTGAACGGATCATCGCTACTACACTCCCCCACCACCAGCACCGCCACTACCATCACTACTACTACCATGACTACTACTACTACTACCTAAAGCTGAATGGATAATACCTTCACTCCACAACCACTGCTACCATCACCATTACTACTACCATTCCATCGTCACACCATCACTACTATTACTACTTGTATCTTATCATTACTACCTGACCTGAAAACTGCTAGGATCACCACTGAATCCCAGCACCATCACCACTACTATCATCACCACCACAACTACTACTACTACTATTATTACTACTACCATAATGATCGCCACACATCACGACCACTACCATCACTATACAGTAGCTACCATCATCACACACCACTACCACCCTCGCCACCCTGCCTACTACCACCACAACTACTTCCTCTACTAGAACTGCCACCACCACTACCACCACTTCTACCATCATTACCACTACTAATACCACTATCCTCGCCACTTCTACTACCACCATTACCGTCCCTGTCACTGTCACACATCACTACCACTACCACCACTACCTCTCTCTCTCTCTCTCTCTCTCAAAACCCTGAGATCACACCCAATTAAGCGAGAGTGAAATTCCGTTGGACACTGGCTGGGAAATGCAATACATATATATTTTTTTTTCTGAAAAGTACAGACGCAATCCGGCACGAGGCTTGGAGAGGAGGCAGTGTTAAGGAGAGATGGAGAGAAGGTAGAGGGGTGGAGGGAAGGTGGAAGGGTGGAGGGAAGATGGAGGGAAGGTAGAAAGGTGGAGGAATGGAGAGAAGAAATGATGATGAGGATGGTGATGATGAGGATGAAAGTGGTGGTGGTGGTGACGATAACAATGATGATGATGATGATGCAACGAAGGATTTATTTACCTTGGCGATTTAATTCAGGGTGGGATTTAAAGAGGAATTTAATTTACTGAGGGATTTAATCTGCCTCACAAGCCTCCTTTATTTACCAGGTGAAAATAAATACACGAAATAATAATTCTACATTTCCCTACGCACTGTTGATTTCTTTCTTATTTGAGAGAGAGAGAGAGAGAGAGAGAGAGAGAGAGAGAGAATCAAAATGCGCCAAGATAGTATGGAATTCCGTGGTTATGATCTTCTATTCCTCCATCTCGGCCTTCAAGTGCCACCTCATACTGCTTGAGTGGGAGATGAACTGAGAATGGGTGTGTGAGGGCGACAGAAAAAAGTGTGAGAGAACAAGAACATTTGGAGACGTGGAAAAGAGAGAGAGAGTATTTGAGGGGGAAGAGGGGGAGAAAGAAGGTGGAGGAAATGTGTGTGTGTGTGTGTGTGTGTGTGTGTGTGTGTGTGTGTGTGTGTGTGTGTGTGTGTGTTGGGCGAGAGTGCATGAGCGTGAACAGGCATATGAAAAGCCTCTGCATGTGTAAGCGAGTGGGGGGGGGGGAGAGGCATGAGGGGAGGGGAAGGGAGGGAGGAAGACAGAAGAGGGGGAGGAAGGGTGGGATAAAGAGGAAAGAAGGGAGAGGAGGAGTGGAGGAGGGAAGAAAATGGGGGAAAGGAAGACTGGAGGAAGCAGGTGAGGTGTGATGTAAAAGACGGGAGGAGGGACCCTACACAGGATGGTAGGAGAGAAAGGAAAAGGAGCGTAGAGGAGCAGGAGGGAGGAAAGCTGTGGAGAGGGGAGAGACGAGAGGGTATGGTGTGGTGAGAGGGGAAGGCTGGAATGGCTGGCAGAAGGGAGGGAGGGAATGGGGGAGAAAAGGGAGGGAGGAATGAGGGTGGGGAATAAGTGGGGGGAAACTAGAGGAGAGAGAGGAAAGGAGGTAGGGGAGTGGAAGACAGAAATGGGGTGAAGAGAGGCAGTGAGAGGAGATATGGTGTAAGTCGGAAGGGGAGGTGGGGAGGAGTGTGCGAATAGGGTGGCGGCGAGGGGTGTGAGGAAGGGGAGGTGGGGAGGGGTGTGAGAAAGGGGAGGTGGGGAGGGGTGTGAGAAAGGGGAGGTGGAGAGGGGTGAGAGGGGAAAGGATTGAGGGAAAGGAGAAATGTGTGGTGTGTTACGAGGAAAGATAAAGAGAGGTATAGTGAGAAGAGGAAGGATGGTGAAAGAAGAGATGGGATGAAGAGGGGAAGGATGGTGAGGGGAGACGTGGTGAGGAGGGGAAGGATGGTGAGGGGAGACGTGGTGAGAACTGAGAGATAGTGAGAGGGGGAAAGGCCAGTGAAGGAGGAAGTGAAAGGTGTGGAAAAAGGTACTGTGTTGAGAGGACAGGTGAACGGTGAAGTGGGCTAGGTAGAGAAAGAGCGAAAAAAAGAGAGTAAAAGTAAGAAGGTAAACAAAGGAGAGAAGTGAGAGGAGACTGAAAGGGTGAGAGAGGGAGGGAGGGAGTAAGAGACAAGTGAGAGGGAAAGGAATCGAGAGAGAGAGAGAGAGGAAGAAGGAGGGAAGGTGTGAGAGTTGCAAATATTACCACACTGCCCAACAATACCTGCAGGGAGCAGGACGGGACGTGGATGTGGGAATGTGCCACGCCTGGATGATATTGAGAGAGAAAAAGATCCGAGAATGTGTGTGTGTGTGTGTGTGTGTGTGTGTGTGTGTGTGTGTGTGTGTGTGAAAAAGGTGGAATTTTGAGGGCAGAAAATACGAGTTTTAAGAAATGTGTGTCTGGATGAAAACTAGTGACGCTATCTGTATGCTTCACTGGGGAAAGACAGATGTTTATATAAATGTTTTAAGTATAGTTAGGAAAAGTGAATGAAATGTTAAAAAGCGAATTGAAACGTTAACATGCAGAGAAAAATAATACGAGGTGCGGAGGTGAGTGGAAAGAAAAAAAATATATATATACGGAGAATATCTGTATGCATGGGAGAGGCAGGAATGAAAAAGTGTGAGCATAAAATATTGGAAATGCGTAGACGAAAAATAAAATAAATAGATAGATAAAAAGAATATATCTGTGCGATTTCTGTGGTAGGAAGTATGTAGTATGCGTGGTTATGTGTAATAATTTAAAGGATGCGTCGGTATATTCTTTCTAGCATACTGAGAGAGAGAGAGAGAGATATATATATATATATATATAGAGAGAGAGAGAGAGAGGGAGAGAATATAAGCTTACCGTGTGTGTAGGCAATGTAGGATATGTATACCACTATATGTGTGTGTTTGTATTTCAACTGTACAAGCATATATTGGTGCACACACACACACACACACACACACACACACACACACACACACACACACACACACACACACACACACACACACACACACACACACACAGAAATATATATGTATAAATGTTGACAATTTTTGCAATATCAATAAAATGTTGCGAATGCTTTCATCACCCTAGTCTGAATAAGCCTCCTCTACCTCTCTGTCTACTTATCTATCCATCTATCTATCTATCTATCCCAGTGAAATATATGAAACTCTTAATTTACACACGAACTCTTTTCCCAGCATATCGCCCCCCCCCCTCTCGCTCTCTCTCTCTGACACCCTAACCCCTCCCGACACCTCATTAACACATCTCCCTTCCCTCACTGTCATCTTCTCTCTCTCTCTCTCTCTCTCCCAATCACCCCATCTTCTATATCCTCAGTGGCAGCAGCAGGGCTATAAGGGGATACTGTGACAATGACCCGATGTTTACAGCGAAACCCAACCCACATCCTGCTAACGGGGCAAATTTTCTCTCTGTCTCAGTCTCTTGCTACCTGTCTATCTATTTACCCACCTATCTATCTGTCTGTGGATCTATCTATCAATCTATCTATCTATCTATCTACCTATCTATCTATCTACCTATCTCTCCATCTATTTATTCATATACTTGCCTATCTTTCAATTATTTTTTTTTTCATACTGTCCCCCTTCACGTGGCCCACATTTGATAACTCTCTCTCTCTCTCTCTGGGGACACTTCTGGCACAGCAAAAGTTCCTTAATGTTCCTCGTAACAGTAAAGTTGGATTTGTGTTTTTTCTTCTTAGTAATTAAAAGAAGGAGGGACTAGGTTAAAGGCCTCTCTCTCTCTCTCTCTCTCTCTCTCTCTCTCGTATAATGTCCCAAAATTTCTCTCTCCCTGCCCCTCAGTATTCCATCTTTTCCCATCCCTAATCCCACCCCAAGCATCATCCGAGCATCATATCTATATATATATATATCACTTTTTCCCGAGTTTTCATTGTATATCCAAAGAGGTAGGAATATCTGTGGGAATATCTGAAGATATAATTAAAATGTTTCTTGTCTTTTATGATGCGTTCTTGGATTACTGTGGAAGGAGTTGATGATGATGATATCAGACCTCCACTATCTATCTGTCTGTCTATCTAGCTGTGTGTGTGTGTGTGTGTGTGTGTGTGTGTGTGTGTGTGTGTGTGTGTGTGTGTGTGTGTGTGTGAAGGGGGGACGTGGGAAGAGGTGTGAGTGTGCGTGTGGGTAAAAGTTGTATCATTAATCAGGAAGGTGGGGGCAGGTGCTTCTGAGTCGGGGTGGGGGTGTGGAGGGGGTGGGAGGGAGGAGGGGAGGATAGGAGAAGAGAGAGGAGGGCAGATAGGGAAGGAGGGCGAGAGAGAGGAAGGCAGGAGGGAAGGGTAATAGGGGAGTGAAACAAGAATAGAGAGGTTAAAGGGTGAGAGGTAAGGAGGTAGAGAGGAAGAGAGGTTGTGGGGGAGAGATAGAGAGGAGGAGAGGGGGAGGGTAGAGAGGGGAAAGGTGAGGGTGGGGAAGGAAGGGGAGAGGTGGGGGAGAGGAAGATAGGGGGGTTATCAAATCCAGTTCCATTAACTTAAATCCAGTTCCATTAAACTGCTTAGTGTGTGATGTAAGGGTTAGGGTGAAATGGAGGAAAAAGGGTGGAGGAGAGGGGAGAATGTGTGAAGGAGAGAAAGTGAATGGGAGAGAATGTGTGAGGGAGAAAACGTGAGAGGAATTTGGAAAGAGAGAATGAGGTGAGGTGAGAGACAGGGAGAGTCGGTGGGAAGGAGTGGGGGAAGAGAGACGTATGTGACAATCCGGGAGGGAGATGGAGGGAGGGGAGTAAGGAGAGGGGGAGAAAATGTGAGGTATTTGTGTGAGAGGGGGAATGTGATATGAGGGTGATATAGTGGGTGAGGAGAGGGATGGGGTGAGGGGGGAGAAAGGATAGGGAGGAATGTGGAGAAGGAAAAAGGGAGGGGGAAGATGTGGGGAAGTGTGAGAGAGGGGGAGGGAGACGAAAGAGGAAGACGGGAGGGAGAAAAACTGGAGAAGGGGGATTCAGAGATGAGAAAGGGTGTGGCTGGGTAATGTGAAGTGACGGAGCGACATGACTGGATGAGGTGAGGCAGGGAGAGGCAGGGAAAGGCAGGCAGCAGTGGGAAGCAGGGGGGAGACAGGGAGAAGCAGGGTAAAGCAGGGAGAGGCAGAGGGATCCCAGGAGAGGAAAAGGAAAGTATAGAGAGAGGGGAGAGGAAGGTAGAGACAAGGGGAAGCAGGGAGAGGCAGGGGGGAAAGAGAGAGAAAGACATAGCGAGTGAGAGATGGGGTGAGGGAGGTGACAACACACACACACACACACACACACACACACACACACACACACACAGGTACCCCACACCTGTCGATACTGGAGGCCGCGGGGTGATCCTATCGATTCAAACCCCCTCCCCATCACCCCACCCCCTAGCTGGTGTGGGGGCGGCCTACACTGCACCACAAACCCGAACAATACCTAAACAATAGATAGAACGATAGATAAAAAGATAAGAGCAGATAGACTAACATAAAGACGGGGACATGAAATAGATGAGGACGGGTTGAAAATAGCTAGTGTGAAAGGTACCTATAATGAACCATATAATAGACGTATAATAGACAGGGTGGGCAGAATAACAGATAAAGGTAGAACGGTAGATAGAGAATTATATATACAATGGGTGGAGTGACAGAAGAATAGATGAAGGCCAATACTTAATTTATATAGAGAATGGGATGAATATACTCCCTTTACACTAACCTGGCCTAAAACTGTCACTTCTCCATCACGACTGCTGAGTTATAAGATACGTTTAGAATTATCGTTTGTTCCCTGTCACGAAGAAGTGCAAAGAAAAAGGATGTAGAGCCACAGTATTGTCTTTTTTCTTTCACTAAGCTATGTGGAGGAAACTGAAAAGGGTTGAATATCTGGAATAAGCTAAAATAAAAAAAGACATTGAGTGGGTGAAAATAGACCAAATGAGCTTATGATACCCTAATGTTCACAAAATAGAGACGCAACACAGCCCACCTCTCTCTCTCTTTCTCTCTCTCTCTCAACTTCCTAATCCCTCTCTTATCCACTTATCCCTCCACCCACCTAACCTCTCATCAAATTCCAATTATTCCCTCGCCAACGCATAGAAAGTATTTATAGTTTAAGTGGCTTTGAAGATTTCGCAACATATTTTAACAGGCTATTCATTCTGTACCTTAAACAGCCTCTTGTTTTACTGATAAAAACTATGTCCATATTAAAATGAAATACTGTAGATAAAACATAACGTTAAAATATAATAAGCAAAATAAATCGCTAAGGAAAAGGTGCTAGGAGCGTGTTCGAAGGGGCGGGGCTCGAAACCTATGTCGCACGAAAACCGGGTCACTGTTGGGCCTATAAGTGATCGATACTGGTAATCAGGAAGAGATGGATACGAGGTTAATCCACGTATTCCCTGCGTGGAGGAGAAAAAGATATAAAAAAGATTGTGGGGGTGGCTGGAAGTGTGTGTGTGTGTGTGTGTGTGTGTGTGTGTGTGTGTGTGTGTGTGTGTGTGTGTGTGATTTTGTTTGCTCTGTGTTGCATGAGTTTTTCTTTATGTCAACACCTACACACACACACACACACACACACACACACACACACACACACACACACATCCTTCCATAGTTCTTTCGTAACATCTCCCTCGCCCTAACACACACACACACACACACACACACACACACACACACACACACACACACACACACACATCCTTCCATAGTTCTTTCGTAACATCTCCCTCGCCCTAACACACACACACACACACACACACACACACACACACACACACACACACACACACACGCACACACACACAGCGTCTCCCTGGGCTATATGATTACTCTGTTGTCACCTCATATTACCACCCCACACTGGCTGCTCTCTCTCTCTCTCTCTCTCTCTCTCTCTCTCAAATAATGGAGACCCTACAGGAGATAACTCATCGAAGGAGAGATAATGTAGCGAAAAAATTAACTGAGGAGGAATGGAGGGGAAAAACTGTCCTTTCCTTTTCCACCCAAAAAAGACGAAAAACAAAAAAATCAGAATGACAATGCGGTTTTTAAAATATAAGAAATAATATCCAAATAGAGTAAAAATGGAATGAATGATGGTTGGATAGACGGTTGGAAAATTTCTCCACACACACAAAAAAAGAGGAAAGAATAAAACGTAGAAGACGAAGAGGAAGAAGAGGAAGAAGAAGACGAAATGGAAGAAGAGGAAAGAGAAGAAGAGGAGGAGGAGGGGGAGGAGGAAGAGAGGAAGAACAGGACGACAGAAAATTACAGGAACGTGTGTGGGTTTACAAGGAAAGAACAAGAGAGGAGGTCCGGTGCAACACTCCCTGAAGAGCTACGGAGATGGAGGAGGAGGAGGAGGAGGAGAAGGGGAAGGGGGAGGAGGAGGAGGACAGTCCAATATGGTGAAGGAAAAGGTTGGAGAGAGAGAGAGAGAGAGAGAGAGAGGGGGGGGGGAGAGGCTTATCTGGTTCAAGGGTGAAGATTTTGCTCACACACATCCAACTCTCCTGGGAATCTCTCTCTCTCTCTCTCTCTCTCTCTCTCTCTCTCTCTCTTCACGAAATTTATGTATATTTATCTATCTAGTGGTAGGTGGGGGCGCTCACCATCCACACACTCAGTGTAGTGCTGCTCTCGGGTGACTGCCCTTTCCTCTCTTCCTTCCTTCTTTCCTTCCTTCCTCTTCTGTCTTTTTTCCTTCATTCTTTCCTTTTCCATCTGTTAACGGGTGATTCTACACTGAGTGACAAGCCAAGGGGTTTCCTGCACACAAGAAACCATTTACTACGCTGGGTGGCGCCTGGTGGTTTAGTGGGTAATCAGGAAGCTCCAGTCGGATTGAGCCTATGTGGGTTTATATGCAAGGGATGGTTGGGGTGTACTGCTCACGTAATGCCACTCAAGGATAAGTGAAAGTGGTCACTCTCATCTTAAATAACAGGACCGACTTGCCTAACCCCGCGCTCATACGCTCCTCAGGAGGATACACAGGATTAGATGATGATGATTCCGTTTCAGTAAGGAAATCGGTAGAAATTGGTTTGGTAATAGAGTAGTAGACGAATGGAATAAGCTACCTAGTAAAGTAGTTGCTGCCTCTTCCATTGAGAGTTTCAAGCATAGGCTAGATAAGCATATGACAAATAAGGGTGGATATAGGATATTGGATATAGAATAAAGAAAATCTTATAACCAATACTAATTCAAAAAAAAATTTCTTTTCAGGTTACACTATGATAGTCTCTATTCTCCTTTCACACTTTCCTGTAAAATGTCCACGCCAGTTTTTCTATACGGCGTGGTGTTCTTTCTGACTTTTTCCTGCCGGCTTCCGCTGGAGGGTTTGGAGGGCGGGGGAGAGCCTTCTTCTTTGCTATCCTTATCTCATTCTAGTAGTTTAGTTACTCTTCTAGGAGCTGCCTAGCATGAGCCAACCGGCCTACTGCAGTTATCCTCTCTTCTTATGTTCTGATGTTCTTATGACGATCTATCTATTAATCTATCTATATACTTATGTAACTATGTCTAACTTTCTCACTTTCCCGTTTCTTTCATTCTCAGTCTATCTTTCAATCTGTCTGTCCATGTATCCAGGTCGATCGCTATCTACACGTATCTATCTGTCTGTCTGTCTGTATCTCACTTCCCTCCCCCCTCTCCCTCTCTCAGTAAGCGCCAACATACCAGGGAGTAACTTGGTGAAAGCCAGGGACACACACCTTAGCTAATTAAATGCACATGAGAGACACAGGTAGGCAGGGACCGTCTTGGATACTGGACGACACACACACACACACACACACACACACACACACACACACACACAGTCACAAGCTCACCTAGAGAGGATTGAAAGGTCTATATAAGGAAAATAAGATGATGATAATGAAAAAAATAATGATCATGAAGACGATGATGATGATGATGATGATGATGATTTCCATTCCACCATACATACATCTGCCTCTTCCTCACTGGCCTTCCATTTTCCAGTTCACATACACAAATTTCAATTTATTTTTTTTTTCGGAATCTGCTGACGAACACGAAAAATGAATCAGAGAGAGAGAGAGAGAGAGAGAGAGAGAGATTTACATAATCAATGGGGTAACTTATCTATGAATCTTTCCACAACGTTAAGCAAAACGATAATATCTTCCTGTCTACCTACCTTTGTCTCTTCGTCTATCTATCAACCTACTTACCTACCTATCAATCTATCTATCTATCTATCTATCTATCTACCTATCTATCTATCTATCCATCTATCTATCTATCTACCTGCCTATCTATCTATCTATCTAGACATGGGCATCTTAAGGTTTACTCTCCTAATGCCATGTTACGCCTCTATGTTGCTCAAGTTGTCGATTATGAAGAGATATAACTTTAAACTGAATATTAAGATTGCCAGAATACATCGCCGAAGCACTCCACTTTCTTTCTTTTTCTTCCTTTATTTCTTTTTTATCAATAGAACTAAGTAAAATTTTTAGGCCAAGTTAAAGTTGAATTTAAGTTAGATAAACAGATAGACAGACAGACAGACAGACAGGTAGATAGACAGACAGATAGAAAAGACGTATCCTAGCAGCTAAAACGTAATATAATTTTACCTAACTCATTAATAGCAGAATAAATTATATGTAACACAGATTTATAGTAAGATACCAGGTGAGAGACAGACATGTAAAGTGGCCACGTGGAGAGGATGGAGAGACTAACTAGGAGAGGAAACATTAATTAGTGATCAGGTGAGATTTATGTTCAAAGTAGCGAAGTGGAGAGGATGGGGGATGAAAGACTGACTCGGAGGGTGTAGGTGAGTGATGTGCAGGGGGAAGAGGGAGGGGGAGACCGAGGATGAAATGGAGGGGGGTGAGTTGGGGAAAGGGCAGGCTGCTGGGGAAGGGCAGGGTGAAATGGAGGCAATTCGTTTGTGGCCACCTCTTATGGGATTATGGCGACTGGCGATACACAGAGAGATAGATAAATAGACAGACATAGATAGATAGATAAATTACTAGACAGATATGGACAGACACTGATAGATATATAAATAGCCTAGATGGATAGCCAGGCATTCTAGAGTGAGTAGAAAAGGATAGGTCTTAAATTTCGAAGGCTGTAACGATGGATAAGTGAAGATGACGTCTATGATCTAAGATTAAGAGAATATTGGAATCATCATCATCATCATCATCATCATCATCACCATCATCAACAAACCCTAAAACGAATCTATCCACTCCATTCCAAAATAATAATAAGGACCAAAGTTGCTTGAAAAATCTGTAGTGTACATGATACTGAAACGCTGTGCATAAAAAGTACTATTTGTGAAGAGTATAATGTGTTTTGGAAAATTTTACCCTGTCGCTCGAAATAACAATTGCTATATTCATAAAAGGATTGAGTAAAAATATTGAGAGAGAGAGAGAGAGAGAGAGAGAGAGAGAGAGAGAGAGAGAGAGAGAGAGAGAGAGAGCCTGCTGAGATTATAAGGCCTAATTTAGTGGACAGGAACCCAGACCGTGAGATCCAGCTCCCCCCCTCCCCCTCTCTCTCTCTCTCTCTCTCTCTACAAGTTATCGTCCCCCTTTCTCACTCATCGTCCTCTTCCCAACCCTTTCTCTCCTCTTACTTCCTCCCTTCCTCCTCTTCCTTCTCCTCCCCTTTCTCCTCCTCCTCCCCAGAGACTAACAAGTTTAGAAATTATGTACTGAACCAAGGAAGGAGGGGGAGGATAAAAAGAAGGAAGATGATGAGGAGGAGGAGGACGAGGATGAGGAGGAGGATGAAGATAAGATGGAGGGAAGAAAGGGAAGTAGTAGAGTTCCATTGATGATTAATGAAATGGAGAAAGAGAGAGAGAGAGAGAGAGAGAGAGAGAGATGCAAATCCTATACATATATATATATGATCTCAATCTATAACACTATGACAGAAATGGCTTTACTGCACGTGGGATTTGACTAGTAACCAAGGAGACTCATGCCTACTTCATAACAAAGACTTGTCGAATTCCATGCTATCACGACTCAGTATATTAGTAGTCAGACTGGAAAGTGGATTTGACTAGTAACCAAGAAGAACGGGTACAAAATATATGTATAAGTAATCTGTATGGATATAAGCAATGTCCGAAGTTTTAAAGTGTTGAATTTAAAATGAGAGAGAAAACTACATGCATGGATTTTTTTTTTTTGAGACGGTATGGGATATGAGTAAGAGTGAGAGTGGTTATTATTATTATTATTATTATTATTATTATTATTACTGTTAACATCATCATACTGACCTCTCTCCATCTTGTTTCCCCTCCCCTCTCTCTCTCTCTCTCTCTCTCTCTCTCTGTTCCATCCTCTCGTTCTTCCTCTCCTCTTTCCTTCCTCTCTCGTTATCAGTTCCCTCTCTTCTAATTCCATCTATCTCTTTTCTCTTCATCTGTCTCTACCTCTCTCCTTCCATTTCTTCCTGCTTTCTTTTCCTCTCCCATTTTTCTTCCTTCCATCACCCCTCTCTTCATTTCTTCCTCTTCCTCTCACTCCATCCCTAGTTTCCCTCCCTCTCCACCTCCTCACCTATCCTCCTTCCACTGTTCACCTCTCTCTCTCCCTCTCCCTCTTTTTCTCCATCCCTACCTCATCCTCTCTCACCACCTCTGTTTCTCTCCCTCTCATATCCCTCTCCCTCTCCATCTCTGCTATCCCTCTCCCTCTCTTCACCTCTACGGCATCTCTCCTTCTCCCTCCCCCCCCTCCCTCTCTCCACTCCTACCTCATCCTCTCTCTCTATCTCCTTGTCGCCTCCCCGATCATTCTCAAGAAGAAACATGTCGAAAGGCTTTCAGAATCTCGCCTCAGGGAATCGCAACATGAATTACAAAAAGCCAATCTTTCAAACAGATATTACCTTTTTTTTTGTTACTGTTTCTCTCTCTCTCTCTCTCTCTCTCTCTCTCTCTCACACACACACACAATCCGAGTCAATCTCTCCCACAGACACCACCATCACTCACAGGCCCCCTGGGAGAAGCCACTTTTGAACAGGGGAGGAGGTGAGGAGGGAGGGAGGGAAGGAAGGAGGGAAGCTGGAGAGAGGAGGGAAGGAGAGAGGGAAGATGGAGGGAGGAGGGAAAGAGAGGGAAGATGAAGGGAGGAGGGAAGGAGAGAGCTGGATGTATGAAAGAGTTGAAAGGAAGGAAGGAAGGAGAGGAGGGCAGGGAGAAGAGGCTGAGAGAAGAAAAATAAAGACGATGCGAGAGAGAGAGAGAGAGAGAGAGAGAGAGAGAGAGAGAGAGAGAGAGAGAGAGTAACTGGGGGTGACTGGATAGGTAGGCCTGGTCTGAGAGGGAGAGTACACTTGTCAGTAAGAATATACACAAAAATATCTCCACTCACTCCTTCTCTCTCTCTCTCTCTCTCTCTCTCTCAAAATGGTACTCTCCCCTGCCATACAGACACAGCCGGTTCCCTACAACTGCTGGCTTCGTTATGTATCCTGGATGTGTTTACTGAGCCGTGAACTAGCTCTGTCTGTCTGTCTGTCTGTCTCTCTCTCTCTCTCTCTCTCTCTCTCAGCCATACACATCCCCTCTTTATGTAAATCCAATTACACCCCACCCTAATTCTCCCATGTATACTCCTTTTGAGAGACACATTTCACTCTATCCATACCAAAAGATAAAAAAATAAATCCCTCTTTTCACATATACGGGCTTCAGGGAGAAAGTTTATAATATACTTCACTACGACCCGGATTCTCCCTAACACCTCTTCCTGTGCGATTTATTTTGCTTATCCAACGCTGCCCTCCTCCTCTGTGTTCCCTAAATTACTTTAACAATTCCACCCTCTGCGTCGCACAAGACGTTAAGAGCCAGCAGTATCCAAAAATAAATCGGTAAGGAAGAGATGTTAGGGAGCCTCCTTAGAATACGAGTCTACGAGGGAATATAAGAGCGTAGTTAGAGGAATATTAGAGACAGAGATAGAAATGACAGAGATAGAGACCGACAAGGAGTCAGGGAAAGGACGAGGGAGGTAAGGAGAGGGAGAGAGAAGAGAAAGAAAGAATTCAGAGAAGGAAGAGGAAGGTTAGGATAAGAGGTAGGAAAGGTAGGCAGAAATTTTGGGAGGAAAAGAAAAAAGATGGAGGGTGAGAGAGAGGACAGGAGAATGAAGGGAAAGAGGAAGGAAGGAGGAAGGAAGAAAGGAAGGAAGGAGAGAAGGAGGGGAGGAAGGTAAGCCTGATTAGGGTTATGGAGGGATCCCAGTTGAAACATTACCAGGAAAATGAGAAAGAGTATTAAAATATGGTCTTAAGTAGGGGTATTAGAGGGAGCGAGGGAGGGAGAGAGGGAAAGAGGAAGGGAAGGAGGAGGAAGGGAAGGAAGACATTAGGGGGAGAGAGGTAGCAGAAGGAAAGAGACAAGGAGGAAGGAAGAAAGAAAGAAAGGGAGGAAGAAAGGATTTATGTACCGTATGTATAAGACGGAGAAATGTAGCGACGCAAGGTATATGAATGCAATCAATTCCAAGTGAACAGTGTTAACGGGAGAACAACGGTACTGAACATGTCTTGCATTACTACTACTACTACTACTACTACTATCTCTCTCTCTCTCTCTCTCTCTCTCTCTCTCTCTCTTTCTACCACCACGACCCCTGTTCACCATTAATAAAACCCTTCAGTTAGTGCCTAAAACTAAATCAGGGACCTAGTCTGTACAATGATGGTTGTGTCGTAAGGTGAGGGAAGTTTGTTGGGTGTCATTTACATTTATTTAACACATGAGAGGGATTGTTTACCCACTTATTGCTTGAATGATGACCATGTGTGTGTGTGTGTGTGTGTGTGTGTGTGAGAGAGAGAGAGAGAGAGAGAGAGAGAGAGAGAGACTAGCCACCCTCCTGACGTAGATAATGAGTGAGAGGGCCTGGGGCTGTATAATTAAGTGAATGAGAGAGAGAGAGAGAGAGAGAGAGAGAGAGAGAGAGAGAGAGAGAGAGAGGGGAATGCGGCAAGTATGAGAAAGGAATGTGTGTGTGTGTGTGTGTGTGTGTGTGTGTGTGAGAGAGAGAGAGAGAGAGAGAGAGAGAGAGAGAGAGAGAGGTAGCCCTATCCACCCCCCTACACAGTAATGAGTCAGGGGTCCACAGTAGCTTATCAAGTTACTGAGGGAGGGTTGGCCGTGATAGACTTCCCTTCACCCTACACCCTACCCTGCACCCCCTGCACCCTATACACCCTACACCCTATACATTCTACACTCTGTACACCCTACACCCTATACACCCTACACTCTTTAAGCCCTACACCCTATACGCTCTATACACCCTACAGCCTATACACCCTACACACACACACACACACACACACACACACACACACACACACACACGCACACGCACATTCCTCCCGCATGCCTGCCCCATTCTTATCACCCTCACCTCCCGACCCCCCATCCCAATATAAAAAAAAATATGAACAGATACACAACAAAATAGAAAAAAAAGATACGTGAGGAGACGGCAAGGGCCACGTAAGTCTTTGAGAATACGACGCTATGAATACGATATCGCAAAAGACCTAAAAGACGAAAAAAGAGACGAAACAATATGACAAATCTATGCATGAGGGAATGCGATATCGACAGAGAAAAAGAAAACAAAGGCTGAAAGTATGTAAAAACGTTCGATACAATACGACCTTTACTCTGACCTGGCCTAAAACTGACCCTTCTCTCCATCCTGAATGCTCAGTTGTAACAGTGGATTAACTCTATGATGCTAGTCACGAAGAAGTGCTGCGGGAAGAAGGATGGACAAAGGTAGCACTGTCATAGTCTGTTATTGAGCTATGTGGAATTAGCTGCAAAAGGACGAACATTTGGCCAAGTTTGGGTAAAAAGAGTATAGAGATCTTTACAAGAGAAACAGAAGTCAATTAAGTACATGCAAATCTATAGGAACAAAGGTAACGCGAAAAGAGGAGAATAATAATATGAACATTTGTGAAAACTGACTATATAAGACAAATCAGAACAGGACAAGATGTGGAAAAATTTAGCTTTGTGCATGGGGGAATCTGTATGCATGAGAGTATATTAAAAAATGTTAAATGTAAAAAGCCAGAGCAATACACGAAAGAGAAACTGAGAGAATAATATGTTTTTTTACCTGAGAAACATTGTCATAGATGCATAATATCATATTAATAATGATAATAATAATAACAATAATAATAATAATAATAACAATAATAATGTAATACTAATACTACTAATGCACTACTACTACTACAATTAAACCAAACAAATGAACTAAAACGAAAAAAAAGGAAAAAGAAATTATACGGAAAGTACAAGATAAATTCCAAAAAAGACACCATTATATGCCAGGAATAAAAAAAAAAAGAGGGGGGTCTGTAAGAGGTAGAAATTATATTAATGAAAGTTCAAAAATTAAAAAAAGACCAATATATAAAGACGAAAGTAAAAATTTTAGGAGAATAATAGAGTTCTTTGCATGAGAACAATTTGGGCGGAAATAAAACTGAAAAGGGTGAAAGGGTGCGAGAGAGAGAGAGAGAGAGAGAGAGAGAGAGAGAGAGAGAGAGAGAAATGAAAATGAGAGAGGAGGCAAAAGAAAGACGAGGAGGTAAAGGAAAGAGAGAAGGAAGAGGCTAAAGGAAAGAGATGTGAAGAGAAGAGACGAAAGGAGAGGAAAAGAGAGGAGAGGAGGAGAGAAAAGAAGAGAGGAGAGGAGAGAACAGAGGAGAGGGGAGGAGAGGAGAGGGGAGAAGAAAGGAGAAAATATTACAGGAGATAAAAGTTAAAGGGAGGGGAGAGGTAATGGAGGATGATGCGACAGGAGGAAAGGGAGAGGAGAAAGAGAGGGGGAGAAAGAGTAATGGAGGTAGAGGAAAAGAGACAGGGAAGGAAGAGGAAATGGGGGAATGGAAGGAAGAGAGGATAAAGTGGAGGAAGAGAGGGGAAAGAGAGTGAAGGAGAAACGGGAGGAGAGAGAAAGAGATGAGGAGAAGAGGGAGGGAAAGAGAGAGGAAGGAGTGATAAGGGAGTGAGAAAGGGAAGTAACGAGGAATGCAGGATATGCGGAAGGAATGGAGAGGAAACAGGGAGAAAAGAGGTGAAGAGAGAGACGGAAGAGAAGTGAAAGAGGAGGAAACGAAGAGAGAGGAGAGAGATAAGGAGGAAGATCTTTATTTATTTATTTATTTATTTATTTTTGCAGTGAAGAAGGAACCAAAGGCTGCAAACCCTCACAGTTGATCTCTCCAAGAAAAATGAAACAAAATAACAAAAACGCAACGAAAAGGAAGAGGCAAAAGGAAGTGGGAGATTTAATACGCTTTTACTCTCTCTCTCTCTCTCTCTCTCTCTCTCTCCACACTCGCTTCTAAAGGGAGTACAAAGGAGTTCAAAGCAGAGCAAACACTCCTATTGATCTCCAGCCTCTCTCTCTCTCTCCTATGGGCTACGTTAGGACTATGGCTTCTACTACACTACAGTACTTTCACTATGACCTGGCTTAAAATTGCCATCTCTCCATCTTGAATCCTCAAATTTTAAAACATTCACATTCAAATACGATGCTAGTCACGAAGAAGTGCTATCGTGAACCGGGGTACTATTTCCTTAACTGCCTTGTGTGAAATAGGCTGAGAAAGAACTGCATGTGAGAGAGAGAGAGAGAGAGAGAGAGAGAGAGAGAGAGAGAGAGAGAGAGAGAGAGAGAGAGAGATGGCGAACATTAAGGAAGTCAAAAGAGGAAAGACAGAAACGATGAAAGGAAGGAGAATAATGGATAGAGGATGTGCAGGAGAGGAGAGGAGGGGAGGGAAGAGAGAGGAGAGGAAAGAAGAGAGGAGGAGAGGAGAGGAGAGGAGGAGAGGAGAGGAGGAGGAAAAGGAGAGCAGAGAGATAAGCAAGAGTATACAATGAATTAGAGAAAGAGTAGGTAAGAAGAGGAAAAAGAAGACGAAACATGAGGAAGAGGGAGGGAAGGGATAAAGCAGAGGAGGAAGAGAGAGATGAAGAAAAAGGAGGGAAAGATAAAAGATGGGAAAGGGAGGGGAAGATATAAGAGGGGAGAGAGGAAGGGCAGGAATGATAAAAGGAAGGAGAATAATGGATTGGAGGAGGAGGAGGAGGAGGAAGAGGAGGAGGAGGAGGAGGAGGTGGAGGAGGAGGAGGTGGAGGAGGAGGAGGGAGAAACAGAGGGTGAGACAAAGACAGAAATAAGTCAAAAGGGAAAATTTGAGAGAGAGAGAGAGAGAGAGAGAGAGAGAGAGAGAGAGAGAGAGAGAGTTCTGAGTGCTATGTATGTGTACTAACTCTGATGTGTGTGTGTGTGTGTGTGTGTGTGTGTGTGTGTGTGTGTGTGTGTGTGTGTGTGTGTGTGTGTGTGTCCGTTAACGTATGTATACATGGTAGGTGCGTGTATGTATTCCTGTCCGTGTACGGATATGTGCGTGTGTGAGAACTGTGATGGTTGCACGAGGGAGTTCTTGAATTTCAGATGACAACATACTTCACTTTCCAGCACCAACACTCCATTGTGTGTGTGTGTGTGTGTGCCATACAACACACTACCACATCACACATTGCCACACCACACACTCACACCACACAGTCACATCACATACTGCCACATCACTCACTGCCACACCACACACTGCCATATCACACACTGCCATACCACACACTGCCCCACCACACACTGCCATACCCAACCTTGTCACACCTTACACTGACAAGCCTCAATAAAAACAGCCTGTCGCATCCCACCAAACACACCTCCTATTTCGATAACCTCACACTGCCACACCACACACTGCCACACCACACCTACCACACTACAGGCATGGGGTAAAATTCCTTCACCACATTGCATATATCACCAGCAAAACAATCATAAATAAAACTCTGGAAGGAGGCATATAAATATTCCTGGCACGAGTCAGACATAGTTCAGTGTCTGTGCAGGGTCGTGGTTGTTTGGCAATGCAGGGAAGGGGAGTGCCAGCTGAATAGAAAGTGTGTTGTTTCCTTACGCGTGTGGTGGTGGTGGTGGTGGTGGGAATGGTGGTGGTAGTGGTGGTGGTGGCGATGGTAGTAGGAATGGTGGTTGTGGTGATGATGGTGATAATCAAATGGTGGTGGTGGTGGTTATGATGATGCTGATGGTGATAATGATGATAATGAAATGGTGGTGGAGGTGGTGGTGGTGACAATTAAGATGATGATGATGATGAT